>NC_065578.1:20846883-21162633 GCF_024542745.1 Macaca thibetana thibetana | reverse complement strand
TTCCCTTTCAATCTGCCACTGGTCCTGTGATGCTCCTCCACAGTCCCTGCAGCATCCACCCACCTCTCACCACATCTGCCGCTACTGCCCTAGTCCAAGCCACCCTCTCTCCCAGCCAGCTTCTCAGTCTCCTCACCAGCCTGTCTGCGTCCACTACCCTGGCACCCTTTCTTCGTATGGTAGACAAAACCCAACAGCCAAGCCACAAAACACAACGGCCCAGATATTTAGGGCCATCGCCCTTCTAACGGCATCCCATTACTCTTAGAAAAATAGCCAAGGAGAAAAGATGATCAAATGTTTCTTTCTGTTTCTTTTCTTTCCTTTTCTTTTTTTTGAGATGGAGTCTCACTCTGTTGCCCAGGCTGGAGTATAGCTGCAAAATCACAGCTCACCGCAACCTCCGCCACCCAGGTTCTAGTGATTCTCCTGCCTCAGCCTCCCAAGTAGCTGGGATTACAGGCGCCTGCCACTACCGCCAGCTAATTTTTTTTATATTTTTAGTAGAGATGAGGTTCCACCATGTTGGCCAGGCTGGTCTCAAACTCCTGACCTCAAATGATCCGCCCGCCTCGGCCTCCCAAAGTGCTGAGACTACAGGTGTGAGCCACTGCATCAGGTTCAATGTTTCTTTTTAAATTGTGGGAAAATGTATGTAAGTTAAAATTCACCATCTTAACCATCTTTAAGTGCACAGTTTACTAGAAAGCCATTCACATAGCTGTGCATCCACCTCCAGAATTTTTTCATCTTCCCATACTCATCTCTGTCGTTAAACAATAACTCCCAGTTTCCTCTCCTCCCCAGTCCCTGGCAGGCACCATCCTACTTTCTGCCTCTATGAATCTGACTCCCTTAAGTGCCCCATATAACTGGAATCAGACCGTATTTGTCATTTTGTGCCTGGCTTATTTCACTGGATATAATGTCCCCAAAGTTCATCCATGTTGCAGCATGTGTCAGAATTTTCTTCTTCTTCAGGGCTGAATAATATTCCATTGTACAGAGATACCACATTGTCCATATCCATTCATTCATCAATGGATGCCTGGGGTGCCTTCACCTTTTGGCTATTGTGAACAATGCTGCTATGAACATAGGTGTGCAAATATCTCTTCAAGACCCTGTTTTCAGCCGGGCACAGTGGCTCACACCCGTAATCCCAACACTTTGGGAAGCCAAGGCAGGCTGATCTCTTGAGGTCAGGAGTTCAACACCAGCCTGGCCAACATGGTGAAACCTCGTCTCTACTAAAAATACAACAACAAAAAAATTAGCCAGGCATGGTGGCAGCTGCCTGTAATCCCAGCTACTCAGGAGGCTGAGGCGGGAGAATTGCTTGAACCGAGGAGGCACAAGTTGCAGTGAGCCGAGATCGCATCACTGCACTCCAGCCTGGGTAACACAGCGAAACTTCATCTCAAAACAAACAAACAAAAAACCTGTTTTCGATTCTTTGGGGTATATACCTAGAAGTGAAATTGCTGCATCATATGGTAATTCTGTGTTTGATTTTTTTGAGGAACTACCATACTGTATTCTACAGTGGTTGTACCATTTCACATTCCCACTGCAAATGGAATGTGCACAAAGGTTCGAGTTTCTCCACATCCCTACCTACACTTGCTATTTTCTGGTTTTTTGATAGTAGCCATCTTAACGGTGTGAAGTGGGATCTAATGTTTCTTTCTTGCTTGCTGTCTTGCTTTCTTTCTTGCTTTTTTTTCTGTCTTCCCTTCTTCCTTTCTTTTTCTTCTTTTTTTTTTTTCTTTTTTTTGAGACAGGGTTACACTCTGTCACTCAGGTTAGAGTGCAATGATGCAATCATGGCTCACTGCAGCCTCCACCCCCCAGGCTCAGGTAATCCTCTCACCTCAGCCTCCCGAGTAGCTGGGACTACCAGCACATGCCTTCACACCTAGCTAATTTTTGCATTTTAAAAAATAGAGATAGGGCCTTGCCATGTTGTCCAGGCTGGTCACGAACTCTTGGGCTCAAACAATCTGCCCACCTTGGCCTCCCAAAGTGCTGAGATTACAGATATGAGCCACTGCGCCTGGCCCCAGTGTTTCTTAATGGGGGAAATAACAGTATTGTGTGGGACTTCTGGGTATCGCAGAACATTTGTCATCCCTCCCAGCACCAAACGCCAGTAGTTTGTCCCCCAGTCCCTGTGACAACCAGAAAATATTCACTGGGGAGGGTGGTGCCTCCCTGGCTGAGAGCCATCCACCCTGCCCAGCTCCCCTGCCTCATTTCATGCAACTCTCCCCTTGCTCACCACCCGAGCCATGCTGGGCTTCTTTCCGTCCCTTCGTCACTCCCACCTCAGTCCCACCTCAGGGCCTTTGCACTTGCCATTCCCTCAGCCTTGCCTGCTCTTCCAGATCCTCACACGATGAGCTCATCCTTCAGGTCTCAGCTCAAATAGCACTTCATCAGGGAGCCCTTCTCTGATCACCCTATGGAAAGCATCTTTCTCTCACGCACATGGCCGTGTTTTATTGTTCCTTCTTGATACCTGAAATTACCTTATTTTCTGAAGCCAAGGTGACCTTTTAAACAAAAATAAAAATAGGCTGGTGTGGTGGCTCATACCCGTAATCCCCGTACTTTGGGAGGCTGAGGCAGGCAGATTCCTGGAGCCCAGGAGTTTAAGACCAGCCTGGGCAAGAGAAGGAGACCCCATCTCTACAGAAACATTAGCCAGGCATGGTGGAATGCACCTGTAGTCCTAGATACTTGAGAGGCTGAGGTAGGAGGATCACCTGAGGCTGGAAAGTGGAGGCTGCAGAGAGCTGTGATCACACTGCTGCACTCCAGCCTGGGTGACAGAGTGAGACTCTGTCTCCAAAAGAAAAGAAAAGAAAAATAAATTTAATAAAATTAAAAATGGAATTACCTTATTTATTATTAGTGTGTTCACCATCTCTCCATCAAGAGTACAAGCTCCTTGAGAGCAGAATTTGTCTGTCTCCCTCTCATTGGTAACCTGAACACCTGGAGCAGAGCCTGGCACGTAACAGGTGCTCAATAAATGTTTGTTGACTGAACGAATGATCAGTTACATTTAATTTTTAGAGCTGAAAGGTAGCTCACCCATTCTTGCCACCACTCCATTATACAGAGGGGGATCACAAGACCCAGGAAAGGGAACGGACTTCCCCAAGTTCACTCAAGGTCTAAGCCAGGACCAGTACCTGGTTTTTATGACCCCCGCCTGGTGCTTTTTTCTCCACATCTCACACCTGGAGGGTTTCTGCGCCAAGCAGAATGAAAATTCAGGATCGTCACAGGGCAGCGAGAGGGAGAGGCTCTGGAGGGGCACGTGGAACCGAGGCTGCCTGCCACCAGCAGAGGCTCACAGGCACCAACTGCACACAAAGTTGATCGGCAACAGGTGGGCAGAGTGGCCCTCCCCGTGGAATGACCCTCTATCCATCTTCTTTCTCTTGCTCCTTCCTCTCTCTCTTTTATCTCTCCATCCTAAGGGAGTCCAGCCGAATGAACTATTTGATCACTGTGTCTGCCTTCTCCCGAGAATGGCCACAGCAACCTGTAAATGTCCCTCTCCCAGATCTGCTCCAATTCCAGTCCATTTGGAGAAACTAACCTTGGCCCCCTTGATCCATGGAGCTCTCGGCCAGCGTTAACCTGACGTGAGCTGGAAGGTATTTCTCCAGGGAGGCAGTTTCGCTTAGAAACAGGCTGACCTGGGTTCAAATCTCAGTTCAGCCCCTCGCAAGTCAGAGCCAAGTCACCCGTTCTGATTCAGGGGTTTCCTTGTGTGCAGGGTGAGGCCGCCTTCCCAGGGGCGTGGTGAAGAATGATTTGAGATGATCATGCATCTGCAGGACTCAGCACCATTCATTGCTGTTTGTGGCCAGCAGCCGAGGCACCTGCTAAGCACTATCCTCACTCTCCCGTCTTGCCCAGGCTTCCCCAGGAAGCTCCTGCCATGTCCATTTCTAGAGGATCAGGAAAAACTCAATGGCCAGTGCATCTAGAAAAACAGGATAAGTGCAATGATAACTAATAGGACCCCGTTTGTGGAGTGTTTTTGATGCAAAGATGCCATCCTGAGCCTTCTGCAATTGATAACAGATGCAACGCCCACAGCTAGCCTGGAAGCAGGTGTGATTTTATCCCCTTTTAACAGATGAGGAAACTGAGGCAAAGAAAGGCTTATAGAATTGGCTGGGTCACATGATTCAGAAGCAGCTGGGCCAGGCAGCCTAGGGCCAGGAAGAAGGTGCACACAAAGGCCATGGAGCACCAGGGGGTGCCCAGCCCAGCCAGGAGAGTGGGGTAGGCTTTGCTCCCAGGGCCCGAAGGAGAAGCTGGTGAAGGAGAAACACTCTGCTATAGCATCACCTTCTCAGCGAGGCCCCCACGCTAACAACCCCACCTCAACCAGCACCCCTTTGCCCCAGCGCCCCCGACTGGCCTCTGCTTTGCTTACTGTTCTCGTAGGGCACAAATTTACCAGGATGGAGCAATGGGCAGAGATCAATCAGGAAGACCCAGGAAGGCTGGGTCAAGGGTTTGGACCTTACCCTGTTTACCGTTGACTACCTGGGAAGAGGGGGAAGGATCACGGGAGGCAGCCTCCACAACACACGCACATACAGACACAGACACACACACACACACACCCCTCACCCCAAACAAGGCTTTGCCAGTCATCCTCAGGAGCATGCTTCAATTCTTCATTTGAACACGGATCCACCACCCTCAGCATGGATCCATGGCTGAACCCTAGAGAGTTAGGTGAAGGGGAGTGAGCAGACAGACCATTCTGAGGGTATCCACAGTCCTCCAGGAGATGTGACACATGAACCCACGTATACAATGGCCTTCCATAGGCAAAGTGGCAAAGCACCGTGGGGGCCCAGAAGAGGAATTAAACTTTTCATTCACTGTTGAGACCAGACCGTGCATATCTTCATGCCTCTCCTACACAGTCCTGCTACCTGGAATGCCAACCACCCAAACAACAAATATTTATTGAGCTTCTGTTACATACTAAGCACTTCAGAAACAAGGATGATCCATGACATTTATGGTTCCTGCCTGCACAGAGCCCGATATATCTAGGAAACTCCTGCACATCCCTCAAAACCCTACTCTAATGCCCTCTCTTCTCTGTGAATCCTCCTGACACCTCCAAGCAGCACTGCTTCCTTTCCAGTGCTCTCCTATCATCCTATGACTTCATTTGTAGGGGAGGGAGACAGGGACTGACTGGCCACTGAAAACTCACCATGCCCCAGGCTCCGTGCTTGGTACATCACAGGTTGATATCCTTCCTCAGGCTCTTAGCAACTCTGCAAGGGAGCAAATAGTCCTCCTTTTTGCAGATGGAAAAATGGGCTCAGAGAGGCTGTCTTTTGCCCAAGGTCACACCGTCATCTGGTAAGTCAGAAAGCAGGGACAGGTAGCCAAAGCAGTGTCACCCCAAGGTCAACCACTGTCCGTGCTGTAGATGCCTGAAAGGCCAGGGTGGTGGGTCACACTGGGATTGCCCAGGTCCCAGTGCCAGCAGGGCACACAGCGCAGAACCCAAGAGATGGCCCTGGAACCCGGTGGGGGCTGCACTGCCCTCCTTGGGGCCTAGGTGGCGATGTGCACACTCGTCTCCCCAGTCCTTGCAGACGTCCACCTTCTGCTCCCGAATTCGATGCCCTGAAAGGCACTTCTCTCCCTCCCTAGCTTCCTCTCCCTAGCAGCCCCAGGGGTAAGCTCAGCCTTTGTCCCTGCCAACTGGGGTGCCCCCCTGGCTGACGCTTGCCACCAGAATGAGGTCTCAGGATGGGCCAACTCTGCTTCCCCAAAATGTTTCAGGGAGCGGACAGCAAGAGGTGTAGGGAGGACTCACTCACTTCCATGGTCAGACCCAGTAAGTGTCTCTGGTTCAGGCACCCACGGGGCTGCCATGGACCCATCCTTGCCTGGTCTCCCCACTCCCTTGGTCCCAGTGGCACCTCCTCAAACGCAAACAAGGCCAAGAGCTGCCACCTACAAAGTTCCAGGGACAAAGACAGAACATGTTGTCCACCTGCACCATTCAGATGGGAGATGGGACCAAGACAGGGACAGGAACCAGATCTTGTCCTAAGTGCCCTGCAAGTCAGGAGGGAGCGAGGGTAGAGCCCAGATTTCCCGATTTGTGTCCTCAGCAATTTCCAGCACAATTTGAAGCTGTTTCTACAGGGCCCCGGGGGCAACCGGAGAAAAATGCAGTCCAACCAGTTATCTGATGTAGTAATAATAAAAATAACAACAACTCCCATTTCTATCTAGTTTCCAGCCTTTCACCTGCATTACCTCATTTGTCCTGTCACCTGCAGGGGAGGTACGTGCCACTGTCCCTTGCTTTATGGGTTCCCCAGGGAGGAAGGGGCTGACTCAAATTTCTAGAGTGTTGGGACCGGGTCCCAGCTCCTAGGCCGGAGTCTCACCAAAGGGAGGGCTAGGAGGGGGTGAGGAGAGGCATGATGGGAGGGAAAGAGGCAGGGAAGGCTGTGGTTTGGGTGCGGGGAGCAGTCAAGCTATAAAGTGTGAGTGGGGAGTGCCCGAGGGCTCTTCCTCCTCCCAGACCTGCTCTCGCCTACCCCCTCTTCTAAAGCAGCAGCCAGGCCCTCCCCCTGGCCACTTACATCTCCTCCATCCCTTCCTCCCCTCCTGAGGCCCCCAGACAACTATCCGGGCCTCCACTGACCATCAGGCCTGGCTTTCTCTGCCTGATTTAGTCAAGATCCTCCCTTGCCTTGGACCCAATTTCCCTGTCTGTTAAATGAGTAAAGTTGGGCTTTGGCTTGGGCCTTTGAGCTCTCATGGTCCAACCCCTCCAGGGAAAAGGGTGAGGGCAAGATAAAGGGAATAGGAACAGTTGTGTATTGAGCATTGATGATGTGCTAGGTGCCAAGCACTGGGTTCCTTGCTGGTGGCACAGAGCAGTCAAGACAGACGCTCAGGGTCTTCCTGAACCTCAGTGCCCTTATCTGTCTAGTGGAGATGATTAATCTACCTCATAAAATTGTAGGGAGAGCCCAATGTGATCACGTATGTAGTGAACTTCACATAGCACCCCCCCAGCACCCATCATCAGCACCAGCAGCACCACCATCTACCCCCTCCTTCTGGTCTGGTCCAACCCATGCAGGACTCAGCGCTAAAAAGAATCTCCTGACCCCAAATCGGAAAAGCCTGGGCTCTCCTCCTAGCTCTGCCATTAACCTGCTGAGTTGCACAAACCTCAGTTTCTTCACCTGCAAAAGGAGACCAAGGTCCGTGTGGGAACGCATTAGGGACAGGCGGCAAGGTCACTCATGGAAAAGCGTCCCGTGCCAGGCCTGGCCAATGGCAGGTGCCCACGAACACTTGTTTCCTTCCTTCTTTGCTGACTCAAAATGAAATTGTATGACAGGATAGGGCAAAGACGTGACAATACTACAGTGAATTCTTAATAAGCACATACCATATGCCTCTCGCTTGCCTAAAGATTTTGCTCATTTCACTCAATCTTCCTAGACAACACTATGGGGTGGGCCAAGCCATTATCCCCATTTTACAGAGAGGGAAATTGGCCACAGAGAAGGAAAATACCATCCTCTTGAAGCCTCCAGTGCTGCCTAAAGCCCATCAGTAGTAAGCACTCAGGCTTAGTAAGTAGCCATTATGTGCTAAGGAGTGTCTTAATCCCTTCCCTGTGTGAGTCTCTTCAACCATCCCAATAATGCTTCTAAGTAGCTACGATCATTGACTCCATTTTACAGATGAGAAACTGAGTCACAGAGAAGTGAAGTCACTCACGCAATCAGCACATGGCTGAGTCAGCTTCAAACCCAGGTCTGGGTGACTCCTCTGCCTGGTTCTCTTAACCACTAATGCCAGACCTCACCTGGAGCCTGACACTCCCCTGAGGCCTCAGCACCACCCAGGGGTGTAGGCCAGACCCCATGGCCTCAGGGAGGCCAGTTCTCGTATTAAATATCCTCAAAGAGCTGGGGGTCTCAAGTTGGGCAAAGCTACCTTCCCTGGAAGGACAAAAACGTACTCCCCTAACCCCACCGTTTCCCTAGACGGGCAGGGAACAGGTGCACAGGTCCCTGGCCCAGGGCTAGGTGAGGGGGAAACTTGTTTGGCAGCCAGGGCCCTGCGTGAACACGAAGAAACCCAGCCTGCAGCCCCTCGGCCCTGGCTGGAGATTAACAAAACAAATCCCCGACCAATCTCGTTTTCAACACTTGGGGAGGGGGGCCGTGTGTCAGGGGGCGGGGGGGCAGGAGGGAAACGCAGAGACATTTTACCACCTAAATAACCTTCCCTCTGTTTAGTTTCACACAAATGTACACTCCAGTGCTCGCAATTTTTTTTTTTTTACATTTTTATTTTATTTTGACAAATGCTCAAACTTTCCTGCCACAAATTATTCTTGGCCAGGTTACAAGTAGAAAGGCCGTGTGTATCCTTTACTTGACAAAAAGAGAGTGGGGGGAAAAAGGGAGGGTTCTTATAAAATATTTGGGTTGCGGGTTTGAGGTGGGATTGCTTTCTTAATGTTCCCGATGGTGCCTTTGCCCGGGAGCCCACGCGTTTTCTCACCCTCTTGTGCACGAGCCGTTTCGACGTGGTCTAAATCCTTCCACCGCTGTGCTTACCTCCAGCTGTCCTGATTTCGCGGTTCTGGTTTCACGGAGCCAATTTGGAACAGCATTTGGCAAGGGCAGATTGGAGCTGGCACTTGTGCATCTCACCTCACCCAGGCCCAGCAGGATCTTGCACCTGGGCGGGCTGGAGGGTCCTGTTTGGTGAGCTTTGGGGTTGAGACAGAAGTTCCAGGTGGACCTACCCTGCCCAGGACCCAAGGAAAGGGCTGACTCTGGGGCTTCCCCAGATGTAAGGAAAGGAGTGAGTTGTTCCGTTCACCCCGAACCTGCCCCATCCATCCTCCAGCCTCCTCCCCTCCTGCAGGCCCAGCCCAAGCTCCACTCCCCAGCCTCACCCCCACCACTCTGTCCTCTGTGGCTTCACTCCAGGCAGCGCATCTCTCAGACAAAGGGAGCCTTTCCCACCTCAGTGCCTGGGCCCGTGCTCCTCCTCTGCCTGGAATCCCCACCCCTCCCCTCTTCTCATGGAGGTCTCAGTGTGGCTGTCACCTCCTCACAAACACTTTCCTGACTGCCTCCTCCAAAGCAGAGACCTTGCTCTTTGCTGCCTTAGCCCCTGGTTGGTTTCCTCATAACACTTAGGCAATTTATTCTAGCATTATTTATCTATGTTCTTTTTTTTCTGATTCTTTCTAACTAAAGTAAATAAATGATAAGTAAATAAATGAATGAGTGAGTGAGTGAGTGAAGGAGTGGTGAGTGAATAAATGAATAAGTAAATAAATGAAGTGAATGAGTGAATGAATGAGTGGTGAGTAAATATATAAAGAAGTGAGTGAGTGAACAAATGAGTGAGTGAATGGACGGATGAATGAATGTGTGAATTAGTGAATAAATGAACAAGTGAGTGAATGAATCAATGAGTGAATGAATGAATTAGTGAATGAATGAATTAGTGAATGAGTGAGTAAATAAGCGAATGAAGGAGTGGTGAGTGAATCAATGAATGAATGAGTGAATGGATGAATGAATGAGTAAATCAGTGAATAAATGAACAAGTGAATGCATGAATGAATGAAAGAATGAATGATAGTGAATGAATAAATTAGTGAATGAGTGAGTAAATGCGCAAGTGAAGGAGTGATGAGTGAATCAGTGAATGAGTGAATAAATGAATGAATGAGTGAATGGATGAATGAATAAGTTAGTGAATAAATGAACAAGTGAATGCATGAACGAATGGGTGAATAAATGAATGACAGTGAATAAATTAGTGAATAAGTGAGTGAATGAACCTGAGTGAACAAATGAGTAAAGAAGTGAGTGAATGAATGAGTGAGGCATCCTACCTGAGAGGACGTTACAGCTCTGCTGGAGGGACTGGGGACACCTTCAAACTCTCCTCTGGGAGGAAAATCCTGCCGCCACTGCGGAAACCATAAAAAGTTGATTCCTTTTGTTTCCACTTGAAGACAAGGAGCCTGGAACCATTTGTTCCCCTGGCCAAGCCCAGGCCACGGGCAGCTTTGTTTTTATCCCCAACTGCCACTGACAAGGCTGCATTTGGTTTCAGTGTAAGTGAAGACCCCACGTCTCTGAGCCTCTCACTCCCCCTGAAGCCTGGGCCAATTTTCCATTCCTAACATTGACATTAACCCTTGCCATGCCTGGCTGCCCTTTGTGAGAGGCACTCCCCACGGGCTGCTTAGCAGGGAGCACAGTGGTGCTGGCCTAAAGGGCTTGGGGGTCCACCAGTCCAGTGAGAGGGTTTTTGTCCCCAGCAGGGAGGGTCTAGGTCCTCTGGGGACCTGACTGTATCACCAAGAACATTTAAAGGCAGCTTCTTATAAAAGCAAAATCACCCAGCCACCTGAATTAGTGACCACTTCCGTGCCCAGGGCCTAAGCGTGGGGGCCACACTCTTTCCATTTAAGTCAGGCAGAAAGTACTCAAATCGTGGGTCTTAAGCAGATGTCATTATGAACTTTTCAGTGCGTGCTCTCACTCTCAGAGGTGCTTGGAAGCAGAGATTCTGAATCCCATTTGACAGATGAAAACACTGAGGCTCGGAAAGAGGCTGTGAATAGGCCAAAGCCACCCAGTAGCTCTCGTCTTCATCTCTCTGCACTGTCACCGGGCCTTTTCTCCGGCTTTGATTTGTGGTCACCACCATTGCCCCCCACCCCCCAATGTGCAGGCCAGACATCTGGGAGTTATCTTTGATGCCTTCTCCTCCTCAGCCCACATCTGAAGGGTCCCCAGTGCTGTGGGGTCTGCCTCTGCATCCCTGTAAGCACCAGTAATTGCTCGACAAATGTGTTCTGAGTTCACAATTATCAGCCTCAATTTGCATGGCCACAGAACAACTGGTGAAACCATTAGCCCTCACTCTATCGCCCAGGCTGGAGTACAGTGGCACGATCTCGGCTCACCACAACCTCTGCCTCCCTGGTTCAAGCAATTCTCCCGCTTCAGCCTCCTGTGTAGTTGGGATTTTAGGCGCCCACCATCTTCCCCAGCTAATTTTTGTATTTTTAGTAGAGACGGGGTTTTGCCATGTTGGCCAGGTTGATCTTGAACTCCTGACCTCAGGTGATCCACCCACCTCGGCCTCCCAAAGTGTTGGGATTACAGGCGTGAGTCACCGTGCCCAGCCGAGGCTGAACTTTCTTATTCCTTCATAGGAACCCTGCCGCTTCTCTCCAGCAATTATAATGAAAATTAATGGCTACTTCTATATAAGTGAGTTCGTGAGCAATAATTTTTGGACCAATGATATGTGAGTTGTGAGAAATCTTTCCAGAGAGGATGTCCAACCAGCATCCTGGATAAAGGACCCTTACCCTCATGGTGGTCTTCAGTGGGCTGGATGGTAGTTATGGCAGGGAGAGTGGAGTATGTCGCCTACCTTCTGTGAAACTCTGGAGGGGACATGGCTCCCCCATCTCTGCACTCCAGCTCTGAGCACCACTCGTACCCAACAAGCCCTTGTTGAATGGATTCCTTCAACATTCCTACATCCACCCCTAGCAAAGGAGGAGAGAGATTAGTGGGGAGCTATGGGGGAGTGTGTGGGCTGTGAGGAGAGGTGACAGAAGGGACTCCAGGCTGGAGGAGTCCCATCCACTTGGAGCCGAGGCCCCTGGACAGGTAAGGGGAGAATGTTCGGGGAGGGAACAGGAGACTGGGCTGGGGCAGGTAATTTACCTGAACGTACAGGTAAGTACTCAACACATATGTTCTGGGATTGCTGGTATCAGCCTCAATTTGCACAGACACAGAACAATCTCTCTGCTAAACACCTTCTCCATCTTGGGTCTGGGACCTGGGCACGCACCCTGGTCCTGCATGCAATATGATGTATTGCTTGCCTCTCATACACCAGGCGCTATCTAAGTGCTAGGGATACTCAAGGAACCTCTCTGCCAGTGGCCCCCTGCCCTCCCATGGACATGCTGGAGTTCCTCCCAAAGATGGTCAGGCCCGAGGGAGTCCTGAGGGCTGTCCCCGCCCTGCTCCAGAGTGGCCGCCTCCCTCGAAGGCCCACTTGGGCATCCTAGCTCAAGTGCTCTTTCAGAACCTGTCACAAGGCTGTCCACAGCCTCAGCAACCTCTGCCCTCCTTTGCATCTGCACCTGCCCACTGCTGACCACCCCACAGGCCGTGCCTAGATCCTGCCTGAAAGCTGGGCTTCTTGGCCCTTTAGGACCAGAGAAAAAACTGAAATTGTTGGGACACCCATCCAGGGCTTTCACACGCCTGGAGTGGAGTCCAGGAATGTCAGGCAGGGAGGCAGGAAGAAGAAACCCCGTGGGTCTAGGCAGAAGAGGAGGCCAGTGAAACAGTCGCATCGACCCTGGAAGAATGGAAGCAGAGCCAGATGTGAGGGGGCAGGGGTGCACTCTGGACCCCGCCCCGCTGGACAGGAGCTGGGTTGCTCAGTGATAGGCACAAGCAGCCAGGTACCAGCAAGGCCATGCCAGAAAGAAGGAAGCTTCCTGCATCCCAGGGACACCAGACCCTGCTGCCCCAGGCCACCTGGAAACCCCCTGCGCCCGGCCTCCCCTGCAGCCCCCAGGTGTGGAGGAGGGATCTCTCCAAGGGAGCGAGACGATCAAAAGGAGGTGCCTGTAAATCACCACGGAGCCTCCCTCTCTGCTCTCCACGCACCGGGGAGCCTTTCCAGAGCTCAGATGTGGTTCAAGGACCCCTCAGAGATCCCAGCCTGGCGTGGCTCCCTCCAGCCACAGTTCAGCCCCCTCTGCCAGGGAGGAGGGTGGGTAGGGGCCGGAGAGGCCTTCCACTAGACTCGGGTTTTCGCCACACAGGTCTGACTTCCCACTTCCACCCCAACAACACACACGCACACACACACACACACGCATGCACACACACTCAGGCCCAGCGATGCACACACCACACAGCCAGGGGCCAGCCTCCACTGGGTGGGAGGTCCATCTTTGACCACCTGCAGCATCCCTGCCCAAACTAAGGCCATCTCAAAGGGACAGTATGCCTAGGGCCATGTGCTCCTGGAAATCGTCCTGCCACACCTTCTCCCCGGAAGCTAACATTTGCTTTAGAAAAATTGGATTGATGCTTGAACCAGGAGGTGGAGCTTGCAGTGAGCCAAGATGGCACCACTGCACTCCAGCCTGGGTGACAGAGCAAGACTCCATCTCAAAAAAAAAAAAGAAAAGAAAAGAAAAGAAAAATCGGATTGAAATGAACACCCAGGGCCCTGCTGCAGGGGAAATGGGGGATGCCATGAGGCTACACCACGGCAGTCCTTACACCCCTGGGCAGAGGTTCCTGGACACGTGGGTCAGTCTTCAGACCCCAACTCCTTCTGCCTGCCTGGAGCTTCCTGTGCAACGGCAGCCTGAAGCCATGAGGAGCATGGCTAGGAGTCAGTTCCAATGAAAGCTTCACCCTTTCCTTGTGGCCTTGGGCAAGTCACTTGGCCTCTTTGATGAGCCCCAGGTTCCCCATTTATCAACTGTACAGGGACCAGGCACTTAGTAAATAGCACTCACCTAAGCCCTGCCCAGGGCCGCCATGGCTCAGGGTCAATAAGTATAATAAGGGGGCCATGTGTAGTCTAAGTCCCACACAGACACCATCTCATTCAACCCTCACAGGCACCCTGCCTGGGAGATACTCCCATTATCTCCACTTTACAGATGAGATGACGGGGCTCGGGGTGGTTAAGAACTTGTCCATGGTCACAGGAAGATGCAAGCCCAGGTCTGTCAGATGCCAACCCCCAGGTGCCCTGAATCAACTGCTGGCACTGCCCCTTAGTTCAGCTCAGCCCCACCTCAGCTCAGCCCTGGGGCCTCTCCTAAGGCTCTAGAGGGGAGGGGTGCTGAAACTTCGCACACACAAGAAGCCACACAGCCAAGCAAATGGGTGAAGTAGCTCCCAGGGGAACTGGGCTTTCATGCCCCCAGACTGCTAATGGCCCCCAGGTTTACATCTTCCACTCCAGGCTTGGGTCATCAAATCCCTGATATCCAACAATTATGTCAAACTCAACATATCTGAGATGGGCCCCCCTGCCTCCCCCGCTCTGCCCTCTGTTCCCAAGCCACCATCACGTCTCAGTGGGTTCTGGCGACAGCCTCCTCACTGGTCCCCCACCTCCCACCTACTACCCAGCATTCCTGCTGAGTCCTACAGTGACTCCCACGACCACCACGGTCACTCAAAGCAAAAACCAAAGCCCCCCCCGGGTGACCCAGAGGCTCCGCTGACTCCTCTCCTCCCGCCCTCCCCCTCACCTGTCCACCCCAGCCACACTGGCCCCATTACCATCCCTAGAACCCCACAAGCATGCTCCCACCTCAGGGCATTTGACCAGCTGCGTCCTCAGCCTGGGCACCCTGCCTCCAATGACATCTCCAGCCACTCGTGCTTCAGGTCTCTGCTCGGATATCTTCTCAGTGGCCCTCCCTGACAGGCCATGTAACACAGCCCTCCTTTTCCCCTCACTCTGCTGAATTTTGTTCCCTAGCATGTGTCACTACGTGCCATGCTGCTAATGGCTTGTGGGTTTAATGTCTGTCTCATCACCGAGGACTCACGCTTCTAGGAGAGTAGGAGCCTCTCCCGCCTTCTCATCTCCCGTTAATGCTTGGAGCCTAGAACAGTGCCTGGCACAAGGCAGACCCTCGAGAAACATTTTTTGAAGGAACGAAGGAATGAATGAAGGAATGTTGGCATAGTGGTGGGGGGCTGAGGATTGGGCAGGAAGGGTGGAGAGAAGCAGCAAAGGGAAATGTATGGAAACAGACATGAAAGAGCTGCACAGAAGGGTTCATGTGTGCACGGAGTGGACACGGCACACATACGTGCACGCACACACACACACACACACGTGTTGGTATGGTAACCATGGATGAATAGCGAGGCCAACAGGCAGAGACACAAATGCACTATCTACTAACAAACACATTCACACACCACACAGATATGCTCACACACAAATATACACACACATGCCCATCTCCAAATATACACATACATCCTCATACGTGCATCCCCAAATATACACATACATGCACATACACACTGGCTCATGCACACACACACCCCCAGGGCTCCTTACCAGCACTCCGCTCTGGCCCTACATCCCCCCACCCCAACTCTACACCCGGCTCCCAGGCAGGGAAGGAGCTTTTCCAGGTGACCTCACTGAGCGGGAGTTAAACTCCACCAGCTCTTTTTCAAAGCGGATTTGGCTCCAGTCTCCCTTGTAATCTGCTCCTGGATCAGTGCTCACAGCGGCGCTGGCCCTGGCCTCGGGTCAGGACCTCTCACCTTCTCCCAGGAAGTCCCACTGAGTCCTCTCCCACCCCCCACACCCCCACTCAGCTGCTTCCCCTGACCAGTATAACCTGCTGAGCTGAATTCTTGCGGGGTATTTTCAAACAATTCCAGTTATTTGGGGGGAGGGGTGGCACTGTGACTCCCAGGAGGGGTTTGGGGTGGGGGTGGGGGCTAGGGAGCAGAGGGGATGCCCATCAGGGTGGGACAGCCTCTAAGTTGCCTGTGCCGCAACAGAGACCTGGCCCTGCCCCACCCTCTTTTCCAGCTTCTTCCAACCTGACTCCAGCCTGTTTCCCGAAAACACGCCTCCAAGCCCTTCCACTTGCAGGGCTGCCTGCACTTACTTCCCCAGTGAGTAAACTCCACATCCTTCAAAGCCTCAGTCCGATGTCCTTGCCACTTCTAGGCTGGGGCTGCCATCGCCCTCTGCCTGTCTTGGTCTCTGTGTTATCCTGGCCTGGCTGAGTGTCCGCCTCCTGTCTAGATGGAGGTCTCTGAGAGCAGGGGGCACAGTGATGCCGCCAATACCCAGTGCAGATCCCAGCGCAGGGCCCGACACAGAGCACAAGCCCAGGAAATGCTTATGGAATGTGAAAAGGGGGTGGGGGAGAGTAATGCAGAGGTCTGGACGAGGCACCTGGATCTGCCCCTCCCTTGCTTCTGCCTTGAGCCAGACACGCACCCTCTCTGGCCTGCAGTTCCTAAGAGCCTGGGCTCACTGAGGCCTCGAAAGAGCTGACAACAAAAGGAGGAGGTGGGGCCTAGAGGGAGCTGCCGTGGCCAGGTGGGGGTTGGTTGTGGCCCTCAGGGTCGAGAGAGTGAGGGCTGCTCCTGTCTCACACATGTCTTTACTGTCACCAGCACCATCGTCACCAGCACCATCTCTAAGACCACCGCCACTACCTTCAAGACCACCACCCTCCCCGACAGCACCATCCTCCTGTATGGCCCCCGGCACCACCGTGATCATCAACGCACTGCCCATACAGTTCTTACATCACTCTATCTGCACATGCGCATGTGAACACACACAGACACACACACACACACACACTGTCCTCCAAAGCACAACTGTATCATTTTTCTCTCTGGACACCCCCGCCCCGCCACCACCACCCAGAGGAGAGTCTGGCACATTCTAGAAGCTCCATATTGAGGACTGAAGGAAAGGCTCAGTGGACGAGGACGGCTCCCCTGATTTGGCCCCACTTGCTCCAGCTCGCCTTGCCAACAGAGAAGGATGGAACAGGACAGGCCCGAGGTCTAAGAGGACTCCAATGTCCCTCGTGTCCCTGCCCCTGTTCTGGCTGCTCAAGACCAACAGGGCCACCAAGGGAATGATTTCTCTCTGAGTTCCCAAGTTCTTCTACACAAACCGGGCTGAGCCTCCGCCTGAAATCCCAGGACCCACAGAGTTATATCAGAAAGCCCAAGACACAGTGAGAGCTCCTGAGGCCCACCAGCCTCCGTTTCCTGGCTTGTAAAATGAGGAGCACGGCCCCACCTTTCAGGGCTGCTGGAAGGATGCCATGAGAGGCAGTAGGGCAGGTGGCCGGCTCCAGGGCCTGGCATCTGGGGGGGGTTTCCCTCCACCTGGCAGCCCCTCGTCCCCTGGACTGCACGGCTGCTGGGGTAGGGGTGTTGCTGCCGCTCTAGGGTCAGTGCTGCAGAGGTGGGGACACCAAATGTGAAGCTGCCTGAGTCCTGAGCATTCCCTAGATGCTCCCATGAGCTTCTCACCAGCCCTGCGAGGAACAGTCCACATTCCCAGCGGGCACATGAGCAAACAGCGATTCGCTTAAGGCTACCCAGCCATGAACAAGGCTCCCATGGCCCCTCAGCACGTCAGGAGGCTCTAAGGAGTGCTGTGAAGCCCTGGTCACTGAGTTACCAGCTGTCTCAACCTGGCGTTGCCACCCTCTTGGGGCAGCAGGGGACCAGAGCCTGGCTTGGATGTCCCACTTGGATGCATCCTAGGAAAGGAGTCTGCCCAGCCCCTTACGCTGCGGAGCCCGAGCTGCCTGGGGAAGTTCTTCCCACAGTCGAACCTCAGTCAGGACCTGGGCAACTGTGCAGTTTGGGGGTCATCCCTGCTCTGCCTCACCCCTACACTCACTGGGGAGACAGGAGATTGGCGGCCCACACCAGGCCCTTCCCCCTGGACCTCTTCCTCTAGAAGATTAAAGAGTCTGGGTCTCTACCACGCCTGCCGATCCCACCACCAGCCCAGGAGCAGCTTCCTGTTTGCAGGCATGGGCGCCCGTTGCCATGGTGACCACAGGAGGTGCTCCCTCCAGGTGGCTGATACCAGGCCCGGCCCCACCCTGGGCTGGCCCCTATCACTGAGGCCTGGCTCCTCCAGCAGCTGGGCTGGTAGGACCATCTGGTCTGCAATCAAAGGGGCCGCAGGCAGGCGCTACCCAGGAACCTGGGCAAGGCAGCCCTTATCTCTCCCAGGCTGGGGAACTTTCCAGACTCAGGGCAACAGCCCAGTGGGGCAGAAGGGCAGGCCACAGGGCGTGGGAACAGACTAAGGGTCCCTGTGAGTGACATGGAGAATGTGAAACTCAAGCCTGAGACTGGAGACAGGCAGGAGTGGTCCGTAGCTCATTTTCAGGGTTTGCTACCCCACATCCCCCTCATCCTGCCCTGGCCTCAGCCTGCTGTGTGGCCTGGGGCACCGCACGTCACTTCTTCAAGCCCTGGTGTCCTCTCCTGCCAAGTGGGAACCACAGCGACAGGTGTGAAAATCCGAAGGTTCAAGACCCATAGGACATTGGTGGGTGCTTGGTCCTAATAATAAAGATGTTAGTTACCATTTATTGAGCACAGGTCGCTAAAGTGCATTATCTCTTTCAATGCACACAGGCCCCTGAGAGGTGGGCCTCACCGTCATCCACCCTCTACAAAACATTGATTTTCAAAGAGGTGAGGAAATTGCCCCAAATTGCACAGGTGGCTAGTAAATGTTGCTATTTTCCTCCTATTATATTTTAGCTGAACTCACAACAGGTCCCAAACCTCCAGGCCCCAAACCTCCATCCTCCCACCACAGTCCATCCTACCAGGCCAGTAGCATGATCTTTACCCGGCAGCTCGCAATTATCAGTGACTCATGTGTCATTGATAATAACTAGTAAGTGCTGAGCCCAGGTACTGAGCCAAGTGCTCTGGAATCTTTGTGACAGCCCTGTGAGATTGAAACTGCGATATGAGTGGGGAAACTGAAGCCCAGAGAGGGGCAGAGGCTCCCCCAGCATCACACAGCAAGCTGGTGTCACGGCAGAGGCTGCCAACTCTGACTGGCTCTCCATAAGCTCTAGGGGCAGGGTGGCAATCCTGGGAGTGGCCTCATAAGGCCCAATATTGTGGACCCCAGCCCTAGCCCACTCCTTGGGAGCCCAAGGAGGCAGGAAAAGGTGGAAATGGTGAGATCGGGAGGCCAAGCGTGAGTCTATTCATGAGGGAGAGGAAAGGAGAGGAGAAAGACATCTCCCCACCCTCACCCACCACCTCCTGTCCCTCAGCCCCACCCCTGCCTAGGCAGCCTAAACTCCCAGAAAGCACTGCTCCTGCCTCCACCACCCCCTACCCTATAGGGAAGGTCCCAATGGGAGGAAGACGCAGCCACAGTTGTGGGGGGCAATGGTTGCAGGAAGTCCACGCTGGAAAGGCCCCCCTTCTGACCCAGCAGAAAGGCCCCTTCCCCGGGGGAGCCCTCATGGAGGCCATCTAAATGACCCATTCTCTGCAGAAAGCCAAGAGGTTGCTTCTAAATTCCAAGCCTAGTCATGCCCTCCCCTGCTTACAGCTCTCTCGTATGCCCCGCCACCATTGTTTCCAGTATGAAGAGCGAAGTTCCTTGGCCTGGCAGTCAAGGCTCTTCAGGTTCCAGCCCCACTTCTCACCACTTGTCGCACACCTGCACGCACACCTGCCACACACCTGCACATACATGCACACAAAAATGTGCACACACTGTGCTCCGATCAGACCCAACTTCTGTTTCTGGAACGTACTTCCCTCTGTCTCACCTCTTGGTCTTTGTGCTTTTCTCCCTGCCTGGAACATCCCATCTATTTACAACCTGAGTCTAGACTGGAACACAGGCTCCAGGAAGGCAAGGACAGCATCTTTGCTGCTGTATTCCTAGTGCAGAGCCTCGTCTAGAGGAGGCTTTGGGTGTGCAAACAATGCAGGACTCGTGAATGAATCAAGAACTGCCCAGAATCTTCTTCCTATAAATGTAACAGAGCCTAAGAGACAATGATTAATCCCTGCGCTTTCCAGAGTCTCCCCAGATAAAAGAATTCCAGTTCCTTTAGCGTTTCCACATTGTCCACAATAGAAGCCTGAGCTTCCAGTAGAATAAATGAGTAAGTGAGTGAATAAATGACTGGATGAATTCATAAGTGAGTGAGTGAATGAGTTAGAGAGCTAGAACATGAAGCAGAGATTTGTTGAAACAAAGAAGTATATGTGTGAATAGAGAGATAGATGAGTGAATGGGTGGAAAGAAAGGGAGGGAGGGAAGGAGGGAGGGAGGAAGGAAAGAAGGAAGGAAGGGAGGGGAAAACGGAAGAATAAACCCATCCAGGTGGAGGGGCACCACCTGCAAGGTCAAAAGCACAAGAGTCAGGTCATTGCCCTGCAATCCACAAGCTTCCAGGAGAGCCCCCATACCCCCACCACAGTCCCTAGACCATAGGCTCTATACGGTCGGCAAGCTGTGGTTCAGGGTCCACCCCTGGCCCACTGTCTTTTTTTGTAAATAAAGTTTTATTTATAAAACCACATCCACATCCATTCATTTATGTATTGTCTGTAGCTGCTTCCAAGCTACAGTGGCAGAGCTGAGCAGTTGCAACAGAGATAGCAGGATGACCCGCAAAGTCTGAAATATTTACTATCTGGCCTTCCCAGAAAATGTTTGCTTGTCTCTCATGCACGAGGGACCTGAACTGGCATCCTGCCTGGAACTCTCCCAGCGCCGACTGGAATCCTCCTAGTCTTCAAAGGGTACCCAGCTTGCACACCTCTGGAACCCGGTCCTCACCACCTCTTCAGGTAGCCCTTCCAGCCCTAGGGCAGCTCAGGCTCTTCTTTCTGCTGAGTGGAAATGTTGTCCTCCTTGTCACCACCCCCATCCCGACCTCCCGCCTGGAGCACGGGTGTTTACCCCGACCTCTGCCCTGTGTCCAGCTCCCCGCCAGCCAGGACAGCTCAGGCCCAGCCGGATATGATTCTCAACCAGGGAGGCAAGTGAGTCACCGAGTCCAGAGAGGGGACATCTGCTGGGCTCTGGTTCTCAGCTAATCTCAATAATTCTGTGTGAGGGGCCCAAGCCACCCCTGCTGCCTCTTGTTTGCATTTGGGCCTGGCGTGGAAGCTTGGGAGGAGATTCACTCACTCAGGATTCTGGAGTGTTTGGACCCCCGTGTTTATTCCAACTTCAGTTTTGTCTTCAGCCCCTGGGATGATTTCCCAAAAGAGCCGGGGCCTAAGAGGCTCTCTGACCTCGACCCGGGACTGTGCACTGGGAGGCAGAATTGTTCTCATTTGACCCCCACACGGATTCCTGGCCCCCCTTTACAGACAAACACACCACAAGTTATCCAGTTTCTGGTCCCGGGTTCCTGCCTTCTTGCTGCCTTCTCTAGAACCTTCCAGAATTATCCAAGAACCACACCGAGCCTCTGTGGGTGGCTTTGGACCCATTTTCACTGTGCTCCACTGATGCCTGGCTGGTCCCTGGTGGAGACTTAGCACAGTGGGGACCAAACACAGTGTCCTGGGGTGGCCATGGTCTCTGCCAAGACACAAGGCAGCAGCTGCATCCTCATAGACATCCCAAGGCCCCTTCCCCGAAGTCAACACTCAGCACGGCATGGCAGGACTCCTCGGCCCCACCTCACAGATGGGAAGACTGATACTTCTGGACATGGAAGGTCTGGAATCTAGAAGGCTTCCTTCCCCGTAGATTCTAGGCCGTGTTTGTTTTCTTTCCTCTGTTCAAGGTGCCCGTTGCCTCTGTAACTATGACTACATGGAAGGGGCCAACAGACGTGGGGGAGAAGAGGAAGGAGAAAGGAATGAATGAAAACAGCCTAGCAGTTAGGAACTCAGGTTCTAGAATCAGACTGGCTGGGTTCAGAGCTGACACTGCCACTCACTTACTAACAGAGCCTCACTTTCTTCCCCCATCAAGTGGGGTGCATAAGGCCATCTCATGGCCTTCTGAGGGTGAAATGATGTCATGTGCAACAAACGCCGGCCCAGAGTCTGGCACAGGCCAGTGGACGCCCCTTCCTTCCTCTAGACACAGGGGGTTTCTTGTCATTCGCTCTGTGTGTTTGCTTATTTGTTTGTTTATTTGAGACAGGGTCTTGCTGTGTTGCCCAGGCTGGAGTACAGTGGTGTGATCCTAGCTTACTGCAGCCTCAACTCCTGGGCTCAAGCCATCCCTCCACCTCAGCCTCCTGAATAGCTGGGACTGCAGGCACATGTCACCACACCCGCTAATTAAAAAAAAAAAAATTTATAGAGACTGTCTCGCTATGTTGCCCAGGCTGGCCTTGAACTCTTGGCTGGAGAGATCCTCCAGTCTTGGCCTCCCGACTGGGATTATAGGCGTGAGCCACTGCACCCAGCTCTCCTGGCTATTTGAACCCAGGGCATGATCTTGAGCCGTAGCGTGATGCTATTTCTAATCCTCGTTAGTACGAAACCTGCTGTGCCATCCCCAGCCCAGCCCAGCAAGGTCCAGCCCAGGCCTTGCTGCCGTGGGAGCCTACCTGGCCTGCGGCTGCCCCTGTGGCGTCACCTGTGCACATTAATGAAAAATTCACGGTGCGGAGCAGAGCCAGGCCAGACCAGGAAATTGGAAAGTCGCGGGCGCCTTACCTCAGCCCCGCCGCACACTCTCTGCTTTTATAGCTCCACGTGTAATAACATAAAAGCATAATTTATTAAAGTATCACTTTAAGTGGGGATGGCAGGAGGGGGTCCATGCCTGGGGAGCTGTGAGTGCCATATTGACCGGGAGATGCCAAGGGCGGGGGGCAGGGCAAAGTCTCAGCACTCCCCCACCCACTGTCAGCACAGCCAGCTGGGAGGGCCGGGGAAGGGTCCAGGAGCCAGGAGAAGTCGCGTGCAAAGGCAGAGCCCGGAGGCAGGAGCTGAGTGGCATGGCTTTGAATCCTGGCTGTGCGGTCTTGGGTGGGTCAGCTGCCCTCTCTGAGCAGCAGTTTCCTCATCTGTAGATGGAAGGATTTGTTCAGAGGCCCTGAACCCCTCCTTAGCGGCTCTCCTCCTAGGACTGTTCCTCCCAGAGCGAGAGAGACCTCCAGGCACTGAGCCGTGCCAGGAAATGGCCCTAGGATTGCCTCATTAAACACGAAGGGCTATTTACACTGGAGAAACAAATATTTATCTCTGGATCGAGAAGGAGGAAGGGCTTTGGAACCGCAATCTGGCTCAGCCCTGCCTGGTGGGAGGGGGAGGAGGAAGAGGCAGGGGGAGGAGGAAGGGGCAGGGGGAGGGTACAGCCCCTGAGAGGACAGGAACAGGGCTGGGAGTCATGCAAACGCGGGTTCAAATCCCAGCTCTGCCACCACCCAGCGCAGAGTCCTCACGCCCCTGTGCCTCAGTGTTCTCCCTGGAAGCATGGTCCTAAGAGCGCCCTGACTTCTCAGGGCAAATGAAGATTCAGTGCCTGGAACACGGTAGCAGTCCAGCTATGGCCGCCTCTATGCCAGGCACTGGGCAAGGGCTTGTGATCCTGTGGGGAAGAAGGCAACAGGTAGCAGGTATTTCTATTAGAAAAAAAAAGGTGTGCAGGGAGAAGGTCTCACCGGGTGACCTACAGAGCTCCAAGGAGCTGGCAGCACCGGGAAACGGGACATTCAGCACACCGCCTGCAGAGGGTCAGATAAATCCATCAATATGCACCTGACGACTAGACGCGCAGCAGCCGTCTCCTGGTTTCACAGGCCCACTCACCCTAAGGGAAGAGTGGCTGGGCCGCCACATGGGGGACAGGATGCAAAATTTCAGAACTCAAATTCAAGAGCATCCTTTTTTTTTTTTTTAATTTGAGACGGAGTCTCTCTCTGTCGCCCAGGCTAGAGTACAGTGGCACGATCTCAGCTCACGGCAACCTCCGCCTCCCTGGTTCAAGCGATTCTCCTGCCTCAGCCTCCTGAGTAGCTGGGACTACAGGCGCACGCCACCACGCCCAGCTAATTTTTTGTATTTTTAGTAGAGACGGGGTTTCACTGTGTTAGCCAGGATAGTCTCAATCTTTTGACTTCCTGATTCACCCGTCTCAGCCTCCCAAAGTGCTGGGATTACAGGCGTGAGCCACCGTGCCCAGCCAAGAGCATCCATTTCTACTCTGCATGGAGTCTGGGTGCTGAAATGGGAGAATTTCTGGAATCCAGCCAGTTTCCTCCACCTGCAGGGCTGCCAGCCTCGTCCAGGCCACCATCCTCTCCTGCCTAGATTATTTTGGAAGCCACCTGGTTGACCCCTTCCTCCGCCCTCGCCCTCTACAGTCCTTTCACAGCAGCCGGTGTGTTCTTGCACCTTGGTAGCAGCTGGAGGTGGTTGACGGTGGCTAAGAAGAAGCCTGTGAAATGGACAGAAAGCAGGGGAGGAGGTGATCGGATGTGGGAAGAATTCACTGCATGGGAGAAGCATCCTTGGTACACCCTGGGAGAAGCTGCAAGGGGCCCAGCATCAGGGTTGCTATGAGCGGCTGTTTAGCCTCTCTATGGGCCTGAGGCACAGCGTGGGCCCGGAAGACCCCAGAGGGTTGCAGACACCAGAATGCCAGCAAGCTCAGGGTGTGAGCAGACCAGACTGGTCAGACAGGAGCAAAGGCCTTCCCCAGAACTCCGGGGCTGAGCAGCCGCCCTGCCTGCCAGACCTTATTTATCTAACATTGTGGTTGTTGAGTTTGATGTTTGTGGAAATGATTCTGGGGCTCTCCTCCCACAGAGCTCCAGACCCACTGAGAACTTGAAAGTGACATTCCTCAACCCAGCTAAGGGAAGGGTGGGAGCCCAGCCAAAGGAGAGGGAAGGGAAAGCTAGCTGGAGACAGGGCAGGGAGACACGGTCAGTGTCCCAGCAGGAAATAGCCTCACGGAAAAGGGATTTACAGTACAGGCACTGTGGCTCATGCCTATAATCCCAGCAATTTGGGAGGCCAAGGTGGGAGGATCACTTGAGGCCAAGAGTTCAAGACCAGTCCGGCCAATATAGCAAGACCCTGTTTCTATTTAATACATTTTTAAATATATAAAACCCCACCACAGTGGTGTGGGTGGGGTTAAGAGGAACCGACCAGTAATGGTGCTGCACCCAGGGGCTGGTAGGAGTGGAAAGCTGCTACTACCCTCAAGCCTGAAGGGGGAGGGGCAGGAACAGTTACTAGAACCAAGAGAGGGTCTGTGTCCAGAGCAGGAGAGGGACAAAGCCAGCCCATGGCAACTTAGCAGAGACATAAATCCCACGACCCACTTCAGCTCTCACCCCCTGTTCGCCAAGGCCAACCAGAAACCAGACAGCAAGGGGCCCAGGTGATGCCACCAGGGTCGTCAGGTCCCAGAGCCCAGGGCAGGTCTGGGGAGAGGAGGGCAGGGGGAGTCTGGAGGGGCCAGCAGCTCCCACAGGCCCAGGAATTATCCTTCCGCAGGTGGAATTTGAGCAGGGCCTACTGTGGGTTCACCTTTTCTACCTTAGCCTTGACCTAAAGTTCCAGGCATCCCAAAGACCCCTAGCAGCATGTGCCTCCGATCCCTGCAGGGACCAGGTAAAGGGGTGCTAAGCTTTTCCTCACAGTGGAGAAAAAGCACAGGCTACTGCGGGAGGAGGACCCTGGGCCACCTCCCTGCCTTTGCTCACCGTGTGCCCTCTCCCGGGCTCCCCTCTCTGCTCCCCTGCAGAAACCCTGCTCCTGTTGGAAGGCCCAGCTCCAGGGCCACTCACGCTTCCTCTAAGTTTAAGCGTGAGGCCTCTCAGGGGAAAGCTGATGGGGAAGAGGGGTGAGTGGTGAAAAAGGCCAGAGTTGGGGTCGTCTCCAGCCTAGCAATCTCACCCCGTACCCCATCAGACCTACCACCTCTTGCCCAGATGGGGCATTCGGCTCTTTGGTGGCAGTGAGCCCCAGCAGCCCCTCCACCTCCCCACAGAAGCCAGTTCTCCTTCTGAAACCCGAATCTGTGCCCATCCCACCCACCAGCCCTGACCCTCTAACCCCTTCCAATTCCCCTCAGGAGCAAACCAGCCTCCCCAGGCTGGTGGACTGGACCCCCACAATCTAGTCCTGCCTGCTTCTCCATGGCTGCTCCCCCAAAACACAGACATCTTGCCTTTCCCTTTCACAGAGTCCCCTACTTTTCTAAAAGTGGCTGCAGCTCAGAGAGATTCTTTCCATGCAAGCACCCTCCACCCCTCGGCTTTACCCAATGCTTAGCGCACAGCAAGTGCTCTTCAATGGCCATTTGCATCGGAACCACTGACACGGGAGAACTGAATTCCAGTCCCAATCTGCTCCCACTCATTTGTCCAGACATGTCCCCTCCCTGCACCTAAGGCTTGGGGTCCCCATTTGTACAAGGAAGGGCATAAGCTAGGAGCCTACCAGCTTGAAAGCAATGCAAGTGTCTCCTCTCTCTCTGCTTGCCTCTCTCTCTTTCTCTCTCTCTCTCTCTCTCACACACACACACACACACACACACACACACACACACGGCCCATGCCAGCCTCTCCCCGGGACACCGGACTTCTCCGTGGATTGAATTACCAACATTTCATCGGTGGGAGGAGGGGAGGTGGGGCAGGGGAAGGAGCTGTGAATTCCGCACACTGAGCCTGTCCCCGCAAGGCCTGGACCAAATGCCACAGCGTGTCTGTGCCCATCTGCCTCTGGGCGGGGTATGGGTGGGGGTGGAGGTGCAGGCAGGGAGAGGCTCCCTAAAACTAGAATGCCAAAGAAAAGACACCGAGGGGTCACACAGACTCACACACACTTTTTCCCATGGCCACTACTGCACACGCATGCTTTCACACGTGTGCACATGCTTAAACACACACGCATCTCCTACACACAGTCTCTCACATGTGCTATCTTCCTTTTTATGTATTCAACAAATACCCGTTGAGCCAGTCTGCCACAACGGCCTTGCTCTCCATCTCTTTTGTGAAACAGACCCCCACATTTGGTCACACCCGCACACACACCCACGCCCTCAGTCGCTCACACAAACTCACACATCCCAAGGCTGGGGCTGCAGGCCCCACCTCCTTCCAGAGCCCCGGGAGGACCCTTGCAATGTGTTCACACGATGGTCAAAGCCAAAAAGAGAAATAAAAATCAGTAGTACAGAAGTGTGCCAGGGAGTTAATTAATAAAAATATTATGATTTTTTCTGGATTTGGTAATGTTTGTGGTATTTGTCAGCTTAAAAATTGAGTAATTCGTTGTGGTTTCTTTTCTCGTTTTAAAGTCTCTTTAGTATTTGTCATTTTGCATTCTTTTTAATCAAGAAAGCCCCCAAATTGAAGACATCTTGGGCCTTACCAAGCCTGACCCGCCTCTGCAAACATCCAAATATTCAGACAAACAATCACATCCACCCTGTCTCACAGTCACTGTTGCACATGTGTTCACACTCCCACACATTCCAATAAATCAAAGACTCATCACACATGCCCCAGTGTGCACGAGGCTCACACACCTGCCCGCTGCAGACAGGCAGCCCACCCAGGGCACCCCCGCCTGGGCCCGGCCTCAGGGCAGACCAGACCCCATCTCTCCAGCCTCCCAGGCTCCTGGCCCCTGACTGCAGACACTTGGCACTCCCTAGCCTACGACCAGCTCCCAAAAGCCCCACAACTGCTTGCCACAGATGTCGACCACTCACCCTCCCTCTCCAACCCTGGAACTGGACCATAAGCCACATACCCTGATTCTTTCTCACCTTGGACCCTCGGATGCTCTATGCCCCCCGCCGCCTCAGCAGGTAACCACCAAAACCCACAGAATGTTCTGGAGTTTCCCTGGAGACTGGTATGGAAAAGAGGATATAAGAATTGGAATTGTACAGCCTTTCCTGGGTTCAAATCCTGACTCTAACGCCTGCTCTGTGCTCATGGGCAAGTGAGCACACCTCACTGAGCCTCAGTTTCCCTATCTGTAAAATGAGGGGCAATCATCTTACCTTAGAGGCATGTTGGGAGGATTAACTGAGCAAACACAAGCAAAGCACAGAGCGAGAGCCCAGTGCACGGTAGCGGTCATTACCACTTTTCTTCTCCACGACAGCAGGAAGGTGAGGTTGGAGCCCCATCCCCTCGGGACTGGCCCCTCCTCCAGCCCTCAGCCCAGTCCAGCCCCCTTTCCCTGTTGCCTCGGCCACATCACCCTCTCGGCCACCCGAGTGTTGGGATCCCAGCGCACCTGCTTCCAAGGGCTCTAATTTCCTGTAAGTGTAAGAATTCAGGTCAGACACGGCCCGCGGCCTGCAGCCCCCCTCCCGGCGGAAACCGTAAATAATCCAGCTTCGCCAGCCTGGCCCAGGCACGAGACTTTCCGTCCTTACCCACTGTGCCAGGCAGGTACAGGGATTTCCATTCACACACAGGGACACTGAGGCCGCAGAGAGGAGTCTGAGTTTGAGATCCTGACCAGTACACTAGAAAAAACTTCCTTCAAAATATGCCCTTCCCACACCCCTGCCAAATAAATGCCTTTCCTCTAGTACCCAGCTGGCCAGTGACTTATACCTGAAATCTGCCCATTAGCGCAGGGTGGCCAACAACCTTTTCCTCTAAGGGCCAGATAGAAAATATTGCAGGACTTGAGGGCCAGACAGTCTCTGTTGCAAGTACTCAGCTTTGCTGATGTAGCCACAGACAGTGCAGAGACATTTTTTTTTTTTTTTTACAAATGCAGGGACACAGCTGGATTCGGCCATGGCTTGCCCACCTCTATGCTGTGCACCAACCCCCTCTGCCACACTGCAAATGAATCGAGTCTAGAACCCAAGACTGTCACAGCTCGGGCCCTCAGAGTTAGAGATTTCAGCTCAGCAGTGACCAGAGGACAAAACTGAGGCCCAAAGATGGGGACATGGCCTGTCTGTGTTTCTTCAGTTGGTCAGAGCTGGGACTGCGGACTCCTTGTCTAGTGCTCTTTCCCTGACATCATGGTCTGTACTCCAAGCCCAAGACTCGTGACCTCCTGCTTGCTCCTCTGGAAGTTCCTTTGCTATGGTGGCTGAGAACAAGCCAGGCACTTGTCTGTCTCCCACGCTGGACTGGAGGGTTCCTGGACCACCAGGATTTGAAACTGGATCATCTCAGCATCTCCAGTATCAGCCCCAGGGTCTCCCACAGTGAGAGGCTTACAGAGAGTGTGTGAAATGGGGACATTGGATCCCTATTCCAGCCCTCGGCCCAGGGACTCTAGGCCAGGGTGCCCCAGCTTTGGGACAATCAATGGTTCTCTGTTATGGGGGCTGTCTTGTTCATTGTAGTATGTTTAGCAACATCCCTGGCCTCTACCCTTATCAATGCCAACAGAATGGCGGGGCACACGACCACAGCCAGTTGCAACAACCAAAACTGTCTCCAGACATTCCCAAAAGTCTCCCGAAGGGCAAAATCACCCCTGATTGAGATTCACTGCCCTAAGCCAAGGGCATCCCCCAAGTGAGAAGGTCTTCTTCCCTCCCTCACTCTGTGTGGCACAGCATGGAAACCAGCACCCGCTCTCCAGCGGCCTCAGTCTCCACAGCCCAGGATGGGTCAATGCCATTAGCAGCAGCTCCAGCTGGAGGGACCGGCGGGAGGGGAGGGGAGGAGGAGGAAGAATGTGGCCACAGCTGCAAGGCCCAAAAGTGCTGAGGAGACACGAAGACGAAGACGTTTCCCTGTGAGTCAGGACCCAGGAATGTGTCGCCCAGAGTGGCCACGAGCCAGAGCCCCCCACACGCCACCCCCATCCACCCCCAGGGCATCTGCCTTTTATTAGAACAGAAAAAGCGGCAGGTGCCAGGTCTCTGAGAGCCCATTAAGGACCCAATAAACTCTACGGAGGGGGCACTGAGCCCCTGCTGAGTCCATGTAAAGGAGGCCCCTGCCCCAGTCCAGCCCAGAAAAAGGAGCACAGGCTTCAGTGGACACCGGGGGCTTCCACCCAGCTGTGTTGCGTCCTGACTCTACCACCCCAGCCTGGTCGCCTGGGCTCCCCAGCGTGCGTTTCCTTCTTTTTCAAATTACTGTTTTTTAATCTTTGTTTGATGAGGGTTTTTAACATTTTTTGGCTTGGAATGAAACCCAACACATCACAAGCTCGCTGTCTTGCCCTTCCCCATATGACTCACCAGCATGAATAGCTGCCCAGGAGCCCTCTATGGGCCTCAGTTTTCACATCTGTGTAGTGGGGCTCACCCATGCGTCTACCCCACAGGGTATTTGGGAAGGCGTTGAGAGAATATGGGTCTTTCTTCTCCTTTCCCTTCCATCCCATTCCTCATTTTAAGGCAGACCTAGCAAGCCCAGTCCCCCAAATCACTTCCCTCCCTCATCCTCAGGGCTCTACCAGCACCTCCCAAGCTCCCCGTAGCCCACCCTAGGTGCTCACAGCCCCCAGCTCCTCCTCCTGGTCCTGTTTCCACAGGCTCCCACCTGGACTCTCAGAACAGCTTCGAAGGCCATGCCTCCTCCAGGAAGCCTGTCTGCATGACACATTTCCAACACAAATCAAGTGCAACACTTCAAGAAGCATCTCCATGGACCCGTGACTATCCCTGCACCAAGCAGAGACCAGGCGCTCTGTAAACACTTGATCATTTAATCCCCACATCACAGCCAGGAGGCAGGAACTGCTCTCCCCAACTTCCGGATGTGGAAACAGAGGCTCAGAGAGGTTGAATGACATGCTCACGTCTCCTGCATTTTCCACAGTGCCAGGAGGCCCAATTCGATTTTTCAAAAGCTGTATATTCACTTTTCAGAAATTACACCAGTCATTCACATGCACAGCAGAAACTTCTGATTTTTTATTTTTTATATTATTCGTTTGGATTATAAATTTCTTCTTGCTTAATGAAACCCTTTGTGAAGCAAAATAACTTGGATGAAGAAACTGCTTATCGATAGATGATAGACTTGATACAGAGACAGTTAATATTGATATGGAGACAGCTCCTGCACACACAAACGCACACACATGCACACACACATAACCCTGAAATCATGTGGCCCCAGGACATTTCGGGAACTCGCCAGCCCCCCTGCATCCCCTCCTACTTCCCGGGGTCTCAGTGTGGCTTGAGGAAAGGCAAGCTCCCCTCCTGACTTGGTCTTCCCCAGGCCTCTGGACCTAGAATTGTATCTGCAGCCTCCTTCTTATACCCACCCCTGGATCCAGCTTTTCATTAGCTAGTAAATGGAGATCTTTCATATTGAAAACTCTGGGGGCAAAGGAAGGCAGCCTTGGGTGTTCTGGACCAAGTCCTGGGCTCCAAAGCAGGAGCCCTTCGGCCCGGCCCTGCCTGCAGGAGGTGCTGGGAGTCTTAGGTCCAAGGCCCCTCCCCTGGGAAGTGCCCCTTCCTCCCACAGAGCCTGCGGCCCTCTCCCAGCCGACCCTGGCCCCAGCCTGTAGACCCCCATGACTATGGGGTGTGCAAGGCATCATCCTTTGCTTTTATCGTTTCATCTAGGAGTGCCCGTGTCTTCATTTCACAAATGGAGCAGTGGAGGCTCCAGAGAGGTTAAGCCGTGTCTCCACGGCATGGGGCGTGGATTGGATGGATGGCCTGGGAGCTCCTCCCTGCTGCCCCACACCCAGACCTTGCCAGAGCGAGGTCCAGTCTCACCAGCTTCCCAGAAGCCCTGGCTCAACAGGGCTCCGTGAGAGCTTATGCCCAAGACAGCTTTTCCCCAGGGTCCAGGCCGTGCCAAGAAGGCGGCCAGCACCCGCCGGGGAGGCTGCAAGGCAGGACAGGAGCCCAGCGTCCTCAGGGGCTCTCTGTCCATGCTCACACTCTCGCTCTGCGCCTCTGGCAGGCATTGCCGTCAGCAGCAGCCTGGTGGGTCCTGGCAGAAAGGCCAGGGCAAGCAGAGAGTATCAGCTGCTCTCCTGGCCTCGACTCAGGATCAGAACGGGCCAGCCCTGGGGGGCCACCTGCACCCGTCATGACCACTGCTTGCCCTCCCATGCTCCCTCTCTCCCAAGGGCTTCCACTCTCATGGGCTGTGCTCTAGGGGCAAATTTGCCTTCTGGACCACCTAGTGATCATGTAATATCCCCAGTGTCACTAACCCAGAATGCTCGAACCATTCTTTTTACCCTTATGAATTCTTCCCTTCATCTTAAAATGTCTGAACCAGCCCCTCTGTCCCTAGAACCTTTGAGCCTGAGGATCTTTTCCTTTCTTGCCAAGAAGATGGAAACCCCAAGCTGGATAAGACCGGAAATCTCCAAATCTCCAAATGACACCAATGAGGACACTGAGGCCCAGAGAGGGAGAGTGACTTGCCCAAGGTCATACAGTGAGATGCTGGCAGAGCGATGACAAGGACCCCTAAGCATTTCCTCTGTCCCTGCCTGTGGGTCTGGAGCCTCCAGTCCCTAGAGCAAGGGAGACTTTCTCTGGGGCCCTGGCCCTGCCTTCCAAGTCTGCCCACCAGGGATCAGGAAGAGGTGCCCCACCCCCGCCCTCTGTAACGGTCCACGGGCCAGGGCCTATGTTCCAAGGCTGTAGCAGGGGCAGGAGGCACCCCTTCCCCCAGTCAGGGTGCCTGGGCCTCCAGTGCCACCCCCGAAATAGAGCAGCTCTCAGCCCAAAGATCAAGTTGCAACCTCGCTGTCCAGATGGGGCGCCTGGCAGGGCGGGAAGCGCTTCCCCCCCGCCAACGCTGCCCCCACCTGCTCCCCCATCACATGTCAGCACTTGAACCAAGCCTTAAATCACAGCCTCCCCTGGAGGACACAGCCTTTTCTGGAGGCTGTGGGGACAAGAGCAATGGGTGCAGTGTCTGGAGCTGGGGAAGGGGGACGTTAGTAACCAGAAGAAATGGTGATGGGGGGTCCCAGAGGGGAGACTGATTTAAGGGTTCTTGTACTGTTGGGGATATGCCCTGTGGCCTTAGAAGAGCCATTTGTCCTTTCTGAACCTCAGTGTCCTTGTCTGTAAAATGGGGAGAGTGCTTCAGTTCATGTAGAGGCTGCGAACAGAGAAAAGTCTCCACCCTCAAGGAGTCCACGTTCCATGGGTCAGCAGACTCTGGCTCAGGCAGTGGGGCTCTAGAGCCCGTGTTAACAGCCAGTGGGCCATATGCCAGCGGGTGCTGGGAAGCCAGAAAATGGGTTACCCTCTTTTATTTAGAGTGGTCCAAGAAGGCGTCATCAAGGATCTGAGCAGGGGTCTCTACCCTGGCTAGGAGGGATGGGGGTTATGGGTGGGGCCACAGGAGGCATACCCCTCTGCCACCCCGAGGCTCTAGGGGTGGAACTGAGTTTTCTGTTGCAAGTGTCCAGCTGGACTTTGCCCAACAGTTCCCATTCCCCTAACACCCAGCAGTGCCTGGCCCCTGCAGTTCAGAGGAGCCCAGCTAGCAGGAGCCTGGACAGCCCAGGAGTCCTGTACTCCAGCCCTAAGACAACAGGAAGAGGCTGGTGTCCCTTATGGCTTCTCAGTGGGGTCCTGGGTTGTGAGCAGGAGGCTGTGGTGTGAAGTCCCCAGCTTCAAGGATGCCCCTGCATGACAGGGTTGGGGCCCTGGAGCTTCAGGGGTGCTGGTGTCTGCAGCGGGTGGATGCTGTGACAGTCCCACAGTGAGGGGCCCCTTTCTCTTAGGGGCCACAGTCCCAATACTCCAGGGGCCGAGAGCAGTAGTGACACACCTGACCTTCCCAGCCATGACCCCATGTCATCCCCCAGCAGCCCTGCGAGGGTACAGATGAGGGCATTTACACTCAGGGAGGCTGAGTCTTGCCCAAGGCCACACATCTGGGAAACAGCAGATGTGGCTGAGTCCAAAATTCACATGTTTTATTTCTTAGGGGAAAAATACAAATCTTATACTTCGTTTGTTGTCATTAAAGCACTTGTTTATTCAGTCTCTTTTTCATTTAAAGGTTTTCTTAGTCGCTTTTTCAAAACACAAAATAACAAATGCACATTGGAACAAGTGACGCAGCGTTGTGTCAGCTGGTCATTGCTTCCCCAGCTCCCAGTGTTGGCAGGCTCAGGCGTCTCCTTCCAGGCCTTTCTCCAGGTCCAAGCATCCTCTTCGCCCTCAGGGTCTACCTGCCTTCTGGATGGTTCTTTCCTTCTTTGGCACGGGAACACTTCCAAAGAGCCTACTATATGCCAGGCTTTGTCATGAGTGCCGAGCTGGGCAGGCTCAAGGCAAAATCCCACCTTTCTGGAAACTGTGAGGACAAGCGCACAAACAGGTAAATGCAAGGCTATCAGCTCCACAGAACAGGGAATTCGGGTGTGCTTATTCACGGCTGCACCCTCGGCCCCTAGAGTGGGACCAGCCACACAGTAGCTACTCAATAAATGTGTGTTGGTTGAATGAATGAATGAATGAATTTGCTGAGATGAAGAATCCAGAATGTGGAGCCAGTCTAGGGGGAAGTTGATGTTGAACTTGAGATCCCTGTGGGCCACCGAGGGAGGAGGGCAGGGGTCAGCCACCCTGCGGTGTTGGATGTCAGAACTTGGAGTGTGGCAAAGAAATGCAGCAGGAAGAAGTGTCCCTTTGGCTCAAACTCAGCTGCTCCACCCCCATCCCTTCCCAGGGTACAGACGGGAGGGTCTGAGCAAGGCCCCCTCCCATCGAGCCCCTCCAGCCCCAGACTGGCCAGCCCTGCCTCCCTCCCTCTCCTAAGCCGCCCCAACAAAAGCTGCCGTTGTAGGAGCCGGGACCATTGTAATTAAAAAGGAAACATAATAAAGCCCCTCTCTGAAGCCAAATCCCATCCCTAGAGCAGACGCCCGGGCCCGCCCCTCACTGCCCACTGAGGACACATGGCCCCTTTGTGTGCCCCGGGTGAGGGCCACTCCTGCCCTGCCCCACCCGGTCTCTGCCCACCCTCCCCTTCCTTCCCTAGCACTCTGATGGCCCAGTATCCCTGAACCTGGCCTCCTTTTTTTTGCAGGGGGGAAACTGAGGCCTGAAAAGGCAGAGCCTGGACCTAGGCCTCCTGACTTCCAGCCCGCTGCTCCCTCAGCCCAGCATCTGCCCAGAGGGAGCCGTCTCTCCTGGGATCCATGCCCCAGAGCAGGGGTCCCAGAAAGACAGTAAAGAGCCTCTTCTCACACAGCTGAGCTCCAGGGACCTCTGAGAGACCGGGTGCTGAGGCCCAGAGAGGTTTGATGGTCCTGAGGCCACACAGCAGGGCAGAAGCAGACCTAGGACAAAGCTCCAAGTCTGCACAACTCTCTGTATGGAGCCACCAGCTTGTCCTGAGCACAGAATCTGTCAGGGGCCCTGAAGGACTCGGCCTCCGAACGTCGGCGTCAGGTCTCTGGGCAGGCTGTAGAAGTGGGTGAGGGATGAGGAGCGCCCCCTGCCTTCCTCCTGCACTGGAGTGAAGACCGCTGCGGGGGAGATTAGAACTCCAGGAGGCCTCCAGAGGTGCAGGACAGGCCTCCCTGCACCAACGCAAGTGGAAGGTTGGCCATGAGTTCTCAGTGAAGACAACAGCCAATCCCCTGTCCTCTGAACTTCTGAACTTCCGGAAACTAAGCAGTCTCTTCTCCCAAACCTGCCAACCCCAGCTACCCTGGCCATCTGAACAGCCTCCGACACGGAGGTCAGAGCTGTCCAGCCGTTTCAACTTATCCCAGGGGACCTCTCCTCCGTCATCCCCAGGTCCTTAGCTGGGATCAGCCCATGGCTAAATGATGGCATTGGCTAAGGTTATCTGTGGTCCTCCCTGCCTCCCCTGTCAGGGATCCTGTCCCAGACTCCGGCTGTCTCCCCCCAGCACTCCCACCCACCTTCTCCCCTGGTTATCAGTAACCCACACAGAGGTGATCACAGCAGCAAAGGCTCAGAGGGAAGCCAGGGGAACACCACAAGCCTTCAAGTGACCAAGGATTGGGTCCCCTTCCTAACAGCGCAATGTTAGGGACGGTGATGGCAATATCTGGGGCATGGTGCCCCACCGCATGCATGGATGGTCACGTCTAGACACTCGTTTGAGACACAGGCACCTCAGGGTGTGCGGAGAAGCAGGACTATGACCAGGAAATGGTTATGTTCACAGCAAGAAGCCACCATTCATGGAGCATCTCCCGGAGGAGCCGTGCTCATGCTGCCTCCTTCAGGCCTCCCTTCCTTCCGGGGAAAATAATCACCATTCCCATTTGACAGATAAGGAAACTGCTCCAGCACATCCGGCCAGGGAGTGGTGGAGTTTGGATTCCAAGTTAGATCTGTCTGGCCCTCACCCTCTGCAAGAGGATGTACAAAATGTCTAACACCCAGCCCGTCCCATCGGACACTGTGACATCAATCCCACCCTTTGCACGGCTAACCCCTTCAGAACTAAGTGGGGGTACAAAGGTACCACTCACCCGCCTGTTCTAGTACATCAGCCAACCCAGAAATTCCCCAAAAGTGTGTGTGCATGTGAGAGTGGGCGTGAGTGTGCATACATGTGTGCCCGTGTTTGTGTTCAGCAGCATGCTAGACAGGCCTGGGACATGGGACCCATCCATGGCCTGCCATTTCCACCTCTCCCCATGGTCCAACCACCTTGGCCAAAAGGACTGGGGCGGGGATGCTCCTGGGCACCAAGGGCAGGGAGCAGCCAGGAGGGGGGCAACGTGGGCCCCACGCACTCCTGTGCCCCAGGAGCCAGCAAGGGCGGGCAGGGATTAGGCAGATAATGCCTCTTGTAAGAACAAGGGATTGTTGCAAAGGGGAAACTAGAGTGGGGGATTGGGGGGCCAGTTCAGATTTCCCTGGGGGTGAAAACTGAGCCCCCGGGAGGAGGCGCCCTGACTGCCAGGGCCTAATCCCTGTGGTTCTCGCCCAAACCCCAAAGAAGAGGCTGTTCACGGGCAGCAGATTCCTGGGATTCATTAATTCAGGATTTGCAAGAGGGGCTACCCGGCATCCCTCCCGACAGGCAGCAACCTGAGCAGGACAGGTGGGTGCTGGTGGTCAGGGACACCCTGGGAGCCACAGGGAAGGGAGGCTGGGCTGGGAGCCCCAGGAGCCTGGGGGCAGCTCAGGGTCTGCTCTGGCAATGAAGGGAGCAGAATCTACTCCCAACTTTGCCTCACCCCAGAGCTGTTTGCCTGCCTGCCTTCCTCCTTCCTTCCCTCCTTTCTTTCTTTTCTTCCTCTTCTTTTTTTTTTTTTTTTTTTTTTTTTTTGAGACAGGGTCTCACTCTGTTGCCCAGGATGGGGTGCAGTGGCACGATCTCAGTTCACTGCAGCCTCAACCTCCCGTCCCACCTCAACCTCCCGGGTAGCTGGGACTACAGGCGTGTGCCACCACACCCAGCTAATGTTTGTATTTTTTGTACAGACTGGGTTTCAACATGTTGCCCGGGCTTGTCTCAAACTCCTGAGCTCAAGCAATCTGCCCACATCAGACTCCCAAAGTGCTGGGATTACAGGTATGTATGAGCCACCATACCCAGCCACCCCAGAGCTATTTCTGTTTTACCAGTTTTTAGTTACTAGATTTTTCTCCTTCTCTTTATGAGATATAATTTACACACAGTAAAATGCACAGGTCTTAAATGTACAGTTGGATGAGTGTGGCAAGTATCTACACCCAGGTAACCACCATGATTAAGATCTAGAATATTTTGTCACCCTAGAAGATTCCCCTGTACTCCTTCATGTGAGTGCCCTGACCCAGGCAGCCACCGATCTGCTTTCTGTCGCCATGGATCAGTTTTGTGTCTTCCAGAACTTTCGTAAATGGAATCCTGCCGCCTGGCTCTGCAGTAGCTCCAGCCCCATGTTCATGTGAGTGGTTGGGTTTCTGTGGAAGATTTCATCCCAGTTGAGGGCTCCCTGGCTAAAATCAGGGTGCAGACCCTGGGATCTTCCCAGGCCTGAGGATTCTGGACTCCTGTGCATCTGAGTCTTTGGATTCACCTCCTGGATTTTTTCAAAACTTCCACCCCCTTCCTGTCCCAGCCCAGTTCTGTGTCAGTCCCTCCTCCTGTGACTTCCACCTCTGACCTCCACCCCAACCCTCAGGGTCCCCACAGTTGCTTGCCAGCCCCTCCCTCAACCACTCCCACCTCCACCTCTACTCCAGAGCAGCTTTCCAAATGCATAAGCCACTCTCCTTCTAGAATCCTCCATGTCTCCCTGTTGCACACAGGAGAAGGTCTGAGCATCTCTGCCTGGCATTCTAGGACCTTCAGGATCTACCCTGTCTCCATCCCTCAAATCTCATCCCTCACACTCTGGGCTCCACCCACAGAACCACTCTAGGCAAAACCAGTGCACCGTTTCTCCCTCTTACTCTCTTCCACGCCTGTACTCATGCCATTCCCTCAGGAGCCGCCCGGAGCCTACTCAATCACTGCTGTCCCAGGAAGCCTGCCTTGAACTTCCCCACCCAGACTGGGTCATGTTCCCCCCGCACCTCCTGCCCCGTCGCCAGGTCTTCCATGCCAACACCTCCCCGCCTGCACCCCCTCCCCCACCTTGAGTTCCAGCCTCCTGGGATGGTGTCTAGTTCAAATCTGGATTCCAGGGCCCAAGCCAGGGTTGGCACATCATAAATCCAGCAAGGTCCTGCCCTGGCATCTCCCCTTACCCTCCTCAGCCCTGGCCTGCACACACCTGGGCATGAGGTTTGAACTGGACTGGATTGAATTGGCAAGGTGGCACTGGGACACAGCTGAGACCCAGGGTGGCAGAACAGGCAGGAAGGAGGGGGCACATCAGGTTTCTCCAACAACTGGACAGGTCTGGGTTCAAATACTGCCCCAACAGTTGCAGGGCTTGGCAAAGTCACCTCAACCCCTAGGCTTAAATTTCCCTGTCTATAAACGGAGCCTGCCAATAATATCCTCTTCACTGTGTGTGTGTGTGTGCAGTGTGTGTTTATTTGTATTTTTTAGGATCCATTGACATTCTGTGCTCTAAAGGCCTTGCCATAATGTTGCCTCTGACTGTCACTATTAAGGTGAAAAGAGAGAGGACAAGAGGGAGGGAGAGGTAAGTGTCCCAATGGGAACGGGTAGGAAAGAGGGGATCTCCACCCCTCTAAGACCAGCTGTCTCCTCCCCAGCCTCCAGAATCCCCGCCTCACACACTGAGCCCAGCTTGTCTCATTGACTTCCCACACTGGCCTGCCTGCCTCCCAGCTTGGCTAAAAGCCAAGAGGCTAAACTTAGCAAGTCAGGCAAAATCAGGCAGAAAGCAGGTAAGGCACCGATGTTCATAGCAGCATACTCACAACAGAGCAAGCCAAAATACAGAAACAACCCATGTGCCTGTCACCAGATGAACGGATAAACAAAACATGGAATGTTCCTGCAATGGAATATTATCCAGCCAAGAAAAAGGAGGGAGTGACACACGCTACGACATGGATGAACCCTGGAAACACTGCGCTAAGTGAAAGAAGCCGCATATCATCTAATTTCCCTCACACAAAATGTCAAGAATAGGCAAACGCATAGAGACAGAAAGTGAACCGGCAGTTGCTCAGGGCTGGGGGGTGGAAGCATAGAGGAGTGATGACTAAAGGGTGCACAGTGTCTCTTTGTGGTGACGAAAACGCCCTAAAATTGACAGCGATGGCCAGGCATGGTTGCTCACACCTGTAATCCCAACACTTTGCGAGGCTACGGTGGGAAGACTGCCTGAGGCCGGGCATTCAAGACCAGCCTAGGCAGCAAACTGAGACCCTAGCTCTACAAAAAACAATTTTTAAATCAGCCAGGTGTGGTGGAGTGTGCCTGTAGTTCTAGCTCCTCGGCAGGCTGAGGAGGGGGGATCACATGAACCCAGGAGGCGGAGGCTGCAGTGAGCCACGATCACACCATTGCACTCCAGCCTGGGTAACAGACAGAGACCGTGTCTCTGAAATAAATAAATAAATAAATTAATTAATTAATTAATTGACAGTGTGGCAATAAATTGGTAGTGGTGATGGTTGAACTGCCTGTAAACATACTAAAAGCCATTAAACTATATACTTTAAATGGATGAATTATAGGGTATGTGACTTCGAGCTTGATCAAGCTGTTTTAAAAAGAACAGATGTGGCCTGGGTGCAGTGGCTCACGCCTGTAATCCCAACACTTTGGGAGACCAAGGCAGGTAGATCGCTTGAGGTCAGGAGTTCCAAACCAACCTGGCCAACATAGTGAAACCCTGTCTCTACTAAAAATACAAAAAAAAAGAAAGAAAATTAGCCGGATGAGGTAGCAGACACCTGTAATCCCAGCTACTCAAGAGGCAGGAGTTTGAGAATTGCTTGAACCCAGGAGGCAGAGATTGCACTGAGCTGAGATCTTGCCACTGCAATCCAGCCTGAGCAACAGAGTGAGACTTTGACTCAACAACAACAACAAAAAAAACCCCAAAAAACTAAAGGCTGGGCGCAGTAGCTCACGCCTATAATCCCAACACTTTGGGAGGCCAAAGTGGGTGGATCACCTGAGGTCAGGAGTTCGAGACCAGCCTGGCCAATATGGTGAAACCCGGTGTCTACTAAAAATACAAAAATTAGCCAGGTGTGGTGGCACACGCTTATAATCCCAGCTACTCAGGAAGCTGAGGCAGGAGAATCACTGGAACCTGGGAGGCAGAGGTTGCAGTGAGCCGAGATCGTACCATTGCACTCCAGCCTGGGCTACAGAGTGAGACTCCATCTCAGAAAAACAAAACAAAACAAACAAAAAAGAACAGGTAGGGACAGATTGGGAAGTAGGCCTCCAGCTGGGGGACAGACTGATGGCCCCCAGCAGGAAAGTCAAGCCCTGGATTTCACACTAGCTTCCTTGTTCTCCCAACAACCACGAGGGAAGGTTGTCACCGTACCTATTTTGCAGAGCAGAAAGCTGAGGCTTGGAACGTGCCACCTGAGGTCATGCAGCTGGGATGCTGAGATTCGAAATCAGAGAGAAGGGCCTGGCCCGGGCCTGCCCACCGTGCCCCTCCTTGGGCTTCCCTGACACTCCCAGAATGTGAGGCTGGCATCCCCAGCCTGGCACAGGCCACCCTCCGATAGGCTGGAGGGTAGAGGGAGCGGCCACTATGCTGGCACCAGCCCCAGGCATGTCCGCACAGGTGTGGGCATCCCGGCTCTGCCCCAGCGACTGCCTGGCCCTGCACCCCTGGCCAGGGCCTCATCCCCACCCTCGGGGCAAGCCCAAGCAGCTAAGAACATCTGCCCCGCCTGAAGGGGATCACCCTGGATGCCGGAGGCACCTGGCGCCCCTGGGGTGGCATCTGGGACTGGGCTGGTGGCCGGGCCTGAGGGGTAGCAGGTGTGTGGCTCCAGAGGGGACTCAGACCATGTGCATCTGCATGGTGTGTGAGCCCAGCTGCAAGCACATATGTGTGGGTGCGGAGGATGCGCCAGCCCAGGGCTGCGAGTGCGTTTCAGTGTGTCCTGCTGGAAGTGGAGATCGTGGGTGTGCAAGGGATGAGCCTGGGGACAATGAGTGTGCAAATGTGGGATGCCTGGGAGGCAGACGCGAGGGCAACAGTGGGCTGGGGCCTAGTGAGTGTGCGAGTGGGTCTGTCATGAGAGGCGTGTGGCAGGATGCGCACTCGCTCATGTCTCCTCCTCTCAAATGGCTGTCACCCCACAGGGCCTGCCCAGCCACCTCCTTCATTTATTTTTCTCTCCTTCTTGTCTCCCTTCAGGCTGTGAGCATCTAGGGGGTGGACACAACCCCCGAGGCCTACCCGCCACTTGTTACAAATTACAAAGCCGTGGGAGAGTGCTTGCCTCTGAGCCTCAGTTTACACATCTGTACAATGAAGATAAAAAAGTTCCTACTGCAGGAGGTTGCTGGGAGACATGGACGAGAGTAAATACAGAATGCAGCGGCCCAATGCAGAGAGTAAATGCAAGAATTCAGCGGCCCAGTGAGTGGAAACATGCGCCCCCACCTCTCCGCTGATTTTGCCCTGGCCACTCCCCTTCCGCCAAGGCCCCTGACAGTTACGGGCTCCAGGCAGCTCAGGGACGTAGGAGACTTCTGGGGTCAGGACCCACCCTCCTGGGCGGGCAAAGGCAGGCCCGGGGCAGCTTCTGGGGAGGTGACGCCCAGAACACCAGGTGTTCTGCCTTGACGAGGACGGGTGAGGATCAGAGGACAGGGTGTGGGCTCAGTACCAACGTGTATTCATTCAGCAACCCCCTTCTAGGCACTAACTGTGCCAGGGCCTGAGCCAGAATCTACAGAGCCCCCAACCCTGTCCGCCAGGTGTCTGGCAAAGGAGGAGGTTTTCATCCAGTGTGGTGTGTGCAGGATGGAATTGCAGAAGCACAGATGAGGACCCCAGAGCCAGCCTGGGGTGGCCCAGTGAAGGGTCCCAGAGGAGGGGGCTACGGAGATGGGACTCCTGAGGAGCAGTGAGCCAGGTGTTCCAGGCTGAGGGGACGTCTTGAGCAGAGGCCTGGTGCCACGTGAGCATCCACCTTGAGGTAAGAAATGATGGAGACAGTGCTGGAAAGGCTGTTAGCACCAGCGGCAGGTTAGACATAATAAGGTTAAGTCCTAAGGTTCAGTCCCAGTGGTGAAATCAGATATTGGTAACGATCGTTACTCTCACCCCACCTCAACAGGGGTCTCGTGATTTGCAAAGTGCTTTCATATCTAGGATCTTCCTTGGACTTTGTTGCAATCCTACCATGGAAGTGGGATAAAAGGCTCACTCATCCCTTTTTACTTTGGCCACTAGGGAGCTCAAAGGCTACGCTGAGCACTTACTGGCAATTACAAAGACAGCGCAGACATTACTTCTCTTTCTACACCTGTACACCTGCTTTTCTCTCTTGTACTTTGATTTTTCTCCTGGTAGTCTTTTTTTTTTTTTTTTTTTCAGATGAAGTTTTGCTCTTGTCACCCACGCTGGAGTGCAATGGCACAATCTCAACTAATCACAACCTTGGCCTTCGGTTCAGGTGATTCTTCTGCCTCAGCCTTCCGAGTACCTGGGATTACAGGCATGTACCACCACGCCCAGCTAATTTTGTGTTTTTAGTAGAGACGGGGTTTCACCATGTTGGACAAGCTGGTCTTCAACTCCTGACCTCAGGTGATCTGCCTGCCTTGGCCTCCCAAAGTGCTGCGATTACCAGCGTTAGCCACCGCACCCAGCCTCCCTGGCAGTCTTTTGGGGAGTAAGAGGGCAAAGAAGAGGGCAAAGAAGAAGTTGCCACTGATGGCATATTTTGCTGGGGTCAGGGAAGGCTGTGTGCACACACCCTGACCCAACCAGGCACCCAACTCCCTTATTCTCCCACCAGGCTCTCTCCCATCATCCCTTCCAGCAGACCCTCTTTCTAAACTCTGCCTGGCACACTGTCAGCTCCAAAGGAAACTGAGCCCCGGAGGGAGATGTCACCTGCCCCAAACCTCTCAACAAGGCCAGAATCTGAGTCTCTGGAGCCCTGGCTTAGGATAGTGCTACCCTTCACCTACAAGAGCAGCCCTTCACCCCCGTGTGACGGGGAGTATGTCACTGAGCCTCTCTGAGCCCCCGCTCGAAGCTGGCTTCCACACTCACAGGAAGTTGCTTAAGGAGCTTAGAGGCGTGTTCAATGCTGATTGACTTTAAGCAAAGCAGAGCCCCTCCCTCTATTTCTACTTTGAAAGGAAACAATTTTCAGCTCCCAAGGCTGAGAGGAAGGTGTCCAAAGAGCCCTGGCTATGGGGCCACAGGACAGTGGCTTCTCCTTTCTGTGCCCCAGTTACCTCATCTGCAAAATAGGGAGGAGCGTGCTCTCCACACCCACGCACTCTCCTTCCTGGACTTCACACAGAGGACCTTCATTCCATCCTCCCCGTAATGACGGAAGGAGCTGGTGCTGTGCCCATTTTACAGATGAGGATACTGCAGCCTAGGCCACACAGCTCCCAGGTCTGAGTGAACAGCCGAGGTTCTTCACCGTGACGCCACACCACCTCTCAGAAAGGACAGCCTCCTGCACACAGCAGCGGGTACCTAAGGGTCAGGGACCTCTGGGTCCCCATGGTCCAGAACCTAAGAAGGAGGGTATTAGCCCCAAAGAGGCGTGGACCCCACCCTGGGAGCTGCTGGGCTGGGCATCACTCCAGCAGGGTCCCACCAGGGCCGTGTCGGCCACATGTGATGCAAAGTAATGACACAGCCTAATGGGAGAAGGTGCCAAAAACATGTGTATGTACAAACCAGCTGCCACCCAGCCAAACTGCAGCCCAGGATGGTTGCGAAACTCAGCCTGGCAGGTGGACCCTGGAGGTAGCTCCCAGGCGGGTACTGGAGCCCAGGCTGGCACCATCTGAGCCATGGATACCAAGGGCTGAGCAGGGCCACTGCAGGCAGGCAGGTGACACTCAGGGGCAGGCCCCTAGGGAGAGCCAGGCGGAATCAGTCCCATGCTGCTGGTTCTGGGCTCCCTGGTCTTCCTGCTGTGAGGCTGGAGGCAAAGCAGGATCCAAGGGAGCCCTTTCCGGCCTTTGAGGCTCTGTCTGCCTCCATCTCATCAAAGGTCAAGTCCAGCCTTCCTTGTGGGGAGAAGAAGAGGACAAAGGAAAGGTCAGGACTTGGAACACATCTTGGCTACCCTCTCACCCAGACACCCACCGATCCAGGAACCCTTCCAAGGTCTGCCGCTCATTATGACTCTGAGAAAATGACTTCATCTCCCTTGTACCTCAGTTTTCACAACTGTAAAATGGAGACAATAACAGTGCCACCCTCACAGGGCTGCTGTGAGGAGGCAACATAAGGCACGTATAGCCTGACAACGGTATAGCCTGGCATGCAGTGAGGTCTTGCTAACTGTTAGCCAGTGGTGTGCTGGTAAATGCTCACACACAGGGTGGGGCATGGTGGCTCATGCCTGTAATCCTGACATTTTGGGAGGCCGAGGTAAGCGGATCACTTGAAGTCAGGAGTTCGAAACCAGCCTAGCCAACGCGGTGAAACCCCGTCTCTACTAAAAATACAAAACTTAGCCGGTGTGGTGACAGGCACCTGTAATCCCAGCTACTCGGGAGGCTGAGGCAGGAGAATCACTTGAACCCAGGAGGCGGAGGCTGCAGTGAGCCACGATCACGCCACTGCAATCCAGCCTGGGTGACAGAGTGAGAGTCTATCTCAAAAATAAATAAATAAATAAGTAAATAGAAATAAATGCTTAACAGTAGGCTTCTGGGTGTATGAGGGGTCCTGGTTTTATAGCCCTGCCCAATTTCCATGGTACAAATACCCTCACCACCACCACTATCAAGCCACCAACACAACATCCCAGAACGCGAAGCTGGGGAGAACTGAGAACCGGCACGCTCCTGCATAGATAGCGTTTCCACCCTACATGAAAATGGAAGATTTTAGCACTAAGAGACGTTTATAGGCAGACATTTAGAGGCGGCTAGCAGAAGTTTCTTACACCCTTAAAGTAAAAAAGAACCACTATTATCTATTAAGAGAATAGATAATAGTACAATTATAGAGAGAATCTATAAGAGAAGACATAATAGTACAAATCTGTAAGAGACAGAGAATAGATAAAAGTACAATCTATTAAAAAATAGATAATAGTACAATTATTAGGAAGTAGTGAACTGAGTGTTTATTATCTTTGTAACATGATTTGTTCAATTGCAAATTTATAAAATTTAACTTTTGGTGATAGCTGTCCGTAACAGCCGCTTTGCAAATTCCTGAGAATTCGCCAACCGGCTCTTGCAAGCCGGTGCAAGCCAGCTCCAGCTCACCCCTGATTTTACTATTCCGATTCTATCACACCTCCTTGTTTTCACATAAGCCACTTCTTCTGCTTGGAATACCCTTTTTTGTATGCCTTTTCTCTTGGCAAACTCCCACTGTTTCCCCAACAATCTAGATAATTCTGTGAAGACACCATGCCATTGATTAGAATCTCAGTGAGCCCTCATGACTCTATGAGCTAGATCTTGATGGCTCCATTTTTCAGATGAGGAGACAGGCTTGGCAAGGTCTGTCAGCTGAATGGTGACGTTCCTGGGGGGCCAGACTGTGTCAGGCATTGCCTTTTGCAGAGACGAGGTGCGCAGATGACTTTCCAGCATGCTCGGAAGAACATTTCACTGCCCGCTTGCATGTTCCCTCTCATGCCCTTGACTCGAGCATTGGGCTCCATTTCTCTGGGTTAGCATTGCCCTGTCTGGGTAGTCTGGGTACAGGAAGCTGGGGGAGGCCCTGGAATGGACCAGGAGAGCCAGGCAGAAGCTGGATGGGGCTGAAGGAGCCAGGAAGCTCTGGGACCCACTGCCAAAGAGCTGGGGAGCAGAGCAGGCGGGGAGGGCTGTGCACAAGGAGGCACTGACCGCCTGCCCGCCTGGGGGAGAAGCTTCTGGAGGAATGTAAGCTATGAGGGAGGAGGGGGCAGGCAGGCCCAGGCAGTCGCAGCATGGCCCCCTGGGGAAAGTGGTGGGGGAAGGGGGACATAAGCCAGAGGAGACCCTGGTAGGGCCCTTGGCCTTGGCAGCTGCCCACAAAGAAAGCAACCCCAGACTCATCCATCATGGGAGCTGGGAACCAAAGGGAGGAGGTACCTACTGGGGCCACGGCTGCCCAGCGACGGCAGAGCCACTCTCCCAAGCCTCTGCTGAGACAGGGCGCTGGCACAGGGAAGCCACTGGGGTGTGGCAGCCAGAACTGGGTTCACACCCTGCCCAATCATTTCCTGGACGTGTGACCCCTTAGCATGACACCTCCAACCTGAGCCTCAGTTTCCCCTCCTATAACTCCACCTCTCAGAGTCATGGTGAGTCACACCCTGCGGGCAGCATCCCAGGTGTCTGGCCCATAGCAAGTGACCATTGGAATCACAATAATAAGAGCAGCCAGCCTCTACTGGGAGCTTCCCTAGGCCAGCACCGTGCTGCGAGCTTCCCACAGTCCCAGCCTTCAGCTTCTCAAGGCCCCTAGGAAAGGGCTAGCCCAGAGCTGCCCTGGATAGGAAAGAAAACCCAGGCACAGAGGTTCAGGGTGTTCCCAGGGTCACAGTACAGCAGTGAGTAGCTGGGAGCCTGGCCCTGACCCGAGCTCCGTGCCCCTCAAGAGAGCAGGCTCCTCAAGGGTGGGCCCTGTCCTCAACCCCAAGCACGGAGCGGCAGACCGCAGAGCTCAGTGGCTGCTGAATGGACAGAGATGCCTCCCAGCTGTGCCACCACCCCAGTGACCCCCCAGATTTGAGACCAGGTTAGTTCACCACCCCCACCCCGGATCCAGGCCTCCATTGGCCAATGCAGACCCAGGCTGTTTTGCCCCCACACCCAGCCTTGGCCCTGAGGGGCTGTGGAGCTCAGGCACCCCGTCTCAAGCTCCGTTTCCCCACTTTGCTACTGGGTGATGGGAAGAAGAACTCAGACGGGGTGGGAGCTCCAGCGGCTGCCTTCGGAACAGGAGCCAGAGGTGGGTGAAGGGGCTTCCTGCCTGGCGGGACTCAGGCCTGAGGACTCCCTACCACCAAATGGCTGCTTCTAAATCATCCTTACAAAATACAGAGATGACCCAAGAGTGCCCGTCCCCCCAGCCCTTGGGGGACAGAGGGAAGCTGGCTGAGTAAAGACAGTCCATGGAGGGGGAGGAGAGAGCTGCGGGGAATAAGAATGGACAGGGAGTGAGAGGGCTGCCCCCTGGTCATCAGGCCCCAGCCCTGCGTGCTCAAATGCACACACCCGAGCCCAGCCTGGGGAGGCCCTTCAACGCCTGCCAGGCCAATCCCTCCTCTCCACACGCCCTTCCAAGGGCTGGAGACCCAGGAGTCCTCACACCCCTGGAGCCTTTGGGGACCTCACAAATGCAGAGCACAAACACGAGGCACTTTGTACATTTTACCCCATTTTCCCCTTCCATCCTCCCTGTAGGACAGGTGAATATTTCTCCACATCTACTGATGAGAAAATTGAGCAGCCCAGAAAGGTGAGGTCACTGACCCAGGGTCACATAGTAAGGAAGGAGCAAAGCCAAGACCATGACTCTTGTCCGACCTGTCTGTCCTACCCCAAACCTGTGCTCCGGCTACTAGAGAACAGCTGGTGACCACATGCATCCTCCGCCACGTGTGCATGGGACATGGGCTCTACAACCTGGTCCCTGGGAAAGGGAAGAGCCATTTAGTCTCTCTGGGTCCGAGTGATGATGAAGATGGTGGTGAAGGAGGAAGGAAATGCCCCAGGGCTAGAACAGCGGTTGCAGGTGCATGGTCAGAGAAAGAAGCTGAGACTCAAGTCAAGGGAACCTGGGATCATTCCTGCATTGACATTCACAGGCTGTGTGGTCTCAAGCAAGGCACTTCCCCTCTCTGAGCCTCAGTGTTCTTGAGTGTACAGTGGAGGTGAGAATGCCTCCCTCTAGTGTTGACATGAAGGTCCAGGGACACCTATCATGCTAAGCATGTGGCACCTACTAGGTTCTCAATAATGGCTTTCTGTGTCCCCTTCCTCCACAGGATGTGAGCCCAAGACAACCTTTGTCCAAGCAGGTGGTCTTTCTGGAAGAATAGTAGGGAACTTGGTTCTGGTAGCGTCCATGGCACCGCCCCAGCTTCCAAAGCTGCTCAGTAAAGACTTACCGGATGTCCTCAGACCAGCCCTGCCACTGGGACAGGAGGGCAAGTAAAGCCTGCGTGAATCGCTGTGACAGCACAGGGCTCTGCGGTTACAAGCAGCCAGCCCATGAACGGGGACTGTGTTTCCTCTGAGGGGCTTCCTGGAATGACAGTGGCACCAGCTATCTCTGGAAGCCTGTGAGGAGCTGGGGAACCATGAGCCCAGACATCCAGGGTGGGGGAGCAGGGGCTACTAGCCACAAGAGCCAGCCTGCCCACTCCCATGTTGTCTGGTCCTCACAGCAACCGCCAGAGACACACAGCCCCTTCAGGGAATGGGGGTGACTGAAATTAAGCCTAGGAAATCATCTCTGGACCTCCAGGGCCTTGGAATGTGCCTGAGACCCAGGATCTGGGAGATGATGGGTGGATGATGGATGAATGGATAGATGGATGGATGGATGGATGGATGGATGGATGGATGGATGGATGGATGGATATATGAGTGGGCAGATGGATGGGTGGATGATTGATGGATGGATGGTTGAATGAATGAGTGGATGGATATATGAGTGGGCAGATGGATGGGTGGATGATGGAAGGATGGATGGATGGATGGATGAACAGATGGGTGGGCAGATGGGTGGGTGGATGGATGATAGGTGGAGGCACAGATGGATAGATAAGTAGATGATGGATGGGTGGGTGCATAAGTCGGTGGATGGGTAGATGGATGGATGGGTGGACAGATGGGTGGGTGGATGGGTAGGTGGGCAGATGGGTGGATGGATGGATGGTTGGATGGGTGGATGGATGAATGGATGGATGGATGGATGGATGGATGGATGGATGGATGGATGGATGGATGTGTGAATGATAGATGGACAGATTTTAGTTCTGAAAATCCAAGTTTTGAACATTTCTGTGGCAGCAGCTGTCAGTGCCCACCTATACTCACTATCCCGTTACTCACTACAAATACCCATGACTCTGCCTCTACAGCCACAGAACATACTGGCCCAGAAGTGCCTGGAACAGCCTTCAGCCAAACACAGATAGGAGTGGAGGAAAAATACCCCAATTTCCTCCCCTTTGGAGGGGCAATGCTGAGGCTTGTTCTGCCCCCTCTCCCAGACGTCCCCAGGGGTCTATGCCCAGCTGGCCAAAGTGCTCACTTGCTGACTGATAAGCCCTCCTCTATTGGCCTCTTTCCCTTCCCATCTCATTTCCTGACTCATCAATCTGGACATTAGGAAATCACCTCCCAGATAAACTGTTTGCACTCAAATCCTTGACTCGGGTCAGCTTTTGGGGGACCCAGCTTAAGACAACTACCTCTGTCTTTTGCCAGTTCTAGGACCTTGAACAAGTCATTCCATTTCCCATGCCTCAGTTTCCTCACCTGTAAAATGGGGACAATTATTTAATGTTCACAGCACATCCATGTGGTTGGCACTAGGCAGGGTCTACCGTGTGCCCTGCCTCACACTGGCACTGAGGGCACAGAGAAGAACAGCCGCAGTCCCTGCCCTGGAGGAACTCACCAAAGATGGTGGAGAGGGTGGGTGCGAGTCCAGGCCACTGGGTTGGAAGACCCAGAGCCAAATCCTAGCTCTTCATATCTTCGCTGGGTGCCCCGGTCAAGTGACGCGTCGCTGTAGGCCTCAGTCTACCTTTCTGTGAAGTGAGGAGAGCACCAGCAACCACTTCATGGGGCTCTTGTGAAGAGAAGGAGAGAGAATGCAAGAGAAGTGGTCAGTACACGGCCTGACACACAGTGTGTGACAAAGGGAAGGCAGTGCCATTATCATCATTGTTAAGAAGGAAATGCATAAAGTCAAGCAAAATATGAGCTTGTGTAACTGACAGTTCAGTTGTTACTGAAGAGAGGGAGAGAGGTCAAAGAAGAGAGCCATTAGGTGGCCTGAGAATGAAGCTGAGATGAGGAAAGCCTCATGCAGGAAAAGAATCCTTGCTGGCCTTGAATTTCACTCTTAGTCATGCACGGAAATTCCCAGCCCCTGAAATTTTACTCTTAGACATGCATTCCTTTTGCTTAGACATTGCTCTCCCAGGCCTTGAGCTACACCACGTTTGTCCCCACTCCACAACCCATGCTCCCACCACTTTCCCAGAGGGCCTCACAGTTTCCCTGGCCTTGCCATGCTGTTCCTTCTACAGGCAGCTGTGCCCTCCCCGCAGCTAGAGCTGTGGGAAGCCCTTCTGAAGCCCACTCACAGTGATCCTCTCTGGCCAGGGCGGCATGAATAGGCAGGGGACCAACAGCATCATGCTCCCCGTGGGGCTTGGGAAAAATGCAGGGTCCTGGGCCCTGCCCTCTCAGATTTCGTCTGGGATGGGGCCCAGCCAGATTAGAAAACCACTTATTTGGCCATTCATACATGCCATATTACATATGGAGAAACTGAGACCCAAAGAGCATACACAGGAAAGTGCCCAGACCAGAGTTTCTAATTCCCCACCAAGCCCCCACCTTCCCCTTGGGGATAAAAGTTGCCTGGTAGGGGCTTCAGCACAGCCCCCTCTGGGTCCCGCTTCAGATGTCCCATCTGCCAGCCACACCTGCTCAGTCTAGGGGTCACAAAGCTTCCATGGGGCCACCAGGTGTGCAGCCCCAAAATGCTTCCCAGAGGCTCTGCCAGCGTTTGGCAGGTCACAGGACTTGGGTGCGGGGGTGGAGAGGACCCAGCCTTGAGTATTTAAATATTTGCTTTCTTACAGAATGGCATTCTTCAGAATATTAGCCAATTTGTATAGAATTAGTCAGTGCCTGCCCCCCCCCGCTGCCGCACGGGGACTCCAGGGAAGAGGAATGCACCTGCAGCCTCGCCTGATGTGGAGGCTCCGGCAAGTCCCAGCACAAGATCCGCCTGCCTGCCCAGGACCAGGACGGGAGGGAGGTGGCAGCAGGGCAGACATGGATCCCAGCCACTCCTGGAAAGCCTGTGCCCCCACACGAATCATAAGCTGCAGCTGCCACAAACTTGCTCAGGAACAGCAGGGGTGAGGCCACCGACTTCCTTCACACATGTGCACGCAATCACACTCCCACTCACACACATCCTGGCTGAGCAAGCCTGGGGCCAGCCCTGGCCCCTGGGTCCATGTCCCCATGGACCAGCCCAGGAATCCCTGGAAAGGGGCACAAGATAACTGGTTGAACTCTCTGCCAGAGTTCCAGAAAAAGCCGCAGAGGTTATGCAAGAGCTAAATTCAAATTCCAACACTGCCTCTTAACTTGCTGTGTGACCTTGGACAAGACACTTTACCTCTCTGGGCCTCACTTGCCCCACGTGTAAAATGGGAATCATAAAGTGCTTACCTGCAATCATGTACGCGAATGTGCTTTCAGACACTGTGAAGTGCTGAATGCGCTCTGGGAGTCAAAGCCATGCTACCTGAACTTCCAAACAGGTCGTGCTCCCTCTGTAATGCATGTGTTCGTGTTGATTAAATCAACAAGCACTTAGTGAGCACCTACTATATGGTGACTTTGAGGACATTATTTCTGCTTTCTGGGCCTCAGTATCTCCACTTATAAAACGGACAAGTTAGAACACAGCCTCCAACACTCCTTCTATAACTACCATGTTATGCATCTACAATAATCGTTCGTGTAAAATTCTCTCACTAACTAAGAGAAAAGGTAAGAAGAAAGAAAGAAGTTCTTGGTCAGGCATGGTGGCTCACATCTGTAATCCCAACACTTTGAGGGAGGCTGAGCTGGGCGGATCACCTGAGGTCAGGAGTTCAAGACCAGCCTGACCAACATGGGGAACCCCGCCTCTACTACAAACACAAAAATTAGCCAAGCATGGTGGCGGGTGTCTGTAATCCCAGCTACTTGGGAGGCTGAGGCAGGAGAATTGCTTGAACCCGGGAGGCGGAGGTTGCGGTGAGTGGAGATTGTACCACTGCACTCCAGCCTGGGCAACAGAGCAAGACTCCATCTCAAAAAAAAAAAAAAAAAAAGAAGAAGAAGAAGAAGAAGAAGAAGAAGAAGAAGAAGAAGAAGAAGAAGAAGAAGAAGAAGAAGAAGAAGAAGAAGAAGAAGAAGAAGAAAAAGAAAAGAAAAGAAAAAGAAAGAAGTTCTTGAGAGGGCAATGTCCAAGCAAAAGGAATGCATATCTAAAAGTAAAATTTCAGGGGCTGGGAATTTCAATGTAAGAATGACAGTGAAAATCCAGGCCAGCTAAGATTATGTTCCTGCAAGTCTACCGCCTGTGTGGGCTTGGTGGGTTATTGAACCTTTTCCCCCTTAGTTCTTCATCTGTAAAAACGGGATAATAATACAGGTTTCACAGGGCAGCTTTTGCTGTTAAGGGAAAGCATATCTGTGATTCACAGGTTGAGCAGGATCATCCCCTTTCAAGTTTTTCTCCTTGTTCTTCTTCAAGTAACTCTGTCCTTTCTCATTCATTCACTAACTTACTCTGCACATGCACTGAGAACCCATGAAGCACTGGGGTATTATTCTTAGAGGGGGTTACGTCCGGGAGCCCAGCGGATGGGGCCCTTGCTCTTCAAGGTCTCACTTTCCAGTCGGAGGAGACAAGGAAAGGCAACAAATAAAACTGAGACACGGGGTGATATGACAGAATGGGACCATGGGGCCTTGGGGGAAGCAACATTGCAGCTGAGATCTCAGTTAACTTTTTGTTGTTGTTATTTTCTTTCTCTTTTTTTTTTTTTTTTTTTTTGGAGACGGAGTCTTGCTCTGTCACCCAGGCTGGACTGCAGTGGCGCGATCTCAGCTCACTGCAACCTCTGTCTCCTGGGTTTAAGCAATTCTCCTGCCTCAGCCTCCCAAGTAGCTGGGATTACAGGCGCCTGCCACCACGCCCGGCTTGGTGTTGTTTTTTTGTTTGTTTGTTTGTTTTTTGGGGTTTTTTGTTTGTTTTTGGTTTTGGGGTTTTTTTGTTTTGTTTTGTTTGTTTGTTTAGTGAAGATGGGGTTTCACCCTGTTTGGCCAGGCTGGTCTCAAACTCCTGACCTCAGGCTATCCGCCCACCTCGGCCGCCCAAAGTGGAGAACTCAGTTACAAGCAAGAGCAGCATGCAAGGATCAGAAGAGAGAATCTCCAAGCCAAGGGGAAGTCTGTACGAAAGTCCTGAGGCAGAAAGTAGCTTGGGAGCTTTAGAATCCGAAAGGCCCAGGTGGCTGGAGCTTGTCAAGTGGACAATGAGAGAGAAAGCTCACATCAGGCCTTGGAGGCAGTTAACCACCGCCACCGACAGGTCTTCATTCTTGCCAGCATCTCCTTCACCCATTTCCTTGATGGCACAAGGCCCAGGACCCAGGCAGCAGAGATCACCGTCTCCTTCAAGGAAGCAGGTCAGACACTCTGGATTCTCTCACGGCCATCTTAACTTTCCCTGGATTTATGAGCACTGTCTTTTTTTCCCAGGGATGAGGAGCCCCATGCCGGGTTGGGAGAGACCCTGATGAGCTTCCTCCTAGGAGCAGGGATGCCGTGGGCAGGAATGTGGGCCCCTCTCGGAGTCTTTCAGGCCAAAGTCAGATCTTGAAAAGGCTCAGCCCCACGGGTGGGGATTAGACAGGCTGCAGGGAAGGACTGGGATTACAGCAAATCCCTGAATCACAAAGCCAGGCGGGGCTCCCCCTGCTCTCGCTGCCGCCCCGGAAAGCCCCCTCGGCTGACCCCAACCCCAGTCGGGGGCTGAGCCTTTGTCCCTTCCTGTCCATCAGCTCAGAGAGTTAAGGAGGTAAGACTTCAAGCCAAGGCCCTAGGGACTGGGAGGTCCCAACACGGCCACCCCAGCCCTTTTTCTTTCTATCTCATGACCTGAATGCTAGTCTTCCCCTCAGAGGTTTCCAGGCCTATAACCTCTAAAGCAGTGCTCATCCTACAGCCAGATGTGACTCCTGAGCAGCCCAGTTTTCACCCAGCATACACCCTATTCCAAACCGGAAGATTTTTCTGTAAGGTCTAATATACAAACATGTGTACAAGTCATATATCCACAACTCAACGAGTTCTCACAAACTGAATGCATTCATGTAAGAAGCACTCAGAAACCCCCTTTCAGCCCCTCCTGGCCACTCCATCCGCCCCTGCCCAAGGATAACCACTATCCTGATTTCTATCCCTGTAGATTGGCTTGGCCAGTCTTTGTATATTATATGAATGGAGTCACACAGTATGTGTTGTTTGGTGCAGCTTCTTTTGGTCAAGATGTTTGTGAGCTTCATCCACACTGTTGTCTGTGGTGATGGCTTGTCCCTTCTCATTGCTATATAGTATTCTATTCTGGGACTATATTATAATCTACTGTTGATGGGATTTGAGCCATTTCCACAAAAATGAATGCATTCATGATCTGCTGCTGCATAACAAATTATCCCAAAATGTAGCAGCACAAAACAACAAGAAGTGTTTATTATTTCATCGATTTCATGGTCAGGAATTCAGAAGCAACTTACGGAGTGGTTTTGACCCAGATCTCTCCCAAGGTTGCAGTCTGGCTGTCAAGCAGGACTGCAGTCATCTGAAGGCTTGACTGAGGCCGGGGAGACGGGAGAGATCTGCTTCCAACAGAGCTCCCTGCCATGGCTATCGGCAGGAGGCCTCAGTTCCTCGCCAGGCGGGCCTCTCCATAGGACTGCTTGAGTATCCTCATGACACGGCTGCTGGCTTCCCCCAGAGTAAGTGAAGCAAAAGAGAAGAAGGAGGAAGCCACAATGCCTTCTGTGACCTAGTCTTGGAAATCACACACATCTGCCATATTCTATTCATTGGAAGTGAGACACTAGCCCATACTCAAAGGGAGGAGGATTAAACCACCTCTTGAAGAGAAGACTGTTGAAAAATGTATAAACACTTCTTAAAACCACCACAACAAACAAATCTTTTTTGCATCAAATTCAAGGTCCCTGTTCCTGGGGAGTGAGGCTGACATTTCCTCCTCCAGTTCAACCAGCCCTGAGGGGACGATGGCTCCATGGGAAAGGCATGCTCAGATTCTGGTCTCAGCTTGGTCAAGACCCTCTCTGAGCCCCAAGTTCCTCCTCTGAAAAATAGAGATAACAAGAGTGCCCACTTACGGCAATTCGAGGGATAGAATTCCCCAGAGAAGTCCCTTATCCCTGAATTCCATTCCCTGATGGCACTTATTTTATCATCTTTGCTGTGAAATCAAGTCAAAGGCTTTTAGAAGATTCAAAATAAGTCAGGCAAATCTTCTTGCAGAAACTCCCCTGTCTTTCCTGCCTCCCTTAACGGCCCCACCCACTATCCTGCTTCCAGTCAACCCACCTGCTGTGGAGCTGAGACCTCAGCCACGTGGGACCCAAACTCCCCATGGACCCTGCTTGTGCCCAGATGCCAGCCTGGCTGCCCACCACTTGGTCCTTCCTCTCAAGCACCTGCTTTTTGCCAGGCACTGTGTAGATGCCACCAACACATAGCAAAGGCAAGAACATACCTCCTACCTCACAGAGCCGACCTCTCAGCAGAGAAGGTGAATATGGTAGAATTGCTGCAAGGGCCGAGGACCAGTGCCTTGAGAGCTGAGACATGGGCACCTGGCCTTGCCAAGGTAGAGAGGTAGGGAGGGGAGGCTCCCTGGAGCTGGGCTCTGAGGGCTGAAGCCCAGGAAGGGAGCCAGGAACCTGGCATCAAGAAGAGACAACAAGAGTCACTGTAGTGCCACCTGAGGCTGGAGAGGTGGCAGGGCCCAGACCCCACAGCTGACAGGCCAGGTGCTTGGGCTCTAGCCTGAGGGCAGGGGAAGTTGCAGACACATTTTAAGCCAAGAAATAATGTAACTCGTTTTGTTTTTAAACGTGCAAGGAACACATTCTTCAGCACGTTCCTGGTTCCCCTCGAAATGCTGGCCATTCCTACCTGGCCAAGGAGCCATCCATGACAAGGGAACCCGTTCCTGGACTTTTCCTGGCTGTGTAACCTAAACCAGGTCGCCTACCCACTCCGTGCCTTGATTTCCCCAGCAGACAAGATCGACCCTCCAGAGTTTCCAAGTGAAACCAATGGGAAGCAGATACTGAACCCCTGCCTGGGTGCCTGGCATATGGACTGCGTCACAGATGACAAGCCTCACAGCCCCCAACCCCAGCTTGTCTCCTCTGCACCATCCTCAGAGACTTCCAGGGTACCAGAATGGATTCCTCTTCTCCCAGACTGCCAGTGCTTTGGCAAGGAGGCTTCTGTGCATGGCTTCACATCCTGTCCTGTTTGTTCCTCCTGAGTCACCCACCCTCTTCATCCAACTCCCAGGGACTGACCGTGCGATGGTATCATGTGAATTCAGCCAGTTCGACTCCAAGCACATCTGCCAGGCTGCAGAAGGAAGGCATCGCTGCAGATAGAATTATTCTGGCCCACTCACCGCTGCCATCATGTTTGAGAGCCTCGGTCAGTGGCAGGCACTGTGGCAGGCTCTTGATCTGTGTGATCACCTTTAATCCTTACAGTAACCTGGGATTTAACTCCATCTTCCAGGAGAAGAAACTGAGGCTCAGGAAGAGATACCATACCTGCTCCAGGTCACATAACAAGGCTCAAGCCCAGGTTCACCTGCTTTGAAACATCAATCTATCTCACACACACACACACACGTGTGTGCTCATTCAGGCACCCACACACACCACTGCCACCATCACTCTGGCTGGCTGCCATACTATCAACCGCTTACTCTGTGTCTGACCCTGTGCTATGAGGCTCCTTTGGGGATCTCACTCAATCCCCGCCACAAGCTGTTAAGATAGATCCTACATCACTGCCATTTTGCAAATGGAGAAGACGAGGCCTCGAGAGGTGGAGTCACTCGGCTGAGCTGGGCTTTGAATCCAGGATCTTCTGACTATGCTGGGAGACTGCTTGTGAGGGATTGGTTCCCTTGGCCAATGCGACACAATCAGAGGCCTTAGCACGCCTCCAAGCTGGACACCTGGAACACGGAGACTGTGGGTGGGCTCCACCATGACCTCCCCTCCGAGTCTTGCAGTGACTCGGCAGGGACCCCCTCAGTCTCATGCTGCCTGGCTTCTGGGGCTGTTTCTGACCATGAGATCCCCACCCTGAGGTTCCCGGGCCCCCGGCTCTTCTTTTCTTCTTTCACTCTGCACCAAACAGGCTAAAAACACGCCAAAAATGAGCCCCCTCTCGCTTTAGTGCACTCACATAATATGTGGCAAAGAAGGCCGCATTAATCGCTCGGGACCCACATTTTTCAGTGACATTAATCTCTAGCCGGAAAAGCCTCTCTGGACGGTTCTTTTCAGTCTGAAGGCACTTAACGTTGGCCAGGGGAGCAGAAGGGGCCCGCCTGGAATTCCTCTCTAACTCCAAAACACCACACCCACAACCCAGCCTGGCCAGCTTCCCTGGTTATGACGGGGTGGGGGAGATGCCTGCAGGGCATGTGGGGGGACAGGGGGCGGGCAGGGTGGTGAGTGAGCCATAGGTGTGCCGTGGGGCATGCACGAAGGTGAGAAAGGCTGGGTTTCAGCCCTTGCTTGTTCATATCCAGGCATCTGCTCACCTGAAGAATGTGCGTCAGAGTGTGTGTGTGTGTGTGTGTGTGTGTGTGCGCGCGCGTGCGCTAGGACGCATATGCCAGTGACTCTGAGACACGTATGTGTGCCCATGGGTGTGCCCTGGTGGGTGTGTCTGTGTGACTGAAAGTGCACAACTGTGTGAGAATATGCGTGCAGGAGGAACTGAGACTACGGCCATGGGTAGAGCTAGGTGTGCCACACTTAGGTGCATGGATGATTTCTGTGTACACATGTTGCTGTGAGCAAGATGGTACACAAATGTGTTTGCTGGGGCACACCAGTGCTTGGGAGCCATTGAGGGCATGCCTGAACAGGTGAGTGAGTGTACACAGATGTGGAGAAGGCAGTGATCAGGTCTGGGGTAAGTGACAGGGATGTGGTGTCCCTCACATGTGCACACAATGCATTTTGACAGACATAGGTGAGCGCTACGGGCTGGCCACTGCAGTGGAGAGACAGGGCTGGGACAGGTGCGAGGTGCTGGAACCCGGTTGAACCTGCACACAGGAGCCGACTGCACATCTCTCCCTAGTTCCACATTCAGCAACTTCACACTGCGGGCTTGACATTGACCACAGAGGGAGTATTGACACCATGGGAATTGGCAAATGCCAAATCAGGACTTGCTTTCTCCAGAGGGCCTTTTGTGAAATATTTGCCAGCACACCACTGAGTAAGCCCAACCCCATATGTGCTGATTTTTTTGTACTAAAGTAAGTACGTGTGTGCGTGTGTGCACCCCAAAGTAGTTCCAGAATTGTGTGGGAGTAGCACATAAGATTAGAACACAGATTCAGAAAAAAGGCACAGAAGAGGCAGATGGAGGTGGCTTGAAGAACATCGGTTTTGCAACACTCCAGAGGATGGATCCCTTTCTGTCTCAAGGACTTTTTGTGAAATTCTCCAAAAAATAAAACAACTGCCAAAGAAAAACACTTAAACTCACGAACGTGAGAATTGTCATTATCCTTTATCAGCACTGAGCACTGTCAAACCAAACAGAAGTAAGACTCAGGGCTCCAGAGAGGCAGGGACACTCTGGGCCAGGCAGGCTAGGATGGGGAGGATGGAGACAGCTGTCCGAGGGGGAAAGGTTGCCAGGATCTTGAGAAGAGAACCGCAGTTTCCAGTCCTGTTCCCCTACCAGGTAGCTGTGTGCCCTTGAACAAGTGGCTCGACCTCTCTAGGTCTCAGTCTACTCACTGCAAAATAGGGTCTATAATACCATCTTCCTAGGATTTTGCTGCGTGGATTAAATGTATGTAAATGGAACATAAAAACTAAGAGTTGAGCAGAGCTCTTGTTAATGCAAAGTACGTGGCCTAAGCAAGTGCTTTAAATTGTCCCTGTTGTTAAAAAGGCTGACTCTCAAGGGCGGAGACAGGAGAATCACTTGAGCCCAGGAGTTTGAGATCAGCTTGGACAACACAATGAGACCCCCGTCTCTACAAAAAAATTAAAAAATTAGCCACACTTGTAGCCCCAACTCTTCAGGAGGCTGAGGCAGGAAGATCACTTGAGCCCAAGAGGTGGAGACTGCAGTGAACTGTGATTTCGCTGCTGCACTCCAGCCTGGGTGATAGAGCAAGAACCTATCTCTTGGCCGGGCGCAGTGGTTCACACCTGTAATCCCAGCACTTTGGGAGGCTGAGGCAGGTGGATCACCTGAGGTCAGGAGTTCGAGACCAGCCTGGCCAACATGGTGAACTCCCGTCTCTACTAAAAGTACAAAATTAGCCGGGCATGGTGGCACACACCTGTAATCCCAACTACTCGGGAGGCTGAGGCAGGAGAATCACTTGAACTCAGGAGGCAGAGGTTGCAGTGAGCCAAGATTGCACCACTGCATTCCAACCTGGGCGACAGAGCAAGACTCTGTTTCAAAACAAAACAAAACAAAACAAAAGTTGTCTCTTAAAAAAAAAAAAAAAAAGACTCTCTTCTATAGCAGGAACACTGAGCCCCAGACTGAGAGAGCAGGAGAGGACGTAGCAGGTGACCAGGCCTCCAGCTGTGTCATGTTAAGACAACTCCTCCTGCCCCAATCTCCGTTTACCCTTCTGTACCCTTCAGAGAACCCTACCTGCCTTCTGTGGCTCCGGGGAGAAACAAAGAAGAGACCATCTGGGCCCAGGATGAGACAGACACTCCCCTCCTCCACCAAAGGGGTTGGGGTCCAAACAGTCATCATCATTGTCACCACTACTGAACATTCATGCACCAGCCACTCTGTGTTAAACATGTCATGGCTTTAAGTCACATGATTTTCTGTGCAAGCATAGCTATTACCAGCCTTAGTCTACACATGGCATAAGGGAAGCTCAGAAGGGTCAAAAGACTTGCCCAGACCACACAACTGAAAAGCAGTGAACCCAAGTCTGCGTGATACTCAGACCTGAAAGACCAGTCGCTACTCTGCGGGAGTCCTAGACGGCCAGGGCAGAAGGACCTTGGACAACTTCTAGACCACCAGCCAGTTTGGGTACAAACCAAGCCTGGAGGAAAAGTTTTTCACCCAGATGGAACAGTATGTGCAAAGGCCCAGAGGCAGAAGAGGAAAGACCACTTGCTTGCCTGGATCAGAGAGTGAGAGGCAGCCTGGTCACAGGGGATGGAGCCCAGAACCTAGCGGAGAGACAAACCTGCGGGCAGAGAGATCTGCTGGGAAGCGGCTGCGTTGTCCAGGTGAGAGAGGGCAATGGCTTGGGCCCAGACAGTGGCCGGGGGGATGGAGAGAGATGGACAATTCAAGAGAAGGTTGGGAGCCATCCATCTCACAGGATCTGGTGATGGATAGAAGGCACGTTTGAGGCAGTAGGAGAAATCCAGGTTGAGACCACTGTTTTCAGCCAGGGAGACTGGGTAAATGGGGGTGGCCCCGAGATGGGGACTCTGGACGGGGAGCAGGCAAGAGCTTGAGTTCACTGGAATCTGTCCAGTCAGTGATGCCTGTAAGTATCTGGGTGGGTTGGGGCCCTGGAGGCAGGGCTATGGGGCTGTGGTTCAGGAAACAGGAGCAGAGATGCTGGAGGATCGCCCAGTGGAGCTGGAGAAAGGGATGAGCTTACCCAAGCAGAGTGGGTAGCATGAGAAGAGCTGAGTGACAAAGCCCTGAGGACCAGCATTTAAGAACCCAGCCCAGGAGAGCACCTCAGCCAGCCCAGCACTTCCACCTGACGGACACCAATGCACTTTACTTACATCAACTTATTGAAGTCTCATAGCGACTCTCTGAGGGAGGCACCAGGATGGGCCTCCTTCTGGAGATGAGAAAGGAAGGGCTTGCAAGGTTAAACCACTTGCCGGGATCACTGGGCTAGTACATGGTGATGCTGGGTCTTGAACCCAAGAACTATATTGGCTGGAAGTGAGTAAAGAAGACAGTGTGGCCAGAGAAGTAGGAGGGAGATGGGAGTGTGCAGGGTCACCCAAGGAGGAGTGATTGGACAAGGAGTTTTGAGAAGGCAAATGACGTTCAAGACCTGAAAGAGAGGTCCCTCTCTCCCTGTTTTACACAGGAGGACCCAGAGATGCTAGAGGTCAAGTCAAAAGACAAGTTCAGAAGCAAACCCGACATGATCTGAGGTCAGGACACCCAGAAGAGGCTGCGGTGAGAAGGACGACTCTAGTCCCTTTTCAGCTGCCCAAGGCCCCAAAGCACAGGCTCAACTCCTCTGTCACCCTCTGACCTCGGCCACCAGCCCAGCCGCCCAGTCACACTGACCATGCTACGCGAACCCCAGCCAGGCAGGACCCAGCCTCAGGAAGCCTCTTTGGGAAGCTCAACTCCAGCTAGCTCCCGGGGAGCTGAGCACCAAGGAAGCAAGGTGGGCACCAGGGAGAGGCCAAGGAGACCCCTGTCCCCCAGCAGCCCCACTCCCCTCGGCTGCCTCCATTGATCTCCCTGGCGGGATAACATCAAGGGATGTTTTTAATAAGAGGGCAGGAGGCCTTGGGAGCTGACCGGGCAAGGCAGTGCCGGGCAATTAATCACCTGGTTGAGAAGCCACAGCCATGGGTAACCGGATCTCCAGAGGGCCGTTAGGCACACCACGCCTTTCATCTCTGCCCGTGGCCGCACTGTGTGGGCTCCTGGGGCATCTTCATTAACTCTGGGCCCCAGGGGACCAGCCAGGCATGGGGGGTGCGTGTGTACCTGTACATGGATTCCTCAGGAGTGTGCACAAACACGCATGTGTAGGCACATGGCCCTCTGCGTTCATGTGTGAGACCAGAGCCCTAGTTAAGAATGCAGGCTTCTGGCCAGGCACAGTGGCTCATGCCTGTAATCCCAGCACTTTGGGAGGCCAAGGCAGGTGGATCACCTGAGGTCAGGAGTTCGAGACCAGCCTGGCCAATGTGGTGAAACCCTGTCTCTACTAAAAACACAAAAATTAGCCAGGGGTGGTGGCGGGTGCCTGTAATCCCAGCTACTCGGGAGGCTGAGGTGGGAGAATCGCTTGAACCCAGGAAGTGGAAGTTGCAGTGAGCTGAGATCATGCCACTGCACTCCAGCCTGGGTAACAAGAGCAAGATTCTGTCTCAAAAAAAAAAAAAAAAGAATGCAGGCTTCAGAATCAGACAGACCTGGGTTCAAGTTCAGGGCCCACTCCCTACTAGCTAGGTTACCCTGGGCAAGTTATTCAACTTCTCTGAGCCCCTATTTCTTCATCTGTAAACCAGAGATAGTAACAGTAGTAGTAACTACATATCCTTGAGGGGATCAAGTGATACTATTCCTATAGAAGTATCTAGAATGCAGTACGTTTAATAAACATACATTCTTATTCTTATTACACATGCATGGGTGTATACATGTGAGTATGTGTGGTTGGCAGAGGTCTAAGAATAATCCCAAATGACCCTTATGTAACCACCACCCCTCTGAGTGTGGGTGGAGCCCGGGAATATGATCAGATATCACTCCCATGATCATGTTCCATCGTATGGCAAGAGAGAAATGACCCAAGTGGGCCAAGTCTAACCACATGAGCCCTTTCAAAGCTGAGCTTTCTCCAGCTGCTGGGCAGAAATTGGGGAGAAGAAGCACCATGGGGGCAGATACAGGGAGCCACCCCTGCCCATTGCAGAGATGAGGGCCCACAAAAGTGGCCCCAGGAGCTGAGAGGGACCCCCGCCAACCTCCAGCAAGAAGATGGGACCTCAGTCCTACAGCTGCAAGGTACTGAATTTGGCAATGACTTGAATAAGCTTGGAAGTGGATTCTTCCAGAGCCTCCAGATCAAAGTCCAGCCCAGCAGACACCTTGATGTCAGCCTTCAGAGACTAGGGCAGAGACCTCAGAGGAGCTCACCCCACCGCTGACTGCCCAGGTCAAAGGGCCACTGGTAGAATTTTGACAGCTTCAGGAGACTCCCAGGGCCCTCGTAACGTATGGTGACACACAGGTGTCTGATCTGGGCTCTAGGTGACACCTACTGTAGCCTCCAGTCCCAAGCTGTCATGAACAGAGGGAACAAAACGTGTGGCCTAGAGCAGGCAGAGGGGTGCCGTGGGAGAGCCTGGCTGAGCACTGTGGAGGGAACTCTAGCAAGTCACTCACTCAGCACCATCTGCATCATGAGCAGAGGTGGACTGAACACAGTGCAAACACTGGTGAGGCAGAAGAGCTGTCCAGCAGCAGAGGCAGTGACTGGCTCCCTGAGTAAACAGTCTCAGGCCTGGGTCCAGAGTCCCTCAAGAGGCTGGCTGACCTCAGCCCACACCAGGGCACCATGGCCTGGGCCTCACCCTGGCCAGCTTCCCCGCCTCCACCCACCTGGTCTACTCAGCTCCATGGCTGTCAATTCCACCACCCAAAAGCTTTTCAAGCACCCTCTCCTCCCCTCCCCACTGCCTTGCCTACGGTCCAGCACCTAAGTGTTGCCTGGATGACCACTCCACCTGCTCCTGGCCATCTGTCTCCAGCCTCAGCCCCTAATTCAACCTCCACTCACTCACCTGCTCACAGCTAGTCCAGGGGTCCCATTGTTTTCAGGATGAAGTCTAAACTCAGCCCTGAAGATTAAGAGTCATTTTCACTTTTACCAAATGAATGAGCCAAGAACAACAAAAAAAATTTGAATTCTTGCTTCCTTGATATGAGTATGCTTGAACAGTTTGAACAGCTTTGCATCTGTTTATTACCCTGGCATCTTTTTACCCACCCAACTCTTACTCATCTTAAAATTTTTAAATTATTCCAGTTGTTTTTTTTGGGGGGGTTGCTTTTGTTGTTTGTTTGTTTTTTGAAACGGGGTCTCACTCTGTCATCCAGGCTGGAGTTCAGTGGTGCGTTCTTGGCTCTCTGCAACCTCCGCCTCTCCGGTTCAAGCGATTCTCCTGCCTCAGCGTCCCAAGTAGCTGGGATTACAGGCGTTCGCCACTACTCCCAGCCAATATTTTGTATTTTTAGTAGAGACGGAGTTTCACCATGTTGGCTGGGCTGTTCCAGTTTTTAAAAGGTACCACATACATATGGCACAAAATTCAAGAGGTATTTTTTAAAAAAAGGAAGACAGTGGAAGGGCAGTTCCCATCCAGCCACTCTGTCCCCAGTCATCCAGACACCACCCAAAAGAAAGTCCCTCTTGCTAGTTTTCTGGGGGCACACAGATTTATTCCAGGCAGATACCGGCAAATACATACATATGTCCTTTTTTATACAAGTAATAGCGTATTATACTTCATTTTTTCCAGCTAACAAAATATCTTAGCAGTTGTCCATCTTGGTACATAAAGAGCTATCTCTTTTTTTGTTGTTGTTAATTATTGCGTAATGTTCCACCATTCCACTGCTGGAAGGTTATGCAGACATTAACTTTTCCTCTTGGTGGATATAAGGCTATTTTCCATCTCTTGCTACTACAAACAATGTGTCACTGAAGTATCATTTCACACACATGCAAGTTTGTTTCTAGAAAGTTCCTGGAAGTAAGATTGTTGGATCAAAGGCTCCATCAAAGGCAAAGATATTCTCAGTTGCCCTCCATGGAGGTGGTAAAATTTGCATTTCTACTAGCGTTTTATGAACATTCCTACTTCCCCATATACTCACTAACCTGGTGATTTATTCAGTTTCATAACTTTTATCTGATAGGTGAAAAATGGCATTACATTGTAATTTTAATGCAGTTTGCAAGGTCAGGTACGGTAGCTCACGCCTGTAAACTCCCAGCACTTTGGGAGGCCGAAGCGGGCAGATCACCTGACGTCAGGAGTTTGAGACTGCCTGGCCAACAGGGTGAAAGCCCGTCTCTACTAAAAATATTAAAACATTAGCCAGGCGTGGTGGTGTGTGCCTGTATTCCCAACTGCTTGGGAGGCTGAGGCAGGAGAATCATTTGAACGTGGGAGGTGGTGGTTGCAGAGAGCTGAGTCGCACCACTGCACTCCAGCATGGGCGACAGAGGGAGACTATGTCTCAAAAAATAACAATAATAAAATAAATAAATAAATGCAGTTTTCTTGTTTTGAGTACGATTGATCATCTTTTCATATTCTTCTCTAAGAGGAATTGTTTTCTTTTTCTGTGAATGATCTGTTCTTATACTCCATCTGTTTTTCTATCAAGTTGTTCGCCCTTTCTTTTTGATTTACAAGAGCTCTGTATATATGAAGGAAATTAACCCTGGGCAAACTTAAAGACTAATTAAAATCACCGAAATCATTCTCTAAATGTTCAGTTAAATTCCCCTGTGATTTTTTTAGGAGTAATTATCTCTATTTCTTCTGTGGTTACTGGTCTGTCTAGATTTTCTGTCTCTTCTAGGTATATTTTTATAAGTTATATTTTCTTTAAAATTCATCTATTTCATCCCAATTCTCAAATATATTTGCACATTCTTTTGATTTCCTCTGAAACTGGCATTATTTCACCATAACCATTTTTTATTTTAGGAAATAGTGTTTTTTCCACTTTTTTTCTGAATTAGATTACCTAATATTTTATCTATGTTATTTGTCCTTTTCAAGCAACCTTTAGTTTGTTAGTTCTAGTATTTGTATGACTTCTAACTCATGAAGATCCACTTTTATCTTTATAGATTTCTTTCTTGTGATTTCTTTAGGTTTATCTTATTGCTGATTTTCTAACTTCTTGGATTAATGTACGGACTTTTGATCTTTATTTTTTATTAATAAAAATACTTAAAGCTATGAATTTTTCTCTGAGTTCTGCTTTAGTGGTATTCCATCATCCTGATATGGATTGCTATTATTATCTCCATTTTCTGGATTTCTGCAACTTGATTTGATTTCCTTCTTGATTCAAGAAAGAGAGGTAAAGTTTGTTATGTTTCACTGTTAATTTCTTCTTGTATTGCATTGAGAATGTAACCATCATAGGAGGATTGGTGGAATTAATTTTTATTTCCTCTCCCATCCCCTTCCCATCCATGACTCAAATTTATTATTTTGTATTTGTAATGTTTACCTTAATATCTTTAATATTAAAATTAATTATATCTCTATTAATTTCATATTTAACCTCTATCTTTTGTCCCTGGCTATATAAGATGAGGAAATCTGTGTATTTCATTTCTATTATTTCATATCTTCTTTCCCCCTTTCCCAACTATTCGTCAGTCATCATTTCTACATGGTTTTATTCATTCCACGTTTCATTCTGTTCCATAATCATGACTCTCACATAGGTTTTAGTCTCGGAGACAAATGGGTTTAATTCCCTGGTCAGTCCTCCGTCCTTCTGCCATAGTTTCTCCAAGTTCATCTGAAAGAAGGGATCACAGGACTTATTCCCGGAGTCCTTAGATATTAAAAAACTAGAACTGATTTCTCCAGAGCCCAGCTCAGGAAAGGCTGGTGCAGCCCAGCTGCTTATCATACATAGGGAAGCTGCAGCCCAGAGACAGGAGCAGTGGCCCCCGTGGCTCAGGCTGGGGCCAGGGACAGAGCCAGAGCAAGCCACCTTGAGGGGGGCTTTCGCCTCCAACCCCTCTCATCCTCTGTCTTCCTGCCTTCTTAAGTAGGGGGTGGGAAGGTAGCAGCGAGGACCCCACAGTGCTGGGGATGCCCTTTTCCACTGACCCCCTGGAATCCCACCTGGAACTCAGTGGGAAGCGACTGGCGGAGGATTCTCTCCCCTCCCCGGAGGATTAGCATGGCTGGGAGGCCCCCAGCAGCACATCCTCCCCTGAGAGAGGGAAACTGTGAGCTCATCTTTGCCGCCGACGGCGGGCAGAACGGGTGGGGCGAGGGGCTCCACCTGTTCCCGATAATCTCTCTAATCCAGCCCCATAATTATTCTTTATTAACAGAGGCTGCTGCCTTCGTTACACGCTGAAAAGAGGGCGTCAAGAGTGAAGACACAGGGATCAGAAACTGGTCACATTTTCCAAAGGGGTTTATTTGCCACGACCAAAATAACCTCCCCAGGAAAAGGCTGAGTTCCTGCCTTGCCCCATCCTGGTGCCCAGCCTGGGAGGTCCAGGACCCACATCCCCCAAGCTCGGCCCAGAGGTCCCTGCCAGGCTCCCACGGCCCCCAGTCTTCATGCATTCAAACAGTTCCTAAGAGCAAGAGTTTGCACAAGGCCTGGTACGGGGCTTTGCAGACACACAGGTAAATCACACATGGCCCTGCCTGCTTGGGGCTTGATATCTAAAAGGGAAGGGACGAGTACCCCAGTCACCACAGGGCAAACTGCTAAATGTGTGTCATCCTAGGGAGGACTGGGGGCTCCGGGAACAGCATGGGGGTTGTGGGGAAGCCTTCCTGGAATGAGGGACAATAGAATTCGGCTTTGAAGTATAGAAGTTCCCCAGTGGACAAGGTAAGGGAAGGACATTCTGTAGAAGGAATAACATGGTAAGACAAAGCTGAACCGTGATTCCCTGTGACCAGAGCAACGGTCTGAGACGGCGAAGGGTGATACTGGGGTTGGAGGGGTAGACAGGGCCACGTCACACAAGTACCCATCCTGTGGGTTCTGGGGAATCATAGAATGTTTTAGGTCAGATTGTGGTTTAGAAAACCCTTCTGGTGGCCGGGCACGGTGGTTCACGCCTGTAATCCCAGCACTTTGGGAGGCCAAGGCGGGCAGATCATGAGGTCAGGAGTTCGGGACCAGCCTGGCCAAAATGGTGACACCCCGTCTCTACTAAAAATACAAAAATTAGCTGGGCATGGTGGAATGCGCCTATAGTCCCAGCTACTCAGGAGGCTGTGGGAGAAGAATCGCTTGAACCCGGGAGGTGGAGGTTGCAGTGAGCTGAGATTGCACCACTGCACTCGAGCCTGAGCAACAGAGCGAGACTCTGTCTCAAAACAAACAAACAAAAAAAGAAAAGAAAACCCTTCTGGCATCAGGACAGCTGGCTCATGCCTGTAATCCCAACACTTTGGAGGCCAAGGCAGGAGGATAGCTTGAGGCCAGGAGCTCAAGACCTGCCTGGGCAACATAGCAAGACCCCATCTCTCCAAAAACAAAAAGACTTAGCCGGGTGTGGTGACACATGCCTGTAGTTCTAGCTAGTTGGGAGGCTGAGGCAGGAGGATTCCTTGAGCCCGGGAGTTCGAGGTTGCAGTAAGCTAGGATCACATCACTGCATTCCAGCCTGGGAGACCTGTCTCAAAAAAAAAAAAAAAAAAAGGAAAACCCTTCCAGCTACAGATTGGAGATTGGATTGTCTGGAAGCTACTGGATGCAGGGAGTAGTTAGGGATGCTTGTAACAGGTGAGAAATCAGGAGTTTGGAACGTGAGGCGTAACAGGAATAGAGAGGAGAGGCAGGAGCATCCGGTGATGAAGACCCAATTCCTCTGACCCTAGTGGCCAGACTGTCCACCAGAGCACGTGGTCGGATGAGGAATCAGGTGTCCATTGGTCCCCAGGATTTCATGCTCCTATCACCAGCACCTATGTTCACCCTGACATTCGATCTTTGCTGGGACCAGAGGACCTTGGGCCGCACTTCCTGCTCTTACAGCTCAGAGGGATGGATGTAGGGAACTGGGAAGTTTGAAATCCAAACTCCTGGCTCCCTGGTCTTCGATGCCTCCCTCCTTCCCAGCCCATGCACCTGCACTGCCCTCTCCTCTCACACACGCCCCTCAGCCTCTGCCCAGCCGCATCCTCTTCCCCCCACAGACAAGCCCTGCTCACTGCCTCCTCTGAGTGCTTCCTGACCAGCCCATCCCTGCTCATTTCCTGTCCACACCTAGGTCTTACTGAAAACCTTGGCTTACAGGTCCCTCCTGCTGAGAAGACGATCCTCCAATGGCAATGGCCTCGCACCTGCCTCCCCCGGTCTCCCTGCCTCTCTGGGGGCCTCTGTATCTGTGCATCCCTTTCTGCCTCCACCCGTGTCTGGGTTTTCCTCTGCATTCATCCTTCTCAGCATCACAGCTTCAGCCTCAGCAGGGACAGAACTCCCTCTTCGGCCTCCTCCACCTGTTTCTCTCCCTGCTCATTCTGTACCTAATCCCCTCCCCAGAACACATGCAATGCACGGTCCCTGCATTCAAACCAACACTGGACACAGAGTCTGAGCCAGGCCCGGGCTGGGGTCACAGAGGAGGCTCTGGTCTCTCACCCTTCCCTGGCTGCTCCCACCCTAGCAGCCAAGGTGGGGTGGCACCAGTCAGAAGCAGCATCAGAAGGGAGATGCTGCAGGAATGGCAAAAGGCAGGAACGGTGCACGCTGGGCTCTAAGAGGCAGCGATCACATCGGAACCCCCACACTTGATTTCAAGATCCAGCAAAGGGGCTGGCACTGGGGTCAGGGATGAGAGCAACCCCTTCCTGTCCTCCAGAAGTTCGCAGTCCGATGTTGGAAATTGACAGATAAGCTCATCCATAGGAAATCACGTGGCCTGTCCCACAGCAGGGCCGGACTAAACACTCCCTGTGAGCTCTGGAGCCTGGAATGATACAGGAGATGCTCTGAAATTGGGCAGGCTGGGCTCAATCCCAGCTTTGCCAGTCATCTTGACTTCTCTAAGTCTCAGCTTCACATCTGTATCACGGATACACATTAGTTCTCTAGAGGTTAATATAGGTAAATAGACAATTTATGAGCCAATGAATGTAAGCGTGGCTTAGCAAAGAGCCTGCCATTAGGTAAGCGTTCAATAAATCATACTTATAACTTTTATTGCATTTATTCCACTGCTGGCTGGGAGGCACCGGACTAGATGTTAAGAGACCCGTATCTGGTCCCTGTCTTGCCACTACCTCACTATGTAACTCTGAATGATTCCCGTCCTCACCTCGCCCCGCTTTCTGAACTATGAAATGGGGAATGAATATGGAACTTCCTTCCTACCCCAACCTCCGAAGATGTGAAGGGAAAGCAGCCCCCCGCCATGCTCTTTTCTCTCCTCCCTGCCTCCTCTTTCTCTCTCTCTTCTCCCCCTACCTTGCTCCCTTACTCCAGCCACTCAGACCTCCTTGCTCTTCCTTGAACCCCCAGCCACACTCTGGTCTCAAAGTGTTCACATTTGCTGTTCTCTCTGCCCCAGTCTCTACTTCTGGCCACCTCCCACGTCCACACGGCTCCCTCACACTTCATTCAGGCCTCCACACAAACGTCCTCCACAAATGTCACCTCCTCCCGGGGGCCTTCCCTGACCACCTCCATCACTGTCTGCTCAGCCTGCTTTAGTCTCCTTCACAGCACTCTTCAGAACCAGATATGTGATGGGTTCCCTTCTCTCACCACTCACTTGAATGCAAACTCCAGGAGACAGGAACACTGTCTGCCTGGTTCACAGCCATAGCCTCAGAATCTACACGGTGCCCGGCCAGAGGCGGCACTCCATTCTCAAATGAGGACCAGCGTGTACCCAAAGCTCTGGAGAGGCCGCACGGGTACGGTGGGGGGAGAGAAGTCTCCAAAATCCCCTCCGTGCCAGCTCCCAGCCTGCTGCGCCTTCTCACAGCCTGGAAAAGAGCAAAGCCGCCTCCGCCCCTGCCGGGCACATGCCCCCTGCCCTTGGGGTCACAGACCTGAGACGACCACCCCCGGCCCCGAAACCCTCAGATGTTTCCAGGTCGAGGCCATGAGGGAGGGGGTGGCCGGCTCAGGGCCCCATCTTTTGTCCCAGGCCCCAGCAGAATTTAATTCCAAGGTTCAAAGCGCCTTTGCCCTCTTCCCAGATAAAAGGCCGCTCAGCCGGAGAGATGAGCTGGTTAATAAAGGCAGGAGGGGGGCCCTGGAAAGACAGGCCACCACCGCTCCCTGCCCACACCCTCTGCCGGTGAATGCTCTCAGCCCTCGGCCGCCGTTCCGGCCCGCTGCCCTACAAGAAAAGCCCATTAATTGAACACTAATAGGATTTTCAATTTGTCACAATCCTTAGAGATCCCGGGGAGGCGGGGAGGAGGAGGACAGGATTCCTGACATGTCTGTGTTAAAGGCGATCTTAGCAGCGAGCCTGGCTTGGATGCCAGACAGGTCCCTGCCTCTCTGGGGCCTTCAGGCAAGCTGCAGCCCCTCTGGCCTCAGTTTCCTCAACAGAAAGTTCCTAAAACCTACTTCAAAAGGAGGCTGTATGGATTCAATATGATCCTGAAGGAGCAGCCTCTGGCAAGTGCTGCCCAGCTGGTAGTGGGCGCTCTGTAATGACCGCCCCTCCCACGTCAGCCTCTCTCCCTGCTTCTGCCGAGATTTCCCCGCCAGGTAGCACTGGCCGCATGGGCTGGAGCCCTGCCCCCCACCTCTGCCCCTGCCCCAGCCACCGTGTCTCCATTCTTCTGTGGCTTCAGCCAAACACCCCCTAGGGAGCAGAGGGTAGGGTGTCTGGGAGCCCGTGGCCTTTTCATCCGCGGTGGGATCAGCGTCCTGAATTCCTCGTTGTTCAAGGAGAGCCAAGGATTTGGAGCTTGCAAACACGGCGGCCCAATCAGAAGGCCCTGGCCCGTGCCAACCAGCTGTGTCTCGGTTACAGCACACCAGCTGCCCAAGCTCTGCTCTCCGGGCGAATTCCTCCCGGATCAGGAGATGCCAGACAGTGGGGACCACATCTGTGTTGCCCCCTGGCCATGGGCTCTGCTCTGCGCTTCCCCATGGCCTGAAAGTGAGGGACACCCTGGCACTGGAAGGGGTTTGCGGGTGGGGGTCTGGAGGAAACACGTCTATTGCTACAGTTGACAAGTGACAGAGACAGACAGGGTGCAAGGACTGCCTCCAGGATTCCCAAAGCCAATGGACAAGCCACCTGACCGGGCCCCACACCTGGCTCAGAGCCACACACCCTGGATTCGCTGCTGTTGACACCACCCAGGAGTGAGAGGTGGGAAAGGGGGACTCAGGAGTCTGCCCCCCAACCCCCAATCTGGCTCTGGGCAGCTGCTTCCTTTGCAAAGCCTTCATTACTAGACTGGACAGGAGTGGAGGGAGGGAGGACGGCAGCCAGCACCGCCTGTGGTCCCTGCTTGCTTCTGCCTGATCCAGGCCCCCCAGGAGCCCTGACCGTAATTTACAACATCTCAATTCCTCAGCACCACGTGGTTCCAACCCAGACAGAGATGGGAAAGGGGAAGGGAGGAGAGACAGCAAGGAGACAAAATTGAGGGTGGTTTCAGTTACTCTATATTTCAGTCACCACAGACCCATTCAGGTGCAAAGAGAATCATATATCTTGTTAATAAAAGAAATAGAAGAAGCAAATTGGCATTCACCTCATTTTAATGGTCACAGGGGAAGGCGTGATGAGGCTCCCACACGTGGGAACGGTAGGTGAGCTTTCACCAAACCAATGTCAATGAGCCCTAGGATCCTGGAATGGAAGTCTGTGGGTTCTCAGGCCCAGGACGGAAGGCTGGGTGGATGCCAAGGAGAAGATTCTAGAAGAGAATACTGTCGGAGTGCCACAGTGTAGAGTGTGGAAAGTCTCTGTGGGTTTCAGGTGGAATTCTCAAAGAGGCTAGAAAGAGGGAGAGCCTGCCTGATAGAGGGACAGTGACATCCTGCCCCAGTGGCAGGTGAGAGGGCAAGGAAGGACTCCTCATCCATGGGCCCCATCTGGTCCCCTAAACTTTTCAGAACATCTTTGCTTGGGCCTGAGTCACATCTTTGACTCATGCAGCAAGTGTCCAACTCTGCCCACAAGCAGAAATTGGCCCCAGGAGTCAGTGGCAGTACATGCTCAAGCAGAAGGACCATGTCACCACGTCGGAGAGTCCCTGGAGGGGTCCCCTGAGGCAGTGTGCAGACTACCCACCCACTGCTCTACTGGGGATTCCTGAATTGTCAGTTCCCACATGAGGAATGATTCCCCAGGATCCTCTGAGCTCCCAACTAGAATCTGATCTGTCTGCGTGAGCTTAAGTGAGTTGCTCACCCTCTCTGTGCTTTTAGTTCACTGGGCAGAAGATGTTAAGGAATAGGAGAACGAAGAGTGTTCCCCTGCCCTGTGGAGGGGGAGGGCCCTTTATAAAAGAGTTTGGTGAACTATATTCAGGGTGAAGAGAGTAGTCTATCCCTGTAATGAAGAAATGACGGCATTTATTCATTAGAAAGCGTTTTAAGAATGGGATGGAAGTTACGGATTGGGAGTGTAAGATACTCCCATTCATGGCCGGGCACGGTGGCTCACGCCTGTAATCCCAGCACTTTGGGAGGCCAAGGCAGGTGGATCATGACGTCAGGAGATCGAGACCATCCTGGCTAACATGGTGAAACCCCGTCTCTACTAAAAATATGAAAAATCAGCCAGGTGTGGAGGCAGGGCCCCTGTAGTCCCAGCTACTCTGGAGGCTGAAGCAGGAGAATGGCGTGAACCCAGGAGGCGGAGCTTGCAGTGAGCTGAGATCGTGCCACTGCACTCCAGCCTGGGCAACAGTGCGAGACTCCATCTAAAAAAAGAAAAGATATGTCACTTATTCATTTATCATTCATTTATTCATATAACAGTGATGTCTTGAGCTCCTACCTTAGGTCAGACCCCACCCCAGGGACACAGTGAAGAACCAGACAGGCCCTGCCCTCAAGGATCCAGACAAGTAAACAAGGACCTACCAGGGTGATGGAAGCTCTGCCAGAGCCCACACAGGGGGCTGGAAAGCACAGAAAAGGTCGGTGGAGGGACTAGTCTGGGTGGGCACAGAGGCTTCTAATAGAAATAACCTCTAAGCTACCGTTTAAAAGATGAGGAGAGGTAGCCAAGCAATGTGGGGGTAAACAGAAGGGATCCCAATGGGGGGCCTGACATTTGCAGAGGCATGAAGCATCTTCCTCCTTGCCTCCCTCACTTCTAACCACCATGCAATACCTTTGCAAAAATGAATGACTGAAGGAACAAAAGGTGGAGGGGTTACAGACATACCTATTACAAAAGAGGTATCCAAATACCTGAAAACAACTCCATATATTCAGTGAGCACTTTGCCTAAGGTGGACTCAGCCATCTGGTTATTTCAGCAACAAATGGAATGGTGCAAGGCTGTGGCTTCTGATGTCCTCAATAAACCCCAAAAAAGAAACAACGGCTCTGCCCCCTCATCCACTGATGTGGCCTCTGCTACACATCCAGTTCCTTCCACTTCAAAAGCTGGCACCATCTCATTCATTCATGCATTCACGAATCTCTTGATCATCACCCGCGTGCCAGGAGCTGTGCCAGGCACATGGAGTGAGTGCCAGTGGGAAAAGCCTGCCTTGGTGCTGCCCTTCTTGGCACATCCATCACCCTTCAGTGATCACGGTCACAGCAGGAACCTGGAACTACCTGGGAGGATCCTGAGCTGTGGGGACCTTTCCAGTAAGTCCACAGTCAAGGGCAGGACAGGACCTGTGAAGGGACAATCCTTCTCCTGCCCTCCCGCCCAAACTCGTGGCCAAAGGCAAGGCACATGCACGGGTGGAATCCCATCAATGGCACGTGGCCAACTGGCTGCCACTTGCTTATTTGGCTTGGAACAGGAAATACATTTTTCTACTATTTAGATTGCTGACCTTGGGAATAAACTAATGACTGTTGCGAAGCTGCATTCCCACAATGTCCGGCTCACATCTGTAACCCCTGGTTGGGACCAACACAGAGGAGGTGCCAGATGGCTGGGAGGTCCAAGAGTCCCGGTGCAGTGGACACTCTTGTCCTGCTCCCTGGGTCTTTGGGGGAGAAGGACTTGAGACCACAAGTCACCTTTCCTGGATCTTCATCTCAGACCCAGAAGAGGTCTGTCGGCATCTGCCCTTTTGCCTTGAGCAAGTACCTCTCCAGGTCTTGGTTTCCTATCCACGCAATGAAGGTGTAGTAATGTTGACCTACGGGGACTGTCATTAGGAGTAAATGACACCATGTCTCAGAACCGCTTCGTGGAAATGTGATCACCCCAGAAGACCCGAACGGCCCAGCCCCAGAAGCCAGCTTGGCTCAGGCCGGCCCCACATCTGGGCCAGCAACAGCATCAGCCAGGTGTGCTGTAGATCCCACCACAAGCGTGTGCCCTGGTGCAGAAGCAGGCATCTGCCTCTAAGACTGCTGCCCGCAGCAACCAGACCAGTTATTTGAACTCAGGCAGGAGGCAGGCAGGGCCAGCGCCATCAAAGAGGGCCAGGAAATAGAAGATGAATGAATGAAGCACTGACAGCCTAAGCATAATACTATTTTATTTTATTTTATTTTATTTTATTTTATTTTATTTTTGAGGCGGAGTCTCGCTGTGTCGCCCAGGCTGGAGTGCAGTGGCCGGATCTCAGCTCACTGCAAGCTCCGCCTCCCGGGTTTACGCCATTCTCCTGCCTCAGCCTCCCCAGTAGCTGGGACTACAGGCGCCCGCCACCTCGCCCGGCTAGTTTTTTGTATTTCTTAGTAGAGACGGGGTTTCACCGTGTTAGCCAGGATGGTCTCGATCTCCTGACTTCGTGATCCGCCCGTCTCAGCCTCCCAAAGTGCTGGGATTACAGGCTTGAGCCACCACGCCCGGCCCATAATACTGTTTTAACAGGTTCTAGTAAATTTACTGAAATAAAAAACTATTCAGCTCAAGAGTCAGCAAACTTATCTGTAAAGGGCAAGATGATAAATATTTTAGGCTTTGAGGGCCATACAGTCTCTGCCACAACAACAAGTGCTGCTGCAGTGTAAAACCAGCTCTCAGACAATGCATAAATGAATGGCCATGTCTGTGTTCCAATAAAACTTTATTTACAAAACAGCTAGTGGGTCAGATTTGGCCAACCACTCGGGTGGAACCAGCCAAATTGTAACTACATAAGCTCAGCAGTGTCCCTGAGACTTCCTCATCACCCCTTCATCTGATGGATCACCAGGGCCTCTCTATTCTTCCCTCTAAATAGCATTGCCTCCTTCCCACACCACAGCCATTCCCCAGTTTAGCCACATCACCCATCACCTGCAGACTCCAGCAGCTTCCCACCTCTTGCCCCTCTGGTCCATCCACTATTCAGAAGCAAAAGAGATCTACCTCAGTGGCTGATCTGACTGTGTCATTCCCCTCTCCTGGCTCCTATGTCCTGATTGTCACAATCATTCAAGCCTAGCTCCCACTGTTGGTCCAGCCTCATGGCTCACCGCCCTCCCCAGCCACCAGACTCAACTCCAGCTAGATTGAATATCTCTTCTAGTTCTCGTAACACATCATGCTCAGCCTTCTTCTATGCAAGATCACTTCTCTCCCTCCTCTTCGCCTGGCCAACTCCTATTCATTCTCCAGGTCACCTACTCTACAAAGTTTTTCTGAGGTGCCCCCACAAAACTTCTAGCTTACCTCTAACTTAGACATGATCACACTTCTGGCACAGACTACAATGTGCTCAACAAACCACATCTCCCTCTCTTCCCATTCACCCAGCTAGACTACATTTCCCAGCCTCCTTTGGAGTTGGCGGGGCCATATTGTTGAGTTCTGGCTGATGGAAGAAGGTCAGAAGTGATGGATACCATTGCAGGCCTGGCCTTGACTTCCCACAAGATCCTGCATGCTTGCTCATTGTCTCCATCTTCCAGATGAATGGAGAGGATTCTAAGGATCTACAAAAGGGCAGAGCCACCAATAGGAGCCTAAGTCTCTGAATCACTTAGATGAGGGCAGCTAAAGAAAGCCAACTACCCAGACATCCCATGTTGTATTAAGCTCCTGAAATTTTAGGACTGTTTGTTACAACACTTGGCCTACCCTGACTAAACCAATATTCAAATGGAATCAGCTGTTTATTTGTCCACCATCCCTACTAGACTGAAACTAAGATGCATGCGGGAAGGGACTCATTTAAATCACACAACACCATCTTCCCAGAACTTAGTGGTATATCATACATATAGTAGAAACTCAATAAATACTTGTTAATTGGATGAATAAATGACTGAATATAACCTCAGTGGATGGCATAGCCTCCGCGTGTCACCATGGGGACACCGTAGCTCCTGAGAGTTCAGATAAGCTGAGTCCAAGGTGGGGGGATTGAGGTTAATGCTTCAGCCTAGGGGAGAGCAGCCTGTGCAGATTCCACTCCAGGGGGCTGAACTCAAGTGAACTCAAGCCAGGGTAAATGTCACCAACCAAGGAGGGGGCTGAGGGCAGCGTACCCATCCGAAGCTAGGGATGGCAGCCCCAGGAAGAGCCGGGAGGTTGCAATCAAGCCAGCACTGGACTAGGCATTAGGAGTCCCAAATTCAGAACAGTTCTTCCCTCTAACTTGCTGCAGAACCTCGGTAAATAACTTTCTGTCTCTGAGCCTCGGTTTTCCCCTTCCATTAGAAAAAGGGGAGGCAGGCCGGGTGTGGTGGCTCACGCCTGTAATGCCAGCACTTTGGGAGGCCATGGCAGGCAGATCACGAGGTCAGGAGACCATCCTGGCTAACATGGTGAAACCCTGTCTCTACTAAAAATAGAAAAAATTAGCCGGGCGTGGTGGCGGGCACCTGTAGTCCCAGCTACTTGGGAGGCTGAGGCAGGAGAATGGCGTGAACCCGGGAGGCAGAGGTTGCAGTGAGCTGAGATCACACCATTGCACTCCAGCCTGGGTGACAGAGTGAGACTCCATCTCAAAAAAAAAAAAAAAAAAAAGGTGAGGCAGAGTGGACTATGAGGCTTTCAAATAGTTCCTAGTGGCAGGACCCCTTTCCCTGCCCCACCCCAAAAAAATTCTCTCTGGATTTTCAAAATATAAAACAGATACAAGTGGAATGGCTCTAATTGAAGCTGGGAAAGGGAGTCCGAGCCAGCCCCAAGTATTTTTTTCTTCTTCTTCTTCTTTTTTTTTTTTTTTTTTGTTTGAGAGGGAGTCTCACTCTGTCACCCAAGCTGGAGTGCAGTGGTGCAATCTTGTCTCACTGCAACCTCCACCTCCTGGGTTTCAGCAATTCTCCTGCCTCAGCCTCCCGAGTAGCTGGGACTATTCAAACAACAATGAGATACCACTACACTCCTATTGGAACAGCTAAAATCCAAAAATTTGACAACACCAGATGCTAACGAGGAAACAGAACAACAGGAATTCTCATTCACTGCTGGTGGCAATGTAAAATGGTACAGGAAGAAAGTCTAGCCATTTCCTATAACGCTGAACATCGTCTACCATACGATCCAGCAATCATGCCCCTCAGTACTCATACAAATGAGTTGGACACTTAGGTTCACACAAAAACCTCCACGCAGATGTTTATAGCAGCTTTATTATTCCTAACTGCCAAAATCTGGATCAGCCAAGATGTTCCTCAAATGGTGAATAAAGAGTGGTACATCCGTACAACAGAATGTTACTCAGCAATGAAAAGAAACGGGCTGAGTGCGGTGGCTCACGCCTGTAATCCCAGCACTTTGGGAGGCCGAGGCGGGCAGATCACGAGCTCACGAGTTCGAGACCAGCCTGACCAATATGGTGAAACCCCATCTCTACTAAACATACCAAAATTAACTGGGCATGGTGGCCCGTGCCTGTAATCCCAGCTACTCGGGAGACTGAGGCGATTCTGGGAGATGGAGGTTGCAGTGAGCCGAGATCATGCCACTGCACTCCAGCCTGGACGACAGACGGAGACTCCGTCTCAAAAAAAAAAGAAGAAGAAGGAGGAGGAGGAGAAGGAGGAGGAGGAGGAGGGTGGGGGGAGAAGAAGAAGAAGAAGAAGAGGAAGAAGGAGGAGGAGGAGGAGAAGAAGAAGGAGAAGAAGAAGAAAAAATAAATGAACATCAAGCCACAAAAAGACATGAAGGAACCTTAAGTGCATATTACTAAATGAAAGAAGCCAATCTACAAAGGCTACACACTGCATGATTCCAACTATATGGAAACCTTCTAGAAAAGACATAACTATGAAGACAAGAAAAAGATCAGTGATTTCCAGGGGTTCCTGAGGTAGGGGGTGTGGTGGGGTGGAAGTAGGGAGGGAAGGGGGATGGCTAGGAGGCACAGGGGATTTTTTAGGCAGTGAAAGGATTCCGTATTATTCTATACTGGAGGCCACAGGACATCATGTATTTGTCAAAACCCATAGAACTGTACCACACAAAGAGTGAAACTTAATGTAAACTACCCGTGTTAGCTAATAATAATTATCAATATTGATTCATCAGTGATGACAAATGTACCACATTTATGCAAGATGGTAATAAAAGGGGAAACTGTGTGTGTGAGTGTGAGGAGGGAGCAGTGTGTGGGAACTCTCTGAACTATTGCTCAATTTTTCCGTAAACTTAAAACTTTCTAGAAAGCAAAGTGTATTCATTTAAAAGAAAAACCCCATATGGACAGATTGTTATTACTCCTATTTTATAGAGTTGATTAACACCCTCATTTGAAGGAGGGATATTTAATATACCCTCTTTAACAGAAGAGGAAATTAAAGCGTAAGGAAGTTGCCTGCACTGCTCAAGGTCACTCACCTGCCAAGGGACAGGGTCAAGCTTTGATTAGTGGACAAGTGATCAGAAAACCCTCTGGGTGGGATGCCCAGAACCTACTGGTACTTGGAACAGACACATAGACACCTGAGTCTTATTCAGCTTCCTCTGACTCATCTCTGCATCATGAAGGACCAGAGCAGAGACCTGCACCCCACACACTGAGCCTGCTGCATAGGAGGTCATCGCTGTGCTCTTTCTGCTAACATTCCTCACCTTCTACATACAGGAAACCTAGGAGATGTCTGCAGAAGTCTAGCCCTGTCCAGCTAGTTCTGTCCCAAGAGATGAGTTGATGTGCAGAACAGAAAGGTAGCTTAGGGTGGGAGATTTGGCCTTTGCCCCAGTTGTCATGGCACCAAATAGACCAGAAATAAGGGATGTGAGCATAAGCTTGTGCTGCCACCACTTCTTCCAGCATGGGAAGCCCCATATGAACAGGACCTCTATTGGCATCAAGTCCAACCATCCCCTCCCACCATGACCAAGCCCGAGGGGCCTCAGCTCATGAACAGGTGATATCTACTATGGGAATTGCCAAGACCGCCTTCGAGTGGGAACCAGTGGGGGAGCAAAGGATAGTTGTCCTGAGTGCTAACCATGATGCTTATCTCAGACAAGAAAGCAGCAAACTCCTAGCACAACTGGCACACCCCACTGAGATGCTGACCAGGGACCTAAACTCTTGCCAAGACCCTGAGAGCCATCAGGAAGGAAGGACACATGTCCATCGGATGCCTCATCAGAGAACCACAAGCAATCCTGGAAGCAGAAGAAACCACGACCACAGACCCTTCGGCTAGCCCAGGGAGGATCTTTTGGCTGGGAGGAAGAAACAGGAAAGAACGTGAGGATATGGTGAGATCTAAGATCATTCTTTAGCTATAAGAAGGGTTTTTCCCCCTAAATGCTTATGTTTGAGCTCCTGACCTGAGCCATTTGCAATGGCCTGTCTTCCACTTCATCTTGTTTAAACTCTCAACAGCCCAGCAAGATGGGTATATTGTCCCCATTTTAACAAATGGGGCAACTGAGGCTCACAGAACCAACATCACCTTGTGCTCATAATCACACAAAAAATAAATACCGGAGGGCTGGGCATGGTTGCTCACACCTGTAATCCTAGCACTTTGGTAGGGCAAGGCAAGAAGATCACTTGAGCCCAGAGTTTGAGACCAGCCTGAGCAACATAGCAAGACCCCATCTCTTAAAAAAAAAAAATTAATAAGCTGGGCGTGATGGTGTGCACCTGCAGTCCCCGCTACTCAGGACGCTGAGGCAGAAGGATTGCTCGAGCCCCAGAGTTCGAGGCCCCAATGAGCTGTGATTGTGCCACTGCACTCTAGCCTGGGTGACAAAGCAGGACCCTGTCTCCGAAATAAAATAAAATGATATAAATGAATGAAAGAATAAAAAGGAAGAAAAAAAAAGAAATAATGACCAGAATTCATCCCCAGACCTTCTGAACCTATACCCTGCCTCTTCCACTATCCCCACTCTGCCCAACACATACAAGGTGTACAGGAAACCTTGGCAGGGCTTCACCAAAAGGAATGTTGTCCTTCAGCTCCACTCCCACAGGGCCCAGCAAGGGGCCATCTTTTCTCACCATGACCCAGATCAGTTAGGGCAAGCGGCTTCCTCTACCTCTCTGGCCCGTGGTTACCCTGGTTACCATGGTTATCCAGCAGGACAAGCCTGGGGTGAGGCCACTGAGACTGACCCTGAGTCTGAAGGAAGGAGACTATGTCTCCTCCGCTGCCTGGGAGCCCCAAGGCCAAGGGACTTGGCCTTTGAGGAAGAGGACCGGACAGGGCCAAGGCCTCAGCTCATAGTTCTGGCTCTGCCACTGGCTGGCTCCATGTCAAGGATCAAGAGCCTTAAAATGTTCATACCTTTGAGACAATCATTTCACTTCTGCGAGTCTCTCATAATCAGATCCAGATGAGGCCTCCTGCGCAAAGATGTCACCACTGTGTCATTCATATAGAAAATGTTTGAAAACAACCTAAGTGTATGATAATAGGGGAGTAGTTAGGTGAACTATGGAATATCAACTTATAAATGGCTTTCTAGTAATTGAAAGTTATGTTTACAAACAGTTTGAAGTAACATGAAAAAAAAAAAAAAACATATTCTAAGGTTAAGCGTGGCAGGGCGCAGTGGTTCATGCCTGTAATCCCAACACTTTGGGAGGCTGAGGTGGACGAATCACCTGAGCTTAGGAGTTTGAGACGCCCCGGCCAACATGGTGAAACCCCATCTCTACTAAAAATACAAAAAAATTTGCCGGGCGTGGTGGCGAGCACCTCTAAGCCCAACTACTTGGGAGGCTGAGGCAGGAAAATCGCTTGAACCTGGGAGGCATAGGTTGCTGTGAGCTGAGATCGCGCCATTGCACTCCAGCCTGGGTGATGGAGCGAGACTCCGTCTCAATAAAAAAATAAAAATAAATAAAGTTAAGTGTAAAACAGAATGCAAAATTGCCCACTATGACATCAGTGATGTAAAGCAAAATGTGTAGAAAAAAGACCAGAAAAAGACCCACCACCATCTTAGCGCTGGTGGGTATGGGCATTAAATGAGTACCAAAGAAAACCACTTCTTCTTTTTTTTTTTTTTTTTTTTGAGACAGAGTCTAGCTCTGTCACCCAGGCGGGAGTGCACTGGCACAATCTCGGCTCACTGCAACCTCCCTCTGCCGGGTTCGAGCGATTCTCGTGCCTCAGCCTCCCAAGCAGTTGGGATTACAGGTGTGCACCACATGTCTAGCTAATTTTTGTATTTCTAATAGGGACGGAGTTTCACCATGTCGGCCAGGCTGGTCTCAAACTGGGATGACAGGCGTGAGCCACCACATCTGGCCGAAACTCACTTCTTTCTGCATGTTTACATTTCCAATTTTTCTGCTTTATTACTTTACAAAGGAAAATATAAAGTCAACTTTATTTTTTAAACAAACTATAAGCTGGATCAGAAGATTTCCTATTATAAAGATGTCAGTTCTCCTCAACTTGATGTAGAAATTCAGTGAAATTATGATTTAAAATCCCGTGTGTGTGTGTGTGTATGTGTGTGTGTGTGTGTGAGAGAGAGAGAGAGAGTGTGTGTCAAGATGATTCTAAAATTTGTTTAGAAATGCAAAAAAATCAAGAATATTCAAGTCAAAGTTGAGAATGAAGAACAAGCTAGAGGACTTGTTCTCTGAACAAGATGTCACTAGATGACAAATAAGAGTTGAAATTAAAAAAAGAAAAAAAAAATGCTGAGCATAGTGGCTCCCAGCACTTTGGGCGGCTGAGGTGAGCAGATCGCTGGCATCCAGGAGTTGGAGACTAGCCTGGGCAGCATGGTGAAACCCAATCTCTACAAAATACAAACAAATTAGCTGAGAATGGTGGCATACTCCTGTAGTCCCTGCTACACAGGAGGCTGAGATGGGAGGGTCACTTGAGCCCAGAGAGATCAAGGTTGCAGTGAACTGAGATCACACCACTGCACTCCAGCCTGGGTGACAGAGTGAGACCCTGTCTCAAAAAAAAAAAAAAAAGGCATTGTAATATTGGTGTAAGGATAGACAGACCCATCAATTAGCTTAGGGAGTCCAGGCACAGCCCCACACCTGTGATGCTGGATGCATGACAAAGGTGATACTGCATTGCAGTGTGGGAAGCAAAATCTTTTCAGTAAAGGATCAACTAGGTGTCCCTGAGAGGAAAAAGGCTTGACCCCTGCTTCACACACCATGCACAAATTTATTCCAGATAAACTGTCAGTCTAAATGTGAAAGATAAATAAAAGCTTCTAAGCATAAGAGAATATCTTCATGACCTCTGGGCTGGCAAAAATTTCTTAAACAGAAAACAGAAAGCACCAACCATAAAAGGAAACAATGGATACATTTAGCAGATTAAGGTTTACAACTTCCATTCACTGAAAGACACCACTAAGTGAGTAGAAAGACAAGCTAAAGAGTGGGAGAAAAATATTTGAAATCCATACATCTGACAAAGGACCTATGTCCAGAATATATAAAGAATTCTACAAACCAGCCAGGCACAGTGGCTCATGCCTGTAATCCCTGCACTTGGGAAGCCGAGGCAGGTGGATAACCTGAGGTCAGGAGCTCGAGACCAACCTGGCCAAAATGGTGAAACCCCGTCTCTACTAAAAATACAAATAATTAGCTGGGTGTGGTGGCAGGTGCCTGCAATCCTAGCTACTCGCGAGGCTGAGGCAGGAGAATCCCTTGAACCCAGGAGGTGGAGGTTGCAGTGAGCACCATAGCACTCCAGTCTAGGTGACAGAGTGAGATTCCATCTCAAAAAAAAAAATTAAGAAAAGAAGACAATCCAATACAAAAATGGGCAGAAGAAATGAACAAGCACTTCACCAAAGAAGCTATCCAATGGCCAGATTAAAACCACAGTGGGACACTGGTTCAAGCTCGTAAGAATGACCAAAACGAGAAAAACTGACAATAAAGTGTTGGCAAGGATGTGGAGCAAGTGAACTGGAACTCTCGTTCACTGCTGGTGGAGTGTAAAGGTGTACAACTGCTTTGTGAAACTGGCAGAATTTACTAAAGTGAAAATACACATACTCCATGGCCCAGTAATCCCATATGTAGGTTTAAACCCAATAGAAATGAGTGGTGATGTATCCCCAAAAGGTGTGTATAATACAAAAATGTTCTTAGCGGTATTATTTGTACCAACCAAAAACTGGAAACAACTCACATATCCATTAACAGCAGAATAACTAATTTGTGGTACAGCCATATAATGAATTCTACCTGGCAATGAGAATGAGCAATCTACCTGTGCACGCAGTTGGGATGACTCTCACAGACATGAGGTTGAGAGAAAGAAGCCACACACAAAAAGAGGACATGCCATGTGATTCCATTTATGTAAATCGCAAAAATAAGCAATATTAGCTGGGTGCAGTGGCTCATGCCTGTAATCCCAGCACTTTGGGAGGCTGAGGCAGGAAGATCACTTGAGGTCAGGAGTTCAAGACCAGCCTGGCCAACATTGGGAAATCCTGTCTCTACTAAAAATACAAAAATTAGCGAGGTGTGGTGGCATGTGTCTGTAATCCCAGCTACTCGGGAGACTGAGGCACAAGAATCACTTCAACCTGGGAGGCAGAGGCTGCAGTGAGCTGGGATCACACCACTGCACTCCAGCCTGGGCGACAGAGTGAGACTCTGCCTCAAAAAGAAAAAACAAAAGGCAACATTAATCCATGTTGGCAGGAGTCAGGATAGTGATTGGTGATTTCCTTCGAGAGGTGGCTAGAGAATGGAATGGGACATGTGGGGGGCTCCTTGAGTGCAGATGACATCTTTGATCTGGGTGATGGGTGTTCGGGGGCCATGTGAAAGGACACTCACTCTCTCTCCTGGTCTTCCTCCCCATGCTCCTGCACCACCTCCAAGCCAAAACTCTCTCTCTAGGCAGCTAGAAGATTCCAACAGCAACCTCCAGACTTCATGTCAAGGTTCTTAGACAACTTTTCCACCCCAAGCACTCCTGGGACCCTCATCAGCGCCCTCACTTCATCCCCCTTCCTGGTTCTCCCACTACTCCCCCTCCACTGGCCCCTCTGCTCTCCATCCCAGCCATCATCCTCTCTTTAAAGCCTCCTAATGGTCTCTGCCCCACTTGGACTCCCTCCCACCCACTCCTCTCCCCATTGCAGATCCAGAGAGGCATTTCCTTTCATCCAGTCCCTCAAACACTTCAGCACATCTGCTTGGCACACCCTCTGGCCCCTCTCCCCCAGACTCCTTCGCCAGACAACTCTTCTCCTCCTTCAGACCTCAGTTTAATATCATTTCATCAGAAAAGCCTTTCCCAACCTCATTATACCCACCCAGAGCTTCTCCCTCAGTGTCACTCAGGGCACTTGTCATCATTTGATATATGTACATCCTCCCACTAAGTTCTATGGAGACAGCATTGTTGTGCCCACTGTCTGGCACACACTAGGTGCTCTCTAAGTCCCTATGAATGGTCAAATGAATGAATGACTTACGTGGCTACATCCACAGTTATTACTGTCTCCTCTGGCATGTGACCCTCATGAAGCCTTCTCCCTTCCCAAACTACATTTTAGGAAAGATATTTTTTGGCTCATTTACTGAGTGTGACTATTTCACTTCCCCAAAACCAAGCATTTCAGAACAAAATTTGCCTTTTGTTCTGAATTAGCCTTCATTACTCAAGACTATTTTAATTACAAGTAACAGAAACAAGCTCTAAAAAGAAAAGATTTTTGACTCACATGCATGAATCTGCTTCGATTTCAGGCAAGGCTGGCTGCAGAGCATCAAGGCATGACATCAGGTTTTAATCTCCCTCTCTCCACCTCTGGACCAGCCTAATCCTCAGAAGGGGTCTCTTCCCTCGTGGAGGCATAACAACTACCAGCAGCTCCAGGCTGGTCTCCTATCCTCTCATCAACCCCAGCAGAAAGAGGGCCTTTCTTTCCAATGGTTCCAACAAAAGTCCCAGGGCTTGAATTCATTGGCCAAGCTTGAGTCACATGTCTATCCAGAATCAGTGGAATCCTCTGATTGGCCAGGCCTAGTCAGGTGCCTACTTCTGAGGCTACAGACCCGCCATGTTAGCTCACTCAGCAAGAGCTCCTGGTATGAGTTGTAATAACAGCAGCCACCTTTATTCCATGCTTTGTATGGCCCACACCTTACACTTGGTCCTACATCTGTGCTTCTGTTTCATGTTCACAGGGACAGTATTATGATCTCCATCTTAAAGAAAGAGAAATGGAGTTCTAGGCAGGAAGTAACTTTCCCAAGGAAATGGGGGTTAGGGGAGGGTTAGGATAAAAATCTGACTCCTGAGTCCATAGCTTTGGCCATGTATCCCAGCCTCCTCTTGCCTCCCTGATCCCATCCCCCATCCCCAACCTGTGCCCTGGCCCACTAGACTGCTATCACCCAGGAGTCAGCACCTACTAAACACCAAGAGAGCCCTACAGGAGACTCTGCTGAATGAGAAAGGGCCCATCCTCCATCTGCCCAGATGCCCAAGTCTCCTGCTCAAACAAGCAGGCTGGAGAGGCTCAGCCTTGACCCTTCCCCATTCTGGTCCTCCTGACCCCCTCAAGTCCCAGGGCCAGCTGCCAAGGCTGGGGAAGGAGGTGCAATGAGTCCTGATGGGGCAGCTGAGGGGCTCCTAGGCTGCCTGGTCTGAGCAGGGGCCAGCCCCCTTGGGAGGTCAGGTCTCTGCGACCCTGAGAGGTGAGTTGCCTCCCACCACTCTCATAGAGGAATGAAGAAAAGGAGTTAAGCCCAATGCCAATTCAAGGACAAGACAGGATTAGATTCGTGTCTTACATGGATTGCCCTTTGCAAACCCTTGGTCAAACTGGGATATTCCCCACATACTCTTTCTACACCCTTCCTCAAATCAAGTCCCAGAAATAAGGTTCTATCTCCAGCCATGCCTGTGGGTTTGTCCTTTAGTAATAGTAAAAACAACAGTGGCTCCCTCTTAAATCCCAACAGCTCTGGACCAAGATGAGAGTCAGTCAAAAAGTCCATAGATTTAGCGGTTAGGAGCATGAACCATACAGCCAGATGGTCTGGGTTCAAATCCTGACTCTGCCACTCACCAGCTTCAGGACCTTGGAGAGCTACCTAACCTCTCTGAGTCTCGATTTCCTCATCTGTAAAATGGCACCTGAATAGTACCAAGAGTAGTCATGAGGACTAAACGAATTTGCACATGTGAAGTGTTAGAACAGGGCGTGGCATACAGTAAGTGCTCATGGAGCGCTTGCCCCTAAGGGTTTTAAGCCATGTCCTCTGGAGACAGAAAGGATCCCTTTTTGTTACCAGGAGACTGAGGTCTGAGGGACGTGGCCACCTCCAAGATGGCACAGGTAGCTGAATCACTCAATAACCATATACGAGGGCCTCCTGAGTGTCAGGGCCCATGCTGGACACTGGAGCACCACGCTGCACCAGAACCCATCCCAGAAGTGCTCAGCCAGGTGCGACTCAGTGGGAGAACCCAAGTCTCTGAGTTCTTGAGGAAGCTGGGGCCACAGCCCAGCTGACCCTGGTGATACGGAAGCTGTGGTCCAAGGTCGAGCATTTTTGGTGTTCCAGTTACTCTCTAACCAAGCTCAGCTGTGCAAGCTCATGGGACCCAGCCAGCAAATCCTCTGTGCAACGCACACCTTGGCAAGCACCTGCCGAGCACCCAGCACTCAAGGAAGAGGCCAAGGTGCTGTGCCGTGATCCCACCTTTAAGGAAGTCCTCTGTCATCCACATCCCTCCTGGCTCCTCCCCCAAGACAATGGAAGCAAGATAACACCCATGAAAGCCCCAGGCCAAGGTGGACGCACAGTAGGCACTTTGTGAATTGTCATCCATTTACCGTGAGCAACACCTCGCTGGACAAGTGCGAAGATCTGACTTTATCTGTGCAGAAGAAAATACCCTCAGAATAGGACAGGGCCACAGATAACTCAGCATGCCTGACACTGACCAGTCAGTGGCCTCTCCCCACGGTACCTGCTGTCTCACCTTCCTGGCTGTGTGCTCTGATGGGACAGACACTGAAATGAGATCCAGGCACTTGGGCTGGAGTCTTGGCTCTGCTGCTAAATCCATTTGAGACCTTAGACCTCCTGTCCCCATGGGTAAAACAAGAGATTTAGACTGTTTGTGAACTCTATACAGCCACTGGGTCTCCAGTCCACATTCACTGGGGCCATTCTCACCCTGTGCCAGGCCCTGGGCTCTATCCCACCATGCTGGAGGGGAGCTCCTGTGCTGGGGACACACAGAGCAGTCACTGGGTCAATCCTGGAGAACCTGCTGGAGGAGGTGGTACCTGGACTGAGTCTTACAGGATGAATAGGAGTCGGGTGGGTGAAAGAATGAGGATTCCACCTTGTAGCACTGAGCAGTCACAGTGGACCATTGTGACTTAGAGAAAGCACTGTGGCAATTTGTGAAGGAAGAACTAGAGGGGGTGCCTGGAGTCCAGGGTTAGGGGCAGGCAGAGGGCTCCTGATAGACTCTGGACATCCCAGACTGAAGGTCATTACACAATGTTCTGGACTGAAGGCTGGGGAGTCCTCAGGCAGTAGCTGGTGGCTGAGGCCATGGTAGACAAGACTGTCAAGAAAGAGCATGTGGAGAGAGGCACAGGCAGCAGGGAAGGGAAGGAGGAAAGTGAGCGCCAGAGTAGAGAGTGGAGGCGCAGAGCAGGCACAGCCCCTGCGCCCACACACAGGAAGACAAGGATCCAGAAGGTCTGGCCACTGCATATCCCCACTTAGCACAGCCTGGACACAGGGCAGGTGCTCGACAAAAGTTTGGGTTTTAAAAAATCCTTTAAATGGAAAGATTAAGAAAACCCAGGAAAGGCCGGGCACGGTGACTCATGCCTATAATCCCAGCACTTTTGGAGGCTGAGATGGGGAGATCACTTGAGGTCAGGAGTTCAAGACTATCCTGGCCAACACGGCGAAACTCCGTCTCTACTAAAAATACAAAAATTAGTCGGGCATGGTGGCGCATGCCTGTAGTCCCAGCTACTCAGGAGGCTGAGGCAGAAGAATCAATTGAACCTGGGAGGCAGAAGTTGCAGTGAGATGAGATCACATCACTGCACTCTAGCCTGGGTAACAGAGCAAGACTCTGTCTCAAAAAAAAGAAAAAAAAAAGGAAAACCCAGGAGAGTTGGAGGAAAGTAAAGCCCAGGAGAAGAGTGGACTGTGAGGAGGAGGGGCCACCCGCAGCATCAAGGCTACTAAGAGGTCAGAACCACTAGGTTCTGCCCACAAAGGTCCTGGTCACCTTGGAGGGATGCAGGAAGGGGAGACAGACCTCAGGACTAAGGGGCGACTGGCAAGTGCAGACATGGAAATAGTGAGTGTGGAAAACTCTATACCTTTTGATGAAAAATAGACAAGGAAGAGGAAGGAGAATGGAGTGGAAGAGTAGGGGCTGGAGGAAGGGGAGGGGAGAGGGAAAGGAGAGGCAGAGAAAGAACAGTGGCTAGAAGGAGAACGTGAGCCAGGGAAGGATTTAAATCCCAAACTGGGTACGTGCTGAGTGATAACTCAGGTGAGTCACATCACCTTCTGAGCCTCATTTTCCTCAAGTGTAAAATGAAGAAAAATCGCCCCCACCTGAAAAGTTACTGGGAGCATCCAGCGTTACCTGTACAAAGCGTCTAGCACAGCGCCCGGCAGGCCACAGGGCCCCAGAGAATGTGTCCTTGTCATCCTCTCGCCAGAGCTCCACACCAGCTCAAGAGTAGCAGGACACTCATTATCAAAGCATTATCCCCATTTTACACACGAAGAAACTGAGTCACAGACTTGTCTCTACCTTCTCAGCCCCACCCCCTCGAACACACAGGGCAGCATCTGTTCCTCACCGGTGTGGGAAAGGTGAGTGTGGCCCAGGGCCTGGCATGAGAAACATTTGTTGATTGAATGAATGAGACAGCCAGGCACAGTGGCTCACACCTGTGATCCCAGCACTTTGGGAGGCCAAGATGGGAAGATCACTTGAGCCCAAGAGTTTGAGACCAGCCTGGGCAACATAGCGAGAACCTCTACTCTACAAAAAAAATAAAATTAAAATTTAAAAATAATAAAAAATAAAAATTAGTCAAGAGAGACCAGGCATGGTGGTTCACACCTGTAATCCCAGAACTTTGGGAGGCCAAGGCAGGTTGATCACTTGAGGTCAGGAGTTTGAGTCCAGCCTGGCCAACATGGTGAATTTCGTCTCTACTAAAAGTACAAAAAAATTAACTGGGCATGGTGGCGCATGCGTGTAGTCTCAGCTACTTGGGAGGCTGAAGCAGGAGAATCACTTGAACCCGGGAAGGGGAGGTTGCAGTGAGCCGAGATGTGCCCCTGAATTCCAGCCTGGGCAACAGAGCAAGACTCCATCCAAAAAAAAAAAAATTAGCCAAGTGTGGTGGAGCGTGCCTATAGCTCCAGCTACTCAGAAGGCTGAGGCGGGAGAATAGCTTGCGCTGGGGAGGTTGAAGCTGCAGCGAGCCATGATTGCCTCACTGCACTCCAAACCTGGGTAACAGAACAATACCTTGTCTCCAAAAAACAGAATGAATAGGGGAGACATAGAAACCAGAGGAAGCCTGCCCTGGCCTGGTGGCCACAGCGTCACCAAATAAAAAGAGCCTGGAAGGTAGCCAGTCAGAGCCAGGAATTTGGGTGTTGGAGGCCCATCAGAGCCAGCCATATGAGCCACAGGAACCACCTGGTCCAGCGATTCTCACACTGGAGTGTCTGGTTAGGTTCACCCAGAGAACTTGTGTCCTGGACCCCACCCTAGACCCACTGAATCAAGTATAAAGGGACAGGAGTCCAGGAATATGCACTTTCTACCTGGCACTCAGGTGTTGCTGATGCTAGTGGCCCATGGGTCATGCCCCTATTTTATAGAGAAGAGAACCATCTATGAGATCGCGTGGCAAAGCCGCACAGGACCTGACTGATCACCTGGGGGTCCAGGTTGCAAGCTACTGTCACTCCTGGTGCCTGCAGGTGCCCTGGGAGTGGTAGGCAAGGAAAAGAACCACAGCATGGAAGAAAGATGAGCAAAGGCAGGATGATAGCTCCGATCCAATACATACCAGTACGAGGTGCCTGTGTTCACGCCAGCGGCCCCCCTCCAAAACTATATGGTGAGTTTTATTATTACGTCCATTTTTCAGGTGAGGTGAGTCACGTTCAAAAGTTAAAGTGATTGCCCAAGACCTCACCACTGGTAGATGGCAGGACAGGAAACATGGTCTGTCTGGGGTGCTAGAGCCAACTTCCTTAACCACCTGGTGCACTGCTTCCCGGAGAAGCAAGGAGAAGAGGAAGAAGGAGGAGAGGAGAGAAAAGGAGAGGGCCTCAGCAGAGGGAGGAGGTGGGGCCTGCATGGAGAGGGGATGGTGTGCCCTCATTGCCCACCCAGGTGGCTGAGCCAGGCTGGCTGCTCAGGGTGGAGAGTGCCTGCCTGTCCCTGTGCCCTGCGGTTGCCATGCCGACCCCCAGGCTGTGTTTGCGGATGTTGTATTTGATTTCACACGTTTGGAACTCCGATTACGTCATTTCGCAACACAGGGTTGCCATGACAGCCGGCCCCATGTTCCCGGGGTAGCTCACACCTTGGGGGAAAAGGAGGGGCCCGGGCCTCTCCCCCAACCAAACCTCAACCCTGAACTCCCTTGGGGAGAGAGGCCAGGAATGTGGGGTTGGGAAGCACCTTGGGATCAATCAGCGTCTACATTTGGGGAAACCAAGGTCTGGGTGGTGAGCCAGCTCCCCAGGCAACACACTGCCTGTTGATGGAGTCTTTGCACACCTGGCTGCACACGGCCGAGGGCCTGACAACTGGCACCCAGCAACCAGCCTAGCCATCTGCCCTGACCGGCTCCCTGGGGCCTCAAAGTAGCTGCTGCCCTGGTCCATATGCGACTTTCCACAAACTCACAAGTGTATGTGCCAGTTTGGGGGCGGGCTGGTTGGCTGAGAACACCAGCTTTGGCGTCAGACTTAGGTGCAAATGGTGGCCTTGCACTAACCAAGCGTGCACCCTGGAACCTCGCTGAGCTTCCGCTTCCGCATCTGAAAATGATGATGAAGGTACTTATCCCTTCAGGTGGCTGGGAAGATTCACCTTAGCACACAGCGACCTGGTGCAGGTAGATACAATCAATAGAGTTGGGGCTTCTTCTATTTTCTTTCTTTCTTCTTCTTCTTTTTTTTTAGCTAAGTTCTGGCCTTTGCTTTGCCACCAGCCTGCGCTGTGTGACTGTGGGCCACTGACCTTCCCTCTCTGGTCCTCTCAATTGGTAACAATGTGATAATCTTTCTCCACTTCTCACTTCCCTACCATTAAACTGTCCACCCCTTGTCCCTAAATTACAATTACTTAGCATCTTACATCGTGGCTTCCATCTATTGGGTAATGTCAAACAGAAGGGCTTCTGGACTTAGTCTGGAAACCTCAGTATAATGTCACTAAGTCCCAGCTTCTTCTCTACAAGCTGCTAAAGGGACATATACATATACATATACATGCTTCTATATCTGTTCTGACACCTGTCCGTCTGTTTATATATACACATATATATAGATAAATCATAGGTTCATACTGGTATTTGTGATTTCAGTTCAACATCAGAAGGTCCCTTTACTTTTGAGATGGAGTCTCGCTCTGTGGCCCAGGCTGGAATGCAGTGACACAGTCTCAGCTCACTGCAACCTGTGCCTCCCAGGTTCAAGCAATTCTCCTGCCTCAGCCTCCCAAGTAGCTGGGATTACAGGTATACGCCACCACTAAGTTTTGTATTTTTAGTAGAGATGAGGTTTCACCATGTTGGCCAGGCTGGTCTTGAACTCCTGACCTCAGGTGATCCCCCCGTCTTGGCCTCCCAAAGTGTTGGTATTACAGGTATGAGTCACTGTGCCCAGCCACAGAAGGTCCCTTCCTATTATACCTCTCCACTTTCCTTTTTTATTGTATTCTTTTTAATTAATACTATTTTTAATTGGCATCTCATAATTGTATACATTTATGGTCAGAGGTCCCGTCTGTCTGTAAATTGGGACTGGCCATTCTTCTCCACCTCTATGTTATGAGGCTCCCAGGGAAGATGACCAAGCCTCTCAAAAGGACACAGGACTTTTTTCATCATCAAGACCCTGTCACAGCCATCCTTGCAAAGGATCTGCCCACGGAAATCCAAGAGATAGGCAACTAGTTAAATGCTCGTTTTGGGCCAGGTCGGGTGGCTCTTGCCTATAATCCCAGCACTTTGGGAGGCTGAGGCAGGAGGACTGCTTGAGTCCAGGAGTTTGAGACCAGCCTGGGCAACGAAGTGAGCCCTGATTGCTACCAAAAAAAAATCAAAAAATTAGCTAGGCAGGGTGGCACATACCTGAGATCACAGCTACATGGGAGGCTACACGGGAGAAAGATGACTTGAGCCCCCCAGAACCTCAGAGGAGGATCCTTGTGGAGATCACATGGCGCCTCCCACGTAGAAAGGTCAACGCTACAGTGAGCTATGATAGCGCCACTGCGCTCCAGCCTGGGTGACAGAGCAACACTCTGTCTCTGTTTTTAACAAAATAAATAAATAAATGCCCATTCTGTAGATGTGGAAACTAAAATGAGAACCAGAGAGGGGACAGGAGTTGCCCATGATCTTAGCAACTGGTGAATGGTAATTCTAATCCTCTCCGCCAAACGCACACCCTCAAACACCGTCCCGGAAAATGTGAGGAGTTATTCCCGATGAGGAGGGCCATACCCCTGGGCAGCCGTCACAGGTCACAGCCGAGGGCTTCCTGGGATGACCACAGAGACCTGCCCACTGCCCCTGCTGCCGCCCAGTGCCCTGCCCGGCCCCCACCACCCTGGATGCTTCCCCAGACCCGGAGCCAGGACCAACACGAGCTGTTTTCCCTTGATGCCGCCTCCAACTTGCATGTGCTTGAGTTTGCTGGAAAAATCAAACACTACCACATGTGCACAGACATGCACTGGGCGGGGGCCATTCAGCCCAGTCCAACCCAGCACGTCTTTCTGGGGCTCAGCTTTGGCCTGGAGCAGAGCACAAGTTTGGGAGTCTGACTGGCCTGGGTTCAAACCTTCACTCTTCCGCTGCCATGCTTTGTGATCCCAGCCCCTTAACCCTCTTAGCTGCAGCTTCCTCAGCCGTAACGTGGAAGTGACAACACTCGCTTCAGAGTTGTCAGATGAACGAAAGGACACAGCAGGCTCGAGAGTCCCTGGCAAAAATTTGCCCACTGAGTGTACGCTCCTGCCCTTCCTCCAGGGAACAGAACTGAGGCCACAGTCCTTAACAACCAAGGAGCCTTTTTTTTTTTTCTTGAGACGGAGTTTCGCTCTTGTCGCCCAGGCTGGAGTGCCGTGGCATGATCTCGGTTCACTGCAACCTCTGCCTCCCAAGTTCAGGTGATTCTAACCAAGTAGCCTTTTTATGAGCTCGTCCAAGAGCCAAGACTACTCTTCATGAGAGAATTGAAGATAAGACAGGGGAACAATCAAATGCTAACATGGTGCTTCCGATGGGTTGCCATAGATTGTGAGCTCAGAGGAGGCGGATGTCATTGTGGGCTGGAAGGAGTCAGGAAGGACTTCCTACAAGAAGAGGAGAGAAGTTGAAGGAGTTCCTGGAGACAGCCATGCAAGCCAGTCATCGCAGCACTGCCAGATGTGTGCAGTGACAGATACAGCTGGACAGAAACAGTGTAAGGGGAGAAAAGACAGCTTTGTGAGGACATCACAGAGAAGAAGTCTTTGGACTTCTAGAGACTCAGAGGATGAGACACAGGACAGAAGGCAGAGGTGCCACGTGAGCATGTAGATGGAGAGAATGGCACAGGGGTGTGAAATACCCCGGAGTGCTTGAGGAATGACTGAGCCAAAAAGAGGGAGGTGGTGGCTGGAAAGACAGGCAGGGGGAAGATCAGGGAGGGTCTTGAAGGCCAGGATAAGAGGCTTAGAATTAACGCCATAGGCCTGGGGAACCATGGAGGGTTCTATGGAAAGAAATGACATGAACGGATTTGAGGTTTAGAGAAACACTCTGATGAAGAGGGAGTCGGGCTATGGATGGTGAGAAATGAAATTGGAGACAAGAAGCCCAGAAAGAAGGTTCTCCTTTGGTCCTGCTGAGAGTCAACTACTATGAAGGAGAAAAGGAATGAATGTGAGATCGTTTAGAAAGTAAAATTGCAGCCAGCCACGGTAGTTCCTCCCTGTAATCCCAGCACTTTGGGAGGCCAAGGCAGGCAGATCACCTGAGGTCAGGAGTTGAGACCAGCCTGGCCAACATGATGAAACCCTGTCTCTACTAAAAAACAAAAATGCACAATTAGCTGGGCATGATAGTGGGCACTTGTAATCCCAGCTACTTGGGAAGTTGAGGCAGGAGAATTGCTTAAACCCAGGAGGCAGATGTTGCAGTGAGTCGAGATCACCACTGCACCTCCAGCCTGGGCAACAGAGCAAGACTCCATCTCAAAAAAAAGAAGGAGTTCAAGACCAGCCAGGCCAACATGATGAAACCCTGTCTCTGCTAAAAATACAAAAATTAGCTGGGCGTGGTGGCAGGTGCCTGTAGTCCCAGCTACTTGGGGTGCTGAGGCAGGAGAATCACCCAGACCCTGGAGGCGGAGGTTGTAGTGAGCTGAGATCGCGCCACTGCACTCCAGCCTGGGCGACAGAGTGAGTGAGACTCCATCTCAAGAAAAAATAAAAAGTAAAATTGCTAGATCTTGTTTTAATCGTGGTAAAATAAAATTTACCATTTTAACCTTTTTAAGTGTACAGTTCCTGCGGCAGCAAGTACATTCCCATTGTGCAACCATCACGCCAGCCACCGCCAGAACATTTCCACAGCTGAAACTCTGTGCCTATTAAATGCTAACTCCGCATCCCCTGGTAACACCATTCTGCTTCGTCTCTGTGAATTTGACTGCTCTAGGTACCTTGTGTAAGTGGAATCACACAGTATTTGTCTTTTTGCGTCTGGCTTATTTCACCCAGCACACACAGTGTCTTCAAGGTTCATCCATGATGCAACATGTGTCAGAATTTCCTTCTTTTTTTTTTTTTTTTTTTTTTCCGTGTGTGTGTGTGTGTGAAACGGAGTCTTGCTCTGTCACCCAGGCTGGACTGCAGTGGTGTGATCTCGGCTCATTGGAACATCTGCCTCCCAGGTTTAAGCAATTCTCCTGCCTCAGCCTCCCAAGTAGCTGGGACTATAGGTGTGCGCCACCATGCCCGGTTAATTTTTTGTATTTTTAGTAGAGACGAGGTTTCACCATGTTAGCCAGGATGGTCTCGAGCTCCTGACCTCGTGATCTGCCCACTTCGACCTCCCAAAGTGCTGGGATTACAGGCAGAATTTCCTTCCTTCTTAAGGCTGAAGAGTATCTCATTGTATGTGGATACCATGTTTTGTTTATCTGTTCTGCCATTGATGGACACTTGGGTTACTTCCCCTTTTTGGCTATTGTGTGCTGCTGTGAACATGGTTGTACAAATATCTTTCTGAGCCTTGATTTCACTTCTTTGGGGGTGTACACCCAGAAGTAGAATTGCTGGATCATATGGTAATTTTATGTTTGATTTTTTAAGGAACCTCCACGCTGTAGTCCACAGTGGCTGATCACTTCACATTCCCACCAGCAATGCACAAAATTCCAGTTCCTCCACATCCTCACCAACACTTGTTACTTTCTGTTTGTTTGTTTGTTTGTTTGTTTTTATAATAGCCAATCTAGTGAGTGTGACATGGTCAATTGCTAGATCTTAATGAATAATTGTATGTGAGGAGTTGAGGGGATAAAAGAGTGAGGAAAAGGGAGAGAATGACTTCTGGGTTTGCAACAGGCCAACTGCGTGGTAGAAGATTCATCAGCTGATTTGGGGTCTCCGGAAGGAGGAACGGGCACCAGGAAGAAGTTGGGGTCGATTGAGCTTGAGGATACTACAGGACATCCTGGCCGAATATTCTGGTGTGGAGGCCTGGGAGCGTCTGTGCTGAAGATTCAAAGTCACCTGCATCTGATATGAAGCCACAAGCAAGAACAAGATTGCTCAGGAAGTAGGAGATGCAGAAAAAAAGGGGGGGCCCAGAACAGAAACCCCAGAATCCCCATGTTTTAGTAGTGGGACAATGAAGGTCCCCACAAACAGAAAAGGGAAAATCAGCCCAATAGGTAAGAGGAAAGCCAGGAAACACAGTTCCAAAATTGCATCGTAATCTAGATTGGATTCTGCTATAAGCAGCAGAGAACCCAAATCAGTGGCTTAATCTAGACACAGGTTCAGTTCTCTCCTTTGGGAAAGAAATGCAGAGGTAGGCAGCCCACTGTCATCAGAGCCTGGGGCCCTTTCTCTCTTGCTCAGCTATTCTTAGCTCTGATTTCCATCTTCAAGGTCACCTCATGGTCACAAAATTGCTGCTGCAGCTCTAGCCATCACAGTCATGTTGCAGCAGCAAAAAGGAGCAAGAGCAGAAGACTTGCCTCCTAGTTGAGTGTTCCTGGAGGCCCTTTTCCACCCCCCTCCCCTGGTTTTCACTTCCACCTCATTGGCCACCCCCAGGTGCAAGGAAGGTTGATAAATGTGGTCCTTTAGCAGAGCACATTGTATTCCTGAATAAAATCTAGGCTCTGTTCATAAAGAAGCAGAGGAGAATGGCTGTAGGGGAGGCTCTAACACAGACAGAGAAGTTGTTCCCAGAAGGGAAAAATGGTAGATGCATTGGCTAAGGCATAAAGGGTTAACCATTGGACTTGGAAATGAGATCATGGGCAGCATCCCTCTACTGGCTGATGGGGGAGGGGAGATGGAGTTGGCAGCGGCTTGAAGCATGCCGGGGAGAAATGAAGATGTGTTCACTGACCACGACTGGGAAGTCCCAGGCCAAGGGAAGATCTTGGTGCCCAGAGAGAAGAGGCAGGATCAAGAGCAGTTTGGGGTCCTTTACCTTGAGATGTGAGGACTTAGCCATGATAATAAGCTAAGAGGGCTGAGCCAGAGAAGAAGGAGAAGGGATGGGGGAGGGTGGGGGGAACTGCAGGTATGAGGCCCTGGGGGAGATGAGGGGGAACAGGATCCAGAAGAGAGTGGCAGGGGCAGCCAGGCCCCAGGCAGGAGCCCTCAACTGCAGGTTCAGAGGACAGCAGGTGAAGAGGGAGTGGAGGGGCCACTGTTGGGTGGGTGGGTGGAGGAGGCAAACCAAGGATGTGCCCACCAAGGGCCTAGGGCCTGCACGACATAGGGGTGCCAGCAGCAGAGAAGGGGAAGGTGGGGCCAGTGAGGACTAGGAGTGCCGGGGGACAGACAGAGCCAGGGAAACCTGGGGAAGAGAAGAGAGTACTCCAGCAGGCCGAGTCTTTCAGGGGGCTGTACAGGAGGTCTCAGGGCAGGTGTAGTGGGGTGGGGGCCCAGGGGGTGGGAAGTGGTCACCATCAGAAAGTGGATCTCAGTATTTAGTGTTTCAGGGGAGGGCGGTCCTGAGGGATGACAAGGCCCAGGGTGGCAAGGTGGTGGGCCTTTAAAGGAGGGAGCCCCTGGACATGAGAAGGTCCAGGAAGTGGCAGCCAGGGGGCTAGACAGGCCATCCATGATGTCACTAACATCACCCAGATGGTGATGGGATGGGTGGAAGGAAAGAGCATGAGCCAAGTCTTCAAGGAATGTGGAAGGTGTCAGGGAGGTCAGCGGGGGACGGCAACGAAGAAGACCCCAGGCTGGCAGAGTGTGACAGGGCCAGAGAAGTGTCCCCAAGGAAAGCAGGGTCCTGGGTGGGTAGGGGGTAGGGGGTGCGGGGGAGCCATGGGCAGGCTGAGGGAGTCACAGAGAGGTCTGTGAGCTGTGAAGACATTCAGGACCTGTACCTGGGACCAAAGGCTTGGGCAAGGACAGACGGTGCTGGAAAGGAAGGCAAGGAAGTAAGAGGGTGAGAGAAGATTGTCCTGGGACCAAAGGCTTGGGCAAGGACAGACGGTGCTGGAAAGGAAGGCAAGGAAGTAAGAGGGTGAGAGAAGATCAAGTGTTCAGGGCAGACTTGCTTATTCCATTTTACAGATGAAAAAATAGATGCCCAGAGAGGAGAAGAGATTCACCCAGGGTCACACAGAGAGTGACTGAACTTGAGCAGGCCCCAGGCTTTTGCTCTGGCCTCACAAGCCTGCACGGGTCCCTTCCCCTCTCCAGGCCACAGTTTCCCCATCTGTGAAAGGAGATCAGCGGGTGTGGTGGCTGGACTTTAGCTGTGATCCATGAAGATTTAGTGACTCCATGAAAGATTTTGGAATGAGAGATCCCCTTCCCTGGCCCTGCCCTTTTAACTGAGTCATCTCCAAAAAGGTAGACTTTCCAAATTCCCCCAACCCTGTGTTGGGTCCTCAGGGGGCTGAGTCACAGGGAAAGTCGAGACTGGGAGGCAGGTGGTGATTGATGAACATGAAGCCGGGTTGCCTCCAGGACGGGTACCTACGTGCCCTCTTTCCCAAGAGCCTGCATCTCACCCACCTCAGTCACCCACCTGGGTTGATCTGATCACAGCAAACCCTCTGCAGTGAACAAACAGCAAATGCTTATTCTCTGCCTTTGCACCTTTGTCCCTATCCACTCCCATCCATCTTCTGCATGCTGCTGGAGCCATCTTCCCACGGCCACCTTGCTCCTTGTCCCTCCCCGGCTCTGAAGTCTTCCAGGGCTCCCCATCACCGGTAGAGAGTCAAGTCCATCACCTAGCGTGCCAGGTCCTTCACGCTGCAGCCCCATGGCCCTCTGCAGCAACACCATGTGGGTGCTCCCTGCCAACTTCATGCCAGGCCTTGGGTCATGCCATTCCCTCACCCACCCCCTTCCAATGGGGATGCCCTTTTGTCTCTGCCAATCCAAATTGCACAAATGTAAAACCGTAACCCCAATGTCCCCATGTCCTCTGGGCTCGCCGTGTTCTTAGTTTCAACCAATAATTATCATTAATAAAATAGTCCAAAACCCCACGCTGTGTACTGCAGGGTCTCCAACGCCCTTCTCAACACTGCCGAGGTCTCCCAAGCAGGACTTCTGTGTCCCTTCACCGATAGCTCTACCGTTGGCCTGAGCCACATCCCCCCTGCACCCTGCTGCCTCCCAGCCTCTCTCTGCTCCCTAGCCCCTGCCCCACCCACACACAAGACTGGGTGTGCAACAGACTCAGGTTTGGGGCAAGAGAGAGACTTCGGGACCTAACCAGCAGCAGCACCAAACTGAATATTCCTAGACCCTCCCAGCCAGCTCACTCTATGCCCCCTTGCCCCTGAGCACCCCCTCTGCTGAGGACCCCGGCCCATCTCCCCTCTGCTCCATGCCCCTAGGGCCTGCCAAAGCCCCACTCTCCAGCTGCCAGCGCCTGCTCCTCACCTCACAGGGCCATGTCCTTCACTTTGCTTGGGAGGTTCGGGGGAGACACCTGCCCTTTATTAAACAAAAAGGGCCTCTGAAGGAGATTTCCTGAAGCAAAAGCACAGCCTCCTCCTGTTCCGGCCCCATCTCAAGCAGGGAGCAGCTGCCTTCAGTCCTTTATTTAAGTACCACTAATTTTTTTTAAGTGTTTTTTTCTCACAGTGTGGAATGTTACAGACAGAGGTGGGACCATCAAGTCCAATGTCATCACTTCACCGAGGCTGACTGAGACCCAGGGCTCAGGATCCCACCCAAAGAAAGCTCAGCGATTTAGTGCCCTGCTTGGGACAGAACCTAGTTCTCTGACTCCAGATCTGGGGCATCTGTATTCCCCACAATGCCTGCTCTTCCACATCCAGGACAAGGAGGGGAGGTGGTGAGGAGGAACTGATACTTACTGAGCACCTACTATGTGCCAGGCATGGTGCTAAGCACTTTATACGCATCGTGTCATTTAATCCTTACATCTACCCTTAAAGTAGGAACTGCTATTATGCCCCTTTTACAATGAGCAAACTGACCTCCAAAGAGGAAGCCCTAGTCAGTTGCCCAGTGTCCCTCAGCTCAGAACTGGAATTACAACCAAGGCCAACTCTTTAAGGAATTAACCCGGCTTGGTCTGAGGCAGGGTCCTTACTCTTCATCACAATCAAAGCAAACATTTGGGGACTCTTTGACAGGCAGCAGACTGAGAATCTCACAGGATTTATACTGTTTAATCTTCACAGTAATTCCAGAAAGCATGTAGGATTATTCCCATTTTACAGTTGAGGAAACCAAGGCTCAGAGAAATAAGGTGACCTGCCCAAGCTCTCACAGGTGATGAGTGGCAAAGATATATTCAAGCCTAGATTCATCCAGTCCAAGCCGCTCTCCCCACTCCTCTCCCCAGGGACCCTCCTCATCCCTTCCTGCTGGGAAGGCCAGGCGTGGCCACAAAGGCCAGCCCCTATGCCTGCCTCTCCCTCTTGCTCCAGCCAGCTTTGGGGCCTCCTTTTCTCCCCACTTGCAAGTTCACTTCTGGGCACCTGGAGACCCTTCAGTTTGGAAAGTGGTTCTGCTCATGGTGCCAGCATAGCAGATGTAGTCCCTCCATCCCCGCTCCCAAGTCTCAACAGAAAGGATTAGATGTGGAGCTAGGAAGCCCCCCAGGGCAAAGTCCTAGCTGCTAGGCCCAGGCAACTCCTAGAGCTGGACAATGAGTGCCACTCAAGGACTGAATCAGCTGATCCAAAATAGGGCACTACCCTCCCTCCAGGCACTGTCGCCACCACCCTGGTAACACCATTCTGCCTCGTCTCTATGAATTTGACTACTCCAGGTACCTCGTGTAAGAGGAAATCATACAGTATTTGTCTTTTTGCATCTGGTTTATTTCACCCAGCAGTGTCTTCAAGGTTCATCCATGATGCAGCGTGTATCAGAATTTCCGTCCTTCTACAATGAAAAGTATTTCATTGTATGTGGATACCACATTTTGTTTATCTGTTTCCTCCCTGTTGGTGCCCTGGCTCTCGGTTCTAGGCGGCTACAGCTGGAGAGACATGGGTCCCTCTGTCCCAGGAGTTGGGAGTAGACATTTGTGATTTGAGGGGTGTCTCCCTTAGAGCTCCTTGATTGCAGACAGAATCCGATTTGACTTCCTTGTGCTCAAGGGGCATTTACTGGGAGGCAGTGGAGAGCTCACAGGGTGGAGGTGAGGCTGGAAAACCAGGTTCACACTCAAGTCCAGGACAAGGAGGGCTTCGGTGTGTCCTAGCAGCCCCAGGAGCATCTCATCATGTCCCATGGGCTCTGACGCAACTAAGCAAAGAGCAGGTCAGCTTAGGCAGGTCATGTGTTCTACCTCTAAGAGGCAGGAGCCTCGCCCATAACAGGTGGACTAAGAGTGGGCAGGGAAGGATCTCAGGGATTCTGGATCCTGGATCCTGCATGGTCAAACCCAACCAACTGCCTCAACAGAGGGCCTCAGACATTTCTGGCGTCTCTCTAGATTTGAGGCTTCTCGGGGGGCTTGGTGCTGTGCTTCTTCCATTATACTAAGAGGTCCCCCTAGACCAGGGAGGGCGATGCTTCCACACACAGAAGGAAGGAAGGAGAGAGGGGTGGAAGAAGGGAGAGGGAGGGAGGAGGAACGTGAGCTTTTAAAGCACCAATGATGAGTTTAACTTGGTGCTGAGCTCTTTCACACAAGTTATCCCTGCAAGTGAGGAAAGGGAATCCCAGCATAGCGAACCACCTTTGCACAGGCATGGAGGCATGAGACAGCGGGATCGCCAAGTGGCCCAGGGCTGGAGGGGCCAGGAAGAAGGGCAGGGGAGGAAACTGGAGGTGAGGGAAAGGGCCTGACAGACAAGAGCCTAGAACACTAGGCTAAGAAGCTGGGCTCTCACTGAAGACTGGGCAGCCACTGAGGCTTGGCCTGGCCTGCGCCTTCCCAGTGCAGCCCAGGATCTAGCCACCTGCTAGCTACCCAGCCCACCCCACAGAATGGGACCCTCCTGGGAAATGTGCCTGGCTGAGCCCGGGAAGCCCTTCCAGAAAACTTGCCGGCGTCCAAGTTCAGACCCTCCATTTGGTAAGGCCTTCATCTGGGCCCAGCCTATGCCACCCTCTGCCAGGGCCAAACACACAAGCAACAAAAGACACAGGCCCAGGGGCCATGTGGCCAGACTGTCTGCAGAGGGGCAGGAAGGGGTGCTCTTAGCAGAAATAAAAACATAGCAATTGTAATTTATTTTATTTTATTTTTGAGATGGAGTCTTGCTCTTGTTGCCCAGGCTGGAGTGCAGTGGCACTCCAGCTCACTCCGCTCACTGCAACCTCAGCCTCCCGGGTTCAAGCGATTCTCCTGCCTCAGCCTCCGGAGTGGCTGGGATTACAGGCGCACATCACTACACCCGGCTAATTTTTTTTGTATTTTTAGTTGAGATGGGGTTTCACCATGTTGGTCAGGCTGGTCTCTATCTCCTGACCTCGTGATCCGCCTGCCTCAGCCTCTCAAAGTGCTGGGATTACAGGCGAGAGCCACTGAGCCCAGCACAACAATGGTAATTTTTAAACTACTTTTATAAGGCTAAAAATGAGCTGGCAAACAAAATAATCACTACTTTCAAGCTAGATAAAAACACATAATTTTGTTCTTATTTAGTTATCTCAATTAAAATGATTCTTGGCCTGGTGGCCAGAGATTCATTATATGGTTTGATCAGCGTGTTAACGATTGCCAGCTGCAGATCTGTCTACAGTTGAGCTGCTCAAATGCCACATGTCCCCGTAGATCGTCCTCCCTTGGGCAGGTCTGTCCAAGGTGCCGGCTGATCTTTGCTTCCAAGGTATACACAGCCCTGGCCCGTGAGGGCAGGGCAGTAAGGCCTTGGGGTGTGGAGTCAGTAGGATCTGAGTGGGGTTTGAGAGACCGGCCTTACATATCTAGAGAAGGTCGGTCAATGGCCAGGGAACAACCTGGCCTTAAACCCCAGCTGCATTTCAAAGCCATGAAACCTCGGCCAAGTCACTTCACCTCTCAGAGCCTCAACTTCCTCATCTGTGAAATGGAGATAATAACACTGACCCCTCAGAACTGTGAAATTAAGAAATCAGATGCAAAGGTGCTTAGCCTGGGGAGATCCACATAGTAGGCCCACAGAAAATGGCCACTTCCTGGGTCTACCCCACTGGGCTGGTTGAACCCTTTCTCTTGCCCATTGCCCAAATCTCGATCCCAGCCCTATCTCCAAAGTGGCCCCCAGCCCTATCTCCGAAGCACGCAGGAAAACAGCATTTCCTCATAAGGCATCTACAGGAAGCCAGGCTCTCTGGGTGGGTCTGAGCCAACCTCAGATGCAGACGCTTCCTGGGACTCTCCCGGAGCCCACGGGCATGAGGTGTGAAGGCCGCCGCCAGGTGATGACCTGCCCTGAGTCACCGCAACAGACAAAGCCTGACGCCTCCCCAAGCAACAGCCCCACCACCACGTGAGGCCCATTTATCTGCAATATCTTTGTCGGCCAAGCCAGTGCCCCAGCGCCAGCAGGGCATTTGGTGAAAACCCAAGTCTGAACCTGCCAGGCCTTGTGCGCTGGGCTCCACTCCCTGGGCAGGGCCACGTGGGACGGTTCATCAACCGGTGTCTGATGGCAGCAGCGCCGCTGGCCCCCACTCTCTCTGTTGTGTCCATAGCTCCAGCCTGCTTCCTGTAATGACCAGGTCTCTGCTCCAAGCCCTCACCTGCCAGAGGGTGCACACTCCTGGGCCACAGGTCAGACGCTGGCCGGAGAGGGATTCTGCAGGTAAATGCACGGACTCTGGAACCAGACTGCCTGGGGATGCATCTTGATCTGGAACTTGCTAGCAATGTGACCTCGAGCAAGTTACACAGCCTCTCCACGCCCCCATTTCCTTACCTGCAGATTAGAGAGAATAGTCACCTACCTTGTAGATTCATGGTGTGGATAAGGAGCTGAAAAACAGCTCATCATAAACACTCCCCAGTTTTGCCTTTTTTAAAAGTTGAGGCAACTTTTAAAAATAAGATTCCCACTTTGGGAGGCCAAGGCAGACGGGTCACGAGGTCAGGAGATTGAGACCATCCTGGCTAACACGGTGAAACCCCGTCTCCACTGGAAAAAAAGAAAAAAAAAATAGCCAGGCATGGTGTCAGGCGCCTATAGTCCCAGCTACTTGGGAGGCTGAAGCAGGAGAATGGCGTGAACCTGGGAGGTGGAGCTTGCAGTGAGCCGAGATCGCACCACTGCACTCCAGCCTGGGCGACAGAGTGAGACTCCATCTCAAAAAAAAAAAAGATTCCACAGAGAAATCTCAATTTCTGGCTTTTCTTGCAAAAAATCAAAAAATTTGGAAAGACATGTTCCTGCAAGGTGCCAACTGGCATTCCTTCTGGATCAGCCACCCTCAGTCCCAGCTGTACCTTAGAATCCAATTAGTGCAGTGCCTCACACCTGTAATCCCAGCACTTTGGGAGGCTGAGGCAGGAGTTCAGGACCAGCCCAGGCAATGTAGTGAGACCTTGTCTCTACAAAAATAATTTTTAAAAATTAACCAGCCGGGTACAGTAGCGTGTGCCCATAGTCCCAGCTACTTGGGAGGCTGAGGCAGGAGGATCGTTTGAGTCCAAGAAGTTGAGGCTGCACTGTGCTCTAATCACACCACGGCACTCCAGCCTGGGCAAAGGAGCGAGACCCTGTCTAAAATGAAAGAAAAGAAAAAGAATCACCTGAGCAGATACTAGAATATTCTGCTGCTGAGCCCCACTCTGGACCTACGAAGTCAGAAACTCTGAGCATGGGGTCCAGGCAGCCTACGTTGTCAAAGCGTCCCTGATGATTCCGGTGGGTAGCCAGGGTTTAGGGCCACTGCTTTAGGCAGACTTTTCAGCTGTCCACAGTGACATTTGCCCTTTATCATTACACGGTGGCTTCTTTTAATTAGAGAGCACTTATTGGATCCCTACTCTTGTAAAAATGGGAAATAGAAGCCAGACCCAGAAGGTCATGGGGTCTTCCTTACACTTGAAAGACTCAGCTCATTCCAGTGCCTGCCTGGTCACCAAAAGCAGCAGCCTGTGACTGTGGTCTCCGTCTCCTCTTTGGCCAAGCCCCATCCATATGTTGCTTCAAGACAGACAACCCCCAAGTCCTCATCTCTAATCTAACCTCCTCTTTCTGAACGCATCAGAAAAATCAGAAACTCTTGCTTCTCAGAGCCTTCACCTCCAACGCCTCTCCTGACTTCTTCCCTAATAAACTTTTTTTTTTTTTAAGAGACGGAGTTTTGCTCTGTCACCCAGATCTTGGCTCACTGCCACCTCCATCTTCCGGGTTCAAACAATTCTCCTGCCTCAGCCTCCTGTGTAGCTGGGACTACAGGCACATGCCATCACTCCCCACTAATTTTTGTATTTTTTTAAATAGAGATGGGATTTCACCACGTTGGCTAGGCTGGTCTCAAACGCCTGACCTCAAGTGATCGGCCCACCTCAGCCTCCCAAAGTGCTGGGATTACAGGCGTGAGCCACCATGCCCAGCCCTAGCAAACTTCTATGCATCTGTCATGGCTCCACTTGAGGACCACCTCCTCCAGGAAGCCCTTCTCAACCTGCCAGGCAGAGTTGGAGTCTTTCTCCTTGTCCCAGGAGCATCTCGTGCGTCTCGTGATGCTTCATGCTGAGACACAGGATTCATTCGTTGGGGATCTGCTCCCCACAAGATTGGGAGCTTTTCAAGAATGGAGCCACCTCTGGAGCCCCAAGGCCTAGTTTAGGACCCAGCCATAATCAGGAGTTCAGTGAGCATCAGCTGAATTTCCACACGGCCACCAGTCCCCCACGAGCTCTTTCAGGCAGACTCTAAAAGAAACCATACAAGAAACTTCCCTCTCATTCAAATCTCCAGTCCCTACAAAAGGTAGCCCCTAAAGCTTTGCAAAGTGAAGTCAAGGTCAGGCCACCCAGTCATTCCCATGGCTTCTCATTGGCTCTGATTGTGTCATTCCCCCATCCCAGAGCCAGTCACCGTGGCCAGGGATATCCAGGGCTCTGATTGGCCAGATCGGAGTCAAATGCCACCTCTGGAGTCAGTGAAAGGAGCTAATCCCCCAGAACTCTCTCTGAGTGCTGTCTTGGAAGGAGGGAAAGTGGGTCCTGGCAGGCATGAAGGATGGAGTGTCACTATGGTCCTGAAAGACACGCCCTCTGCTCATCACACCCCCGAAGCTGTGAGTCTAACATTTTCAAGAGAAGCACACCTTCTCCATGTGAACTTTTTTCCCCGTTGTACATTTTGTATTGCTTATATGAGAAATTACCTAATGATCATTTTTAATGTGAATTCAGGAATTCTTCGGAACTGATTTGTATTTTAGTCATCATTTCAGCATCAATACCTACATGTGTGTTATGTATTCAGCCTGCAGACAATGCCGGAAGCACTGTGAATATGAACTGGAGCACCGTTTCCACTCCTCTTGGCCTTCCCAAGAAAGTCTCGTGGGAGACTGACAAGGCTTCTCAATGAACAACAGACCCCTCTCCCACCGCATCACAGCCCCTCAGCAGGTGTATCACTGAGGACTTTTTGGTTGCAAGCAACAGAAATGACCTTTGCTGACTTCAGCTAAAGGAAGTATGTTGGAAGGCTAGTGGGAGCTCACAGGATCCACAGGGGTCTGGAGCACCAGGCTTGGGAACCAAGGATGCTACAGAGGTGCAAGGACAGAAGGCACAGCATTGGGCTAGCGACCTGAATAGTACAGTGAGGATCCTGCCTAGGAGGGGACAGATCAGTCGCTTCAGCTCAAGATTGAGTGCCAGTGAAAGAGCTTCTGTTTAGCCTGCCTTTAGCTAAGAGAAAGTGGGACCCCTGAGATAATTTCAGGAAAGAAAAGCAGAATGGCGGCCTGCAGGAGAGTGGGTGTGGGGGCCAGGAGCAAGGAACACTCCCTGTAGGAGTGACACACCCTTCAGGTGGCTCTGATCGGGATCCACCCTCCTTAATCAGGAGACTACCCACTTTGAGTATGACGGTCAATTATTTCACTATTAGAGTTGCCACCACCTTTTTTTTTTTTTTTTTTCCTTTTTGGTTATTCTGGAAGCATTCACTTGGATTTTTCCCTGCTCTGGTTTTCTGTATGTTTCTATAATCTTTCGGCTCCTGGGTGGTCTGGTTTCCTACAGGCAGCAGAGTCAGCTGGTTCTCACAGAGTCCATGCGCTCATGGAGGAAATGTGGCCTGAGCCGATGTCGCCCCACCCACGGAAAGGAAGTGACAGCCACACAAGGTGGAGGGATGTATGGGCTGTATCCACAAGGGTGATTTTGGTTACAAGGAACAGAAAACCCAATTCAAACAGCCCTAAACGATAAAGGTGATTTATGGGCCCACATTGTTGAAAGGTCCTTCAGGAAAGGCTTGATCCAGCAGCTAACCAGTGCCAGCAAGAGCCCAGTTATTTTTCTCTCACTTGGTCTGCCATTTTTCAGACTGGCTTCTTTTATAGGCACAAGACACTTGCCAGAATTTCCCAAGACAAAGACGTGACAGGTCTGGGTCATGCCCAACCTTAAACCAATCACTGAAATGCATTTAATGACTTAGTCTTGCCCCTCCCTGGCATCAGAAGTGGAGTCAGTCCCTGGAACTACATGGATCTCCAAACCAAGATCAAAGTTATCTGGGAAGGGGTAGATAGTGGGCGACAACCCACCCACACAGGCCCGCTGCCCTGGGCAGCAAGGGACATGGGAATTGGTGGATTAACCATCATCGTTGCAGCTGCCTTCATGTACTGTATTAAGCATTTCACATGCATGAGTTATGTGATTTCATGAACGGTCACAGAACCCTGGGATGTGGCCTGCTAATCCTATTTTGCAGATAAAGAAGCAGGTTAAATGAAGTGACTTGAAGCATCATAGCTGGGGTGAGTCAGAGGCAGGACTTGAAGCCAGAGCTATCAGACCCCAAAATCCATTTCCTTACCTCTACCCGCACCTTGCCTCTCAGTTATGTGCAAGGCTCTGCTGGGGACACCAGGAAAAGCAGCACGTTTACTCAACAGGCCTTAACTGAGCACCTACTATGTATGTGTCAGGTATCCTGCCAGACTCATTGGGGTATAATCCCTACCTTCGGTGAGGTTCTTTTTTTAGAGACAGGGTCTTGCTCTGTCACCCAGGCTAGAGTGCAGTGGCACAGTCATGGCTCACCGCAGCCTCCAACTCCTGGCTCAAGGGATCCTCCTGATCCTTCTGCCTCAGCCTCCCAAGTAGCTGGGACTACAACAGGCACGCACCACCATGCCTGGCTAATTTTTTTGTAAATAAGGAGTCTTGCTATGTTGCTTGGGGTGGTCTTGAACTCCTGGCCTCAAGTGATCCTCCTGCCTCGGCCTCCCAAAATGCTAGGATTACAGACATGAGCCTCCATGCCCAGCCTCTGTGAGGTGCTTGATCTGGAAAGGAAACAGTCCCAAACCCACAATAACAACCCCACGGGAAGCACGATTTATTGCTGTGTTCTACCACGATGCCTTTGGGCACTTCCCAAGCATTATCTCATTGAATCCTTACAACAAGCTCTGGGAAATTGATTCCTGAGTTAACAGACAGACAATGAGATTAAGTGACTCCAGGTCATTCAGCTGGTCAGGTAACCCAGTCTGGCTTTCCAGAAGTCGAGGGGTCATTCAGGAAGGCTGGATCAGCGGGAAGACAGCCATGGCAGGTGCAGGTCCACTGGGGATTGAAGGCCTAGAGGAAGGGAAGGACACTGTAGATTGTGTTGGGCAGGGAAGGCTTCCTGGAGAACAAGTCTTGCTGAGCCACGGAGAACAAGAATAGAGATTGAAGGTGCCTGGGCTGGTGCTGGTGCCAACCACCCCCTGCAGGTGCTCGGAGAGCTGCCTTAGCAATATTCCCACCTCTGAAAATTGCCATCCCAGAATCTCCAGTGGGGAAACCTGCTTGACTGTCTCGGTAGCGCTCAAACTCCAAGGCCAGCATGAGAGAATTCTAATCCCAGACTGAAGCTTGCAGGTCCCTACTCAGTACCAAGGATTCATCTCAGCCTTGCAATCAACCTGCAAAGTAGGAATTGCACACATCACTTTACAAGCAAGGACAATGAATCGTGGAGAGAGCCAGAGATCAGAAGTCACCAGGTTCAGAGCACCAGGCTTAGGAACCAAGGATGCCACGGAGGTACAAAAACAGAAGGTGCACCACTGGGCTCGGGACCCGAATAATATAGTGAAGATCCTGCCTAGGATTCTACCTGCAGGCCTGACCACAGTCCCTGCTTGTCCTGAGACACTGAAATTCCCCAGGCACATATACTGGCGATATACCCAGCTTTGTATATCCTGACTGTCAGAGGCAGAGGAGGCTGGTGTCCTTCCTGAGTCATCCTCCCCTAGGCTTCCCTCTGACCTGGGCTCCTGGCTGTGGACTTTCTAGAACCCTCAGGAAACCCTCGTTTGCCTTGGGAGTATCCAAGCCTCTCTAAACCTGCCACTCATATCTTTTTTTTTTTTTTTTTTTTTTAAAGACAGAGTCTCACTCTGCTGCCCAGGCTGGAGTGTGGTGGCACCATCTCGGCTCACTGCAAGCTCCACCTCCAGGTTCACGCCATTCTCCTGCCTCAGCCTCCCGAGTAGCTGGGACTACAGGCACCCACCACCACGCCCGGCTAATTTTTTTTTTTTTTTTTTTTTTTTTTTTTTTTAGTGAAGACGGGGTTTCACCATGTTAACCAGGATGGTCTCGATCTCCTGACCTCATGATCCACCCGCCTCAGCCTCCCAAAGTGCTGGGATTACAGGTGTGAGCCACCACACCCAGACAACCTGCCACTCATTTCTTACAGCCTTAATGGAGAAAATAAAGGCAGGGAAAGAGAACCATGGAGAAGAAGAACATATATTTTAAAGACAGACAGGCCTGGATTTGAATCCAGACTCAACCACTCACATGCTGTGTGACCTTGGGAAGTCATCCCCTGTCTCTGAGCCTCAGCTTCCAATGCTGTTAAAGGAGGGGCAACAGGCTGGGTGCGGTGGCTCACACCTGTAATCCCAACACTTTGGGAGGTTGAGGCAGGTGGATCACCTAAGGTCAGAGTTCAAGACCAGCCTGACCAACATGGTGAAACCCTGTCTCTACTAAAACTACAAAAATTAGCTGGGTGTGGTGGCAGGTACCTGTAATCCCAGCTACTCGGAAGGCTGAGGCAGGAGAATTGCTTGAACCTGGGAGGCGGGGGTTGCAGTGAGCCAGGATTACACCTTTGTACTCCAGCCTGGGTGACAAGAGCAAAACTCCATCTCAAAAAAAAAATGCAGGGCAACAATCCCCACTCCATAGGATTGGGGTCCTATGGAGCAAGCCAGAAATCTAGAAGCTGTCCTTTAAGTGTTTTTCTCTTCCTACCCCTTCCCCCATCCAATCAAGCACCAAGTCCTATTAATTTACCTCCAAAATGTATCCCAAATTCATCCACCTCTCTCTGTCTCTAGTGCCATTTCCCTCCTTCAAGCCCTCTCCTGCCTGGGCTAGTACCATGGCCAACCAACTGGTCTCTCAGCACCTGCTCCATAATACAGCCAGGAAGATCTCCATGACGCCACCCCCCGTTAAAACTCTCCTGTGACTTCCTATTGCTCTCAAGGAAACTCCAAAATTGTTACTGTCACCTCCCTGGAGAAGCCCAAATGGTCTGACCCTAGTTGTTCCTCTCTTGTGCCTAACTACGTGGTAGTTCTGTTCCCTCTGCTTAGAACAATCTTCCCCATCCTAGGCCAGTTAACTCACTGATATGGTGTGACTGTGTCCCCACCCAAATCTCATCTTGAATTGTAGCTCCCATAATTCCCATGTGTTGTGGGAGGCATCTGGTGGGAGATCATTGAATCATGGGGGCGGTTTCCCCCATACCGCTCTCGTGGTCGTAAGTCTCACGAGATCTAATGGTTTTATAAGGGGTTTCCCCTTTCGCTTGGCTCTCTCTCTCTCTCTCTCATCTGCCACCACCCAAGACATGCTTTTTGCTTTTCACCGTGATTGTGAGGCCTCTTCAGTCTCACTCCCCTCCACTCACGTGGAACTGTGAATACATTAAACCTCTCTTTCTTTATAAATTACCCTGTCTCAGGTATATCTTTATCAGCAGCGTGAAACAGACTGCTTATGATTCAAATCTCCATTCAAGGCCACTTCCTCCACGAAGCCTTTCTTGATTTCTCAGACCCATATTTATTTTATTTACGTATTTGGTTTGTTTGTTTTTGTTTTTGAGACAGAGTCTCACTGGGTAGCCCAGCCTGGAGTGCAGTGGTGCAATCTCAGCTCACTGCAACCTCCGCCTCCCGAGTTCAAGTGATTCTCCTGCATCAGCCTCTCGAGTAGCTGAGATTACAGGTGCCTGCCACAACGCCTGGTTAATGTTTTTTTTTTTTTTTTTTCTGTTCACAGAGACAGGGCTTTACCATGTTGGCCAGGCTGGTTTTGAACTCCTGACCTCCAGTGATCTGCCTACCTTAGCCTCCCAAAGTGCTAGGATGACAGGCGTGAGCCACCGCGCCCAGCCCGACCCTCATTTATTGATTTCACCCCATACTTCTTTGTAGCACCAGTCACAACGATAATTACATTAAGTATTGGTTAAACTGGTCCCTGAATGTCCATCTACCCACTCATGGACACATTGCTTTTTGCCTCTTTCTCAGGATAACGATTTCACCCACATCCAGTGGTGTCAAAAATGGGTCTGGATTAAGCCCGGACATACGGATGTTGATAGAGGGCGGAGGCGCTGCAGGGAGACTGGTGAGGGCAGCCACCTTCCCCGCCCCCTGGAGAATGCCCAGATGAGAATGAAGCCCCAGACAGAGAAAGCAGAAGCAGGAGGCAGAGAGAGCAGCTAAGGGCAAAAATGTTGTTTTGCCCTGGAGCCAGCACGCCTGAAAGTCCCCCAATTACCTGATCCTCTCCCCGCTGCACTGTGTTTTGCTTTGCTTTGCTGAAGGTGGTTTCACCTCGCAATTCCAGACTGCAAGTGCCTCGAAGACAGAGCCTGTGTTGTCTTCACTGCTGTACCCCAGGCCTAGCTCAGAGCCTGAAATGATCACTATTTGTGGGCTGAATAAATGAAACGGAAAGTAGACAGCAGGTGATATGGGATCAGAAAGGAATCGTCATGAATGAGAAACCAGACGCTGTCTTTCTGTCCCATCACACAGGATGCAGCAGGCTCAACCAGAGCACAAGCCTCCCTGGTGTCCTGTCGCCAGGACCCTGCTCCCTGGGGAGGAGAGAATCCCAGCCCTCCCGCTGGGCCTGGCTTCTGTGTAGCCAGCCTTATAGGACAAAAGACACCCTCTTGGGCCCTCCAGCTCATGGCCTCCACCTTGCTCTCAGAACCCGAGGCCTCCCATTTCCTTCCTTCACTTCCCGGAATATTCCAGAGCTGACCCACCACCGCCCATGGCACGCCCAAGTAGCCAAGGTGACTGTTTACCCTCTGCCCTTAGAAACCATCTCTGGCTGGTGGCAGCAGCCCCCCCACACAGCTGCCCTCTGCCCACAGGCTGACCGAACAAGCAAAGGTGCTTCCTGCTAGGGTTGGCACTGCCAGGCTGAGTTTCCCAGCCCTCCCCAGCCCCTGCCCCCACTGTTCCTGGCCCACCCCAGCTCCCCACAGCCTCAGATGCCACATACTCACCTCTGGTCAGTCTGGGAGCAAGGGCAGCCGGGAGCTGAACTCGCCCCTTCCGGATCCTCTGGCCACACTGTCCAAGGTCCAGTGACACCCAGGTGGCACACGGGGACCGCTCCTGCCTTGGCAGCCAGAGAGGCCTGTGCCAACCCGCTCCTCTGCTACCTGCAGCTTCCTGACCTCAGGCAGTGGCTCCACCTCTCTGAACTGCAGTTACTGGAAGTTACTCGCAATACAGTGATGCAGCGATGCAGCAGCGTGAGGATAACAGCTGTAGCCACCCCGGGGGCTGTTCTGACAATGAAATTAGCACAGTGCCGGCTCGGGATTCAACCCTGACTGACTGAGGGTGCTGTCAGGAGGGCCTCCATTCCTTAAGGGGACATGGAGGTTCACCTCTTTCTGAGGGGATACTGAGGGCTTCGTCCCCTTTCTGAGGGGATACCAAGGGCTCCAACCCATTCCTGAGGGGACACTGAGGGACTCACCCCTCTGCTGAGGGGACACTGAGGCCTCACCCCTTTCCCCAGGGCTGCTGGGCTGTGTGATCTCTGCCCCATCCAGTGGTGAGTCCTGAGTTTGGGGGCAGTCATCTGGTTGGAAAGGAGCCAGAGTATTGAAACTGACACTGCATGGCGTAGTCAGACCCTTTTTTTAACTTGACTAGTGTTTACCTGGGGAGGCTCTGAGAGGTCTGATGGTGCTTATAGGGACCTGAAGGGCTCTCAAGTTGTGCCTCAGCACTGCTGACCGCCTGGTGACCCTCATCCTCCTGTCTGACCTGAGACCTGTCCTTGCCGTCTTCAGGACAAACTTCACAGCCATGCCCTCTTCTTGCATCACCCCTTCACCACTCCCATCAGCAGGTGCACCCATCCACATGCTCTTTGCTAAGAAATGAGTTCCCCCAACCTGTTAGCACTGACTTTGGAGTCAGAGGAGCAAGGGGGTTCTTCTGGCTGTGTGGCCTTGCATGAGTCACCTGACCCCTCTGAACAAAACAGGGCAAGGAACACACTACCTATCACTGGATGCCATGAGGATTAAACGTGGAAACTTAAGAAAGGTCTGGATACAGCAGCAGGCCCTCAGTAAATGAGGAACATGCATAGGGGTATGGATTGAAGGTTTCTGTCCTCTCCCAAAATTCATGTGTTGAAAACTTACCCCCAGTGCAACAGCACTGGCAGATGGGGCCTTTTGGGAGCTGTTTAGGTCATGAGGGCTCCACCCTCATGAATAGAGTGATGCTGTTATAAAAGAGCTTGCAGGCTGGGCACGGTGGCTCACGCCTGTAATCCCAGCACTTTGGGAGGCTGAGGTGGGCGGATCACGAGGTCAGGAGATGGAGACCATCCTGGCGAACACGGTGAAACCCCGTCTCTACTAAAAATACAAAAAAATTAGCCAGGCGTGGTGGCAGGCGCCTGTAGTTCCAGCTGCTCAGGAGGCTGAGGCAGGAGAATGGCGTGAGCCCGGGAGGCGGAGGTTGCAGTGAGCTGAGATCACGCCACTGCACTCCAGCCTGGGGGACAGAACGAGACTCCGTCTCAAAAAAAAAAAAAGAGCTTGCAGGAGTGTGGGTTCCCTCTCTACTGCTCTTCTGCCACATGAGGACACAGCAGGAAGACCCTCACCAGATGTCAACACCATGATCTTGGACTTCCCAGCCTCCAGAACTGTGAGCAATACATTTCTGTTCTTTATAAATTACCTAGTCTCAGCTATTTTGTTAGAGCAGCTCAAATGGACTAAGACACAAGCCAGCCAGAAAATAACATATTTGCATTCTTCCCGGCCCTTCTCTTGCTTGCTTTCTAAGGGGGGTGCAGGCTTGAAGCAGAGAAGCCTGGGGAGAAGCCAGGAGCCAGTGAGCCAGGCACCAGGCCCCAAGTGAGGCACTAGGGATATAACTAGAAATGAGACTCAGTTTTGCACACCCACAGTAAGAGTACCAAGAAGGCCCCAGCTACACCCTGTCCTCTTTCTCTTCCCACCCGGGCCCAGTATGTGGCCACTCCAGCCCACACACCCAAGCTCTGTCCACGTCCCCAAGACATAGGCTCCATGGCCGCCTCCAGGCCTAGCAGCATAGTGGAGTCCACCCTCAGGAGAATGGGTCACGGGAAGGGAGCCACACAGGCCCTGGAGCAGGCTCAGGCCTTTGGAGCAGGTCATTCCAGCATCCATAGTGTGCTCTACAAGTGGGGGTGGTCTGGGCTCTAGGTTGGCACCTACTCTTGGCCCCTTACCCTGTGGGACGGGGTGTGGCCAGAAGTAACCACAGCCAGGTCCAGGGTCAAAGCCTGGGCCCTGCCTGCCTCAACCTAGGGCAATTAGACACTGACTGGGTCCCCGCGCGCTTAGAGTCGAATAGCAACAACAGACATTAAACAAAGAACTTGAAGAAGGTGAGATCTGTGATACAAACGCCAGTGGAGGGAGAGCCTGGCTTCCCCTGGGAGTGGGAGCAAATCCTTCAATACCCCCAGCTAAGGCCCCTTCGAATCCCGCTGCCAGCGCTCCCTCCCAGACCCCAGAGAGAGTGTTTAGGGAGGTGTGCCCACAGCTTAGCCCCAGTCCTGCCACGCTCTGGGCTCTGAGGCCCAGGGTCCCTGGGGCAGTGTCTCCCAACAGATGGCTTCCCGCCCAGCTGCAGATGCCTGCCCACCTCAGCCCAGGGATCCAGATGCTCGGCACGCAGTTAACAAGTTCCCCAGCACATTCTCACGCACCTTGAAGTTGGAGAACGCCTGTTGGAGGGAGCACACCCTGTTTGTGCATTTGTTCTGCATTCTTATATTGAGCACCTACAGTATGCCTGGCACCGATCTGGGTGCTGAGTATACACCTGTGCACAGACATGGCCCCCGACCCCATGGAGCTGGCATCCCAGCCGGGCAGACAGTAAGGCAAATAAATGCATGGCGAGATCATTCCCACAGTGGTAAGATCCGTGAGGACAATAAAAAGGGCAGGGAAGGCCTCGTGGAGGAGGTGCTGTTGGAGCTAACACCTGAAGGACTTAGAACCAGGTCTTTCTGCACCACATCCTCACCATTGCATGACCCTGCCTCCCTTTGTCTGGTTGGGGCACCCTCGGGCCTGAGGGGCCAGGAAAAGTGAGGGTGATGGTGGAAAGAAGGTCGTGCCTCCTCCCCCTGGAGAAAAACCTTCACAAACTGAGCGTGGAGGGAAGTGGTGATATAAAACCCACCACATATAAATAGGCTCGTCCGCTCGAGTCGCCCGGGAAAGCTGCGGTCAGTTTGGACTTTGCTTAAGGCTGAGCTCCCGGCCACCGGGAGCCCAAAACGGCTGAACAAACTTCGAGCTTCACATGGGGCCAGCCCTCGGTGAGTTCAAGGCTGGAGCATTTCTCCAGAGTCAAAACCGCAACAGGAAGACACAGAAACAGTCTTCCGAGGAGGGCCGCCCTGGCGCAAGGTCAGCCTTCCCAGAGGTCACCGTGGAGGGGAGTCAGGGAGAAGCCAGGAATATCCCCTAGCTCCAAAACCTCTCCCCCACCCAGGTACCACCATGCCTGAAATTTCGCCATGAGAATTGAGGAACTGGATTAAGCATTGTTGCCCCTTTACTCCTGCAAGAAAGAACACATTTCATCCCGAACACGGGGTGGGTAGGAAGCGGGGCTCTGGGTGGTGTGGCTGTGCTGACGGTGTAGCCTGAAGCCTCCTAGATAGTTCTGATTTCAGATCATCTGTACCCATTTTCCATGGGACCAACTGGTGTCTCCTAGGGACAAAAGCCCATCCTCGTAGTTGTCTAGAGAAAGGAGTCCCAGGCAGGGAGTCCGGAGCTCTTGGTTCTGGCTCTGCCACTTGGCCAAGTTTCCCTTCCTATCCCTGGGCCTTGATTCATTGATCTCTACAATGGGGACTGTGACCTCACTCAAGTCCAGGGATCCTCGGGCTGATTCCCTTCCCTAACAAGAAGCGGGGACGTGGGCTTCAGAATGAAGGTGGCAGTGTCCCTGGTGAGGGGAGGAGAGAGGAGAAAAGGGCCCTGGGGAGGAAGGTGGAGATGCTGGGATGAAACCTGCCAACTCTCCAGGTGCTGCTCACTAGCCAGATCCTGCCTCCTTCCTTGGATGCTTGGACCCCCAGGGAGCTCAATCAAGTCATCCCAGAGCAGCTTTGAGCCTGCACTCTGGCCAGCCTAGCCGTCAAAGCCATGCCCCAGGGCTCCCCTACTATGGGAGCAAGGAGATGCTTTGTCAAAGCTGCTCAGACTGTCACACCAGACCTCCGCTGGTGCTGGGGAAGTGACCAGCACAGAGGCCGGAGTACTGTCCATGCAGGAAAGAGCACGGGAGTTGGGGCAGGCAGGGACCTGGGCCAGAATCTGCACTTCATCCTTAATTCATTCTGTGACCTCGACCAGTCAGTCCCTCAGCTTCTCTGAGCCTCAGTTGCACCATCTGTAGAATGGGCTAATGATCCCTCTTAGAACCCATGGAGGCTCCCAGGACATTATGCACCCACTCTGCCTACCTCCATGCCTGGCACACAGTAGTTTTACAGAATAATAATTCCCTTCCTCTAAGAAATGTATGGGTTTTTTTGTTTGTTTGTTTATTGTTTTGTTTGTTTGTTTGAGATGGAGTCTCGCTCTGTCACCCAAGCTGGAGTGCAGTGGCGCGATCTCGGCTCACTGCAAGATCCACCTCCCGGGTTCAGGCCATTCTCCCGCCTCAGCCTCCCGAGTAGCTGGGACTACAGGCACCCGCCACCACCCCCGGCTAATTTTTTTGTATTTTTTTAGTAGAGACAGGGTTTCCCCGTGTTAGCCAGGATGGTCTCGATCTTCTGACCTCGAGATCTGCCTGCCTCGGCCTCCCAAAGAGCTGGGATTACAGGCTGGAGCTACCACACTCGGCCTGTTTTTTTTTTTTTTTTTGTTGTTGTTGTTGTTGTTTGTTTGTTTGTTTGTTTGTTTGTTTTTGAGACAGAGTTGCACTCTGTTGCCCAGGCTGGAGTGCAGTGGCACAATCTCGGCTCACTGCAACCTCCCCCTTCTGCGTTCAAGCTATTCTCCTGCCTCACCCTCCCAAGTAGCTGTGACTACAGGCGCAGGCCACCATACCTGGCTAATTGTTGTATTTTTAGTAGAGACGGGGTTTCACCATATTGGCCAGGCTGATCTCGAACTCCTGACCTTGTGATCCGCCTGCCTTGCCCACCCAAAGTGCTGGGATTACAAGCGTTAGCCATCGTGCCCGGCCAAGAAATGTGTGTTTAACTGTGCACTTGATCCTGGTCCCAACATTTAACTCAGGGGCTAAGCTCCTCCCACAAGGGGAGCTGGATTTACACAGTTGAGAAATATAATCACCACCACCACCCAGACTCCTGCCACCAGATCTCTGTATGTCACTGTGTAAGGTCCTGCCGGTGCAGGGCTACAACCACTGATAGTAACTACAACTGAGTGCACACTTACCATGTGCCGGGTGCTTCACACACTTTCACTGCCTCATCACATTCTCACCTCAAGCCACCAACCTGAGGAAACCCCCCATTTTACAGATGTGAAAACTGAGGATCAGCTCAGGGATATGAAGTTCCTGCTCAGGGACCACACAGAGGTGGAAGGGACTCAGTCTCACTGTCTGCTGCAAAGCCCGTGCATTTACCACTAGGCTACCCTGCCTCTGGAGGCTGAGCAAAGCCTCTGTTTCTCGGTCCCCCAGGGAGGGCTACTGGGGAGAGCCCAGAGGATATAGCAGAGGCCTGAGTGACCCTCCTCACCAACCAGCAGATGACAATTTCACTTAATCCCAATTTCACCACATTAAGAGCTTCTCCTCCTTCTTTTCAAAAGAACTGGGCTTCAGGGTGGACTCCCAAAGTGGTTCTGAATTCTGGAGGGGCCAAGAGTGCGGTTATAATGCTGAGGGCACATCTCCAGGGTCATCATGTTTACCGAGTTCAATATGGACACAGGAGTCTTGGTGACGGTCCCCAGATATGTCAACTTGGAGTCATTCTGGGCAATCAGGGTCCTGGGGTCACTGCTGGGAAATTCCCACAATGCCTCAGTTCTCTCTGGGAAAGTCCAGCTGCGCCTCCAGACTGGGACTCAGTCGCCACACTTATGGGCCAGCCGCGGTGATCAAAGCTCTGTGGGTCTCTCCAGCACCCCCAGACACCCTGGCTGGGCCTGGGGACAGTCAGGGAAAGCTTCCTGGAGGAGGGATGATGGAGTAGGCCTTTGTGGACAGAGAAGATTCACGCAGGCAGAGAGAAGGGCATCTTCTCCAAAGAGTTTTCCTGGCACCATGGAGACGGCCAGCCTTCCTAGTCAAGCAGACCTGGGTTTGAATCCTTGGATGGACAAATAGATAGATGGATAAATATATTTTGAAAAAGAAGGAAGGAAAGGAGAAAGGGAGGGAGGGAGGAAGGAAGGGCTCATTAGTACTCATTTGTTAATTTCAGGGCTGCAGGCCCTTGCTGCCCGCATTTGCCCCTCCTGCAGAATCTATAACGTCAGTCAGGAGACGCTGGGTTACACTGCAGCCACAAGCAACTCCAAAGCCGGTGGCCCCACACGTGAAGCATTCGCTCCTGCTCACACTGCATGCCTGTGGATGGGAGAGCAGTGGGAGAGGCCCCAAAGCCCCATCTGCTCTGTGTCGTCCCCACCCGGGTCCCAAGTCACCCCCATCCTGCTAGTTGCTGCTTGCTGTCACATTTTGCTGGCCAAAGCCAGTCACACAGCCACCTCTAACTTCAAGGGGGTGGGAAGTGCATTCCTGCCTTAGATCCGGAAGGAGGAGAACCTGGATACCTCGCTGCCACACAAACCGTGTCCCATTCCAGCTGCCTGGAGCACTGTCCCCCAGTCAGGGGGGTGGGGATTGGGCAGGGAGGGGAGACAGCAGAAAGACCCTGGCCCCATGGCCTCAGTGCAGGGATCCCAGTGGCCTGCAAAGGTATCCTCCCTCCCCAGCTCCCTGGCTCGGCTCGCTATGGGTAGAGACTTCACCATCAGCCAGACAGCAAGTCTCCCAGTTGGGGCTGGAGATAAGTCTTGTCCTGAACCACTCTCAGATGGATCCTTGCTCCCAGCTATGCCCCCAGGGCTCCAGGGGCAGGCCCTCAGGGACTAAAATGCTCCCTAGAGATAATCAAGTCCAACCCTTTCAATTACGGAGAAGAACGCAGGCTCAGAGAGCATGTGCCGGATTCCCATGGCACTGTTGGTGAAGGGCAGAGCAGGGTCTCTCGTGACCCTGTCCAGAGTCCCTTCCACCCTCCAGCTGCAGACAGGGACCTTCTGAATGGAATGCAAGAGACAGGATAAAATGTCTGCCCTTCCGCTGGCCAAAGTCTCACTGCTGAGCTTGACGGGGTCCTCGGGGGCAGCTGGGGGCCTTGGGACCTCTCCCACTGCTACAGGGGCCCATTCTCATCTGCAGGGGAAGGAGCACTGGATTTGAAGTCAGGCAGTCCTGTGTTCATGTCACGTCCTGACCGAGTGTCCTGGCCAAGACACTTCACCTCACTGGACCTCAATTTCCTGATCTATAAAACGGGGACAATGATACCTGCCCTGCCTAATTCACTGGACTCATGAGACGCTGTGGGAAGATTTCTCCCATTGCGACATATTCTACAAATGTGTATAAGGCAATGTTTTCATCCCCTTCTGCCCAGCCAGCCTGACCAGCCCTGGGTCCCCAGAGGCTCGCACAAGTTCTGGACAGAGGTATATTCAGGGACTGTTTTGATGAACTGAATGTATTAATATATGTCCTTTTTTTTTTTTTTTTTTTTTTTTTGAGACAGAGTCTCTCTCTGTCACCCAGGCTAGAGTGCAGTGGCATGATCTCAGCTCACTGCAACCTCTGCCTCCTGGGTTCAAGCAATTCCCCTGCCTCAGCCTCCCAAGTAGCTGGGATTACAGGTGCCTGCCACCATGCCCGGCCAATCTTTGTATTTTTAGTAGAGACAGGGTTTCACCATGTTGGCCAGGATGATCTTGATCTCCTGATCTCATGATCCGCCCGCCTCGGCCTCCCAAAGTGCTGGTATGTTCTTAATTCATCTCATCAGGTAGCAGCCAACTTTAAGGCCAGTGCTGTGGATAACAAAGTCCCTCGGTCCTACGAGGAGCCCAAGCACATCTGTCACAGATATGGGAGCCTGAGAGGTCGCAGGCCACGCTAGGCGCTCAGCGCGCATCTCTGTATAATTTGGTTCATGGATTTATAGCCCATCTCCCCCACCAGCCTGTGTACTCCATGGACGCAGGAAACGGGTCTGGCTGGTTTTCTGCTAAATCCCCAGCACCTGGCCTGGGGCCTGACATGTGGCAGGTCTTCAGTGAATATTTATCGTCCAAATGAAGGCTCTTGTGGATCTGGCTCCGTTCCTTCCAGCAGTCCCATCTCTCTGCACCTCGAATTCTTTATCTGTAAGAGGTAAGGAGGTGGGAAAATAAGCTGAGATAGCGAAGAACTCAGATAACAGTTTACAAAGCCCTTGGGTCACCAAAAGGCTCTCAGTGGGCCTGGCTGCTATCATCACCATTACCATCACTACCATATTGCAGAGATGAGACAGATCCCATAGGGGCTGCAGAGGGCTGGGGAGGGCTCCAGCCGGGCCCCCAGTTTGTCCTGAAATACCACACACATTGCAAGTCCAGTGCCAGACCCACAGTTCCATTTCAGCTGCCAGACAGTGGTTCTTCTCCCCGTATTTTGGAAGAAGAAATGAAGAAATTGAGACTCAAGGCAACAAGAGAACTCGCCCAGGTCACACAGTGCCCACACACTTGATCATTTCCTGAGGGTCTCCAGGGTACCTGTCCCAGCAGCGACACATGCTTGCCTCATTTTATCATGCCCATCTTACAGGTGAAGAAATTGAGGCCCACGGAGGTCACAGGGCTTGCCTGAGAACCACAGCCAGTTAATAGCAAATAAGCATCTCCTGCCCCTACTCGGGCCTCAGCCTCAGTTCCCGGTGCCCACTCCATCCCCAGGAGGCTGGGATCTGAGCAGGGCCCTGGCCACTCTCTGCCACTCCGGAAGTGCCCTATGTCTGTACCTTGATCTCCACACCCACGGTGCCAGGAAACCCCGGCAGGGGCGGCAAACTGCGGGATATTTATAGCGAGTGTGCAGAAAGCTGCCACCCCCATCTGTTTACCCAACAACGCACTTCTCGCTGGCCACTTACAGCCCCGCCAGCCACAGACAGACCCTCTCGGTCGCCTCATCTATTTTTTCCTCCCCACTTAATTTTGCATCATCCCAGCTTCCAAAATAAACTTCCCCAAACCAGCCAGGCTCATTCTGGCCCAGAATCCCTGCCCGAGAGCCCCCTTCAGCCCCTGCCCCCACATCAGCCTATGCAGCAGAACCACCAAACCCAACCCGGCCCCTTGGCTGCCTTTGGCCTTGATTTAGAAGCAGCTGCTCCTGCCCCGGCGGGTTTCTGACAAGGCAGTGCCGGGGCGTCTGTCTCTGCAGGGATGCCGGCTGGGCTTCTGTGTACATAGTTGCTGGTAGGATGCTGAAGATACTGCCCCCTGTGCCCTATCCACCTCCCCAACACACATGGACACACACACACACGTATGCACACACACAGAAACACGGAGCCCCACAGGCGTCAGCCTCCTCCAAGACTTCTCTCTCATTCCCTGGCCCAAGCTGGCCTCTTCCAGCTTTGCATGGGGCCCAGCCACTCCTCACCTGCCCACCCACCGCTCTGAACGTTTCCTTCCTCAGTCCCACTCTGCCATTTCACCTCCGGGCCTTTGGACATGCTCTTCCCTTAGCCTAGAACACTAGAACAGTTTTCCCCTCACCACCAGCCAAGTTTACCTTACCAATCCCTCAGGCCTAAACGCTATGTCACCTCTTTCAGGAAATTCCCTGTCCAGCGTAGGGGAGGCGGTGCATCCTGGGCCATCCTACCTTCCACCAGGCCAAGAGACACTGATAAGTCACACCTAGGGTGGAATGGGGCCCCCACCCAACCCTTACCCCCACCCCAATTCTCCACGAATTTCTCAGCCCAGCCCTGGCCCTGCACACAGAAGCAAACCAGCTCTCTCACCCCTAGGAGAAAGCACTCCCGCACCCCAGGACCAGACAGCATCATTCAGCCCATCCCCCTGTTGCAGCCAGGGACGTCTCAATCATTCCAGAATTACCATTCCAACTTCATGTTCGATCCCTTGAGTTGCAGGTTTTTCAGGCTACTAATTCACAAGACCATTTATTTCTTCTAAGTTTCTTTGCAAAGGTTGAGGATAGGAAAGGAATTAATGTTACGTCTATTTCCATTTAAAAGAAAGATACTCTTAGGCCCATTTTTGGATAAAGAAACTGTAGCTTAGAGAATTCCCCTTCAATTATTCATTCAGCACTCACGCACTGAGCTCTCACCACATCCCAGGCACACCACAGCACCAGGGGCACAGCAGTGGGCAAAACAGCCACAGCCCCTGCCCTCCTGGAGGCCCCAAGCTGCGGGAAAAGACGCATTCAACAGATGATTACACCAATAACTATTGAATAACCATTTGTATTAGGTTGACAGTGTTTCAAAGCTCAGGACTAAGACAGAATATGTAATCAGAAGCCCACAGAAGCCTTCTCAGACCTGTTATGGAAGTTGAGACCTGCAGCAAATTAGTCCACTAAAGAGCAAGTTGAGACCAGGCACAGTGGCTCACACCTATAATCCCCACACTTTGGGAGGCCGAGGCGGGGGGATCACTTGAGCTCAGGAGTTCGAGACCAGCCTGGCCAACATGGTGAAACTCCATCTCTACTAAAACTACAAACATTAGCCGGGCATGGTGGCATGGCCCTGTAGTCCCAAACTAGTCAGGAGGCTGAGGGAGGAGAATCGCTTGAACCTGGAAGGCAGAGGTTGCAGTGAGCCAAGATGATGCCACTGCACTCCAGCCTGGGCGACAGAACAAGACCCTGTCTCAAAAAAAAAAAAAAAAAGCAAGTGGAGGGGCATTCCCAGCAGGAGAAACAGCACACGCAAAGGCCTGGACAGACCTCTTGACCTCCCAAAGTGCTGGGATTACAGGCACATGCCACCGTGCCCAGGGGTACGGTGTCCCAGGTATTCAGAAGGCTGAGGATTGCTTGAGCCCAGGAAGGCTACAGCAAGCCATGACTGTATTACTGCACTCCAGTCAGTGACTGGACAGCAAGACCCTGTCTCTAAAAAAAAAAAAAAAGGAAGGAGGGAAGGAAGGAAGGAAGGAAGGAAGGAAGGAAGGAAGGAAGGAAGGAAGGAAGGAAGGAAGGAAGGAAGGAAGGAAACATTCAAGTGCAATTTGGCACCTCATGCAGTAATCCTTAGCTGTCAGTTACATTTCTGTTACCACGACCTTGACCAAATACTGCTTCTAATTTACCTTGAATTTTTCTTTATCAGTCAGGCCTTTTTCTGAGACTTCAGAATTGCAGGTGTCCAGATTGTCTGCCTCCCTGTTAATGGTCACTGCCAGACTAGCTTTTCATTCCTCCAAGTTCCTCTGATTTCTTCCCTTGTAGGTGATGTCAATTACCTTTGAGAAGAAGTCAAGTTAACACTGCCCACCCCAAGCTTCCCCGAGGCAATGGGCTGCATTAGAGGTCTGCCATGTGGAAGGGATGGGTCTAACAAGGGCCTTACCACTCCTGAATAGTGTGTTTCGCAGGTTGGGTCCCGGGATGTTCTCCTAACATCAGCTTCAACACACACTCGGATTAACCTTCTGTTGAAGGTCCAGCACTACCAAAGCCTCCACGTCCCCTGTGTGCCACTCTGCTTCCCAGAGGAGTGGTATCCCTTCCAGGTCAAGCCATTTTGAAAATTCAAGCAGGGGCCACGTGCGGTGACTCACACCCGCAATCCCAACACTTTAAGAGGCTGAGGTGGGCAAATTGCTAGAACCTAGGAGTTTGAGACCAGCCTGGGCAACACAGTGAGACCCTGTCTCTTAAAAAAAAAAAAAAAAAAAAAAGACACACACACACACAAAAATTAGCTGGACATGGTGGTGCATGCCTAGCATTCCGGCTACTCAGGAGGCTGAGGTGGGAGGATCTTTCTTGACCAGGAGGTCGAGATTGCAATGTGAGCTGTGATTATGCCAGTGCACTCCAGCCTGGACGATGGAACAAGACCCTGTCTCAAAAAAAAAAAAAAAAGATTCGGCCAGGCACGATGGCTCACATCCGTAATCTCAGCACTTTGGGAGGCCAAGGCGGGCAGATCACGAGGTCAGGAGATCGAGACCATCCTGGCTAACACAGTGAAACCCTGTCTCTATTTAAAACTGCAAAAAATTAGCCAGGCGTGGTGACGGGTGCCTATAGTCCCAGTTACTCGGGAGGCTGAGGCAGCAGAATGACGTGAACCCAGGAGGTGGAGTTTGCAGTGAGTCGAGATTGCGCCATTGCACTCCAGCCTGGGTGACAGAGCGAGACTCCATCTCAAAAAAAAAAAAAACAGATTCAAGAAGAATGCTCAGCTGCCACAAGTGTTTTCACCACAGTCCTCTGTTTCTAGAAGTAAAGAGCAAGCTCCCAGCTGACTCAGTGAGGTGACAAGAAGATAAAGACAGACAGGAGTCAGCTTCCGTGACTCAATCCAGTCAGAAAGACCAAGCAAGGACAGGAGCCCTGTGAGGGAATCAGAATCATGACCTGAGGCTGGGCCAGTGGACAAGACCCCAGACCTGTAGGCCAGGCTGTGCAGGGGGATCCCAGGACGGCAGGTAAAGGTGAATGCCGTCACCCTGATCAGTGAGAGCCCCATCCTTCAGGTGGGTGGAAAAGGGATACCTGCCTTCTCCTAGGCAGGGAGGGGCTGGGGCATAACAAGGTCATAACCACTCCAGGGTGAAATGAGGACTGCTGCAAGTACAGCCCTTAGAATCCTGGAATCACAGGACATTGGGGAATTTTTCTTCTCAGCATTACAAGAAACTGAAGAGAGAGGAGGTTAAAATATCCCAGGGCCAGGCGCGGTGGCTCACACCTGTGATCCCAGCACTTTGGGAGGCCAAGGCGGGCGGATCACCTGAGATCAGGAGTTCAAGACCGGCCTGGCCAATATGGTGAAACCCCATCTCTACTAAAAATACAAAAATTAGCTGGGCGTGGTGGCAGGTGCCTGTAATCCCAGCTACTCGGGAGGCTGAGGCAGGAGAATCACCTGAACCTGGGGGTGGAGGTTGCAGTGAGCCGAGATCGCGCCACTGCACTCCAACCCAGGCAAAAGAGCAAGACTCCATCTCAAAAAAAAAAGAAAAAGAAAAAAGAAATCTCAGGGTTCCAGGTGGAGAAAATGGGCTTCACCTAAAGCAGGAAAGACTGCAGTTAGACATGAGGTAGGAATACTGATCATCCAAGTGGCAGCATGTGGAATGAACTCCCGAAGGCAGATGTAGGTTCAGCATTCCCAGGACCGAATGCAAAAAGACCTGCCCTGACTGGTGAGGCTCGACCAGAAGGGCCAGCTTTCCCGAGTCTGACAACCCCTCCTCCATGGCAAAAGATTCCATAATGAGGGCACTTTTAGTATGTGTTAATGGCAAAATAACAAAAAGCCAACATAACCCATTCAGACTTTAGAGCATATACAGAAAGTCCAGGAACAGAGGAACAGGTTAACTGACAGCACAAACAGGCACTGCCGAGTGGGGCACCCTCCACAAATCAACTTCATGTCTGCACCAGCCAAGGACATTTTATTTTTATTTTTATTATTTATTTATTTATTTATTTATTTATTTATTTTGGGGGGATGGAGTTTCGCTCTTGTTCCCCAGGCTGAAGTGCAGTGGCACAATCTCAGCTCACCGCAACCTCCGCCTCCTGGGTTCAAGTGATTCTCCTGCCTCAGCCTCCTGAGTAACTGGGATTACAGGCATGCACCACCACACCTGGCTAATTTTGTATTTTTAGTAGAGACGGGGTTTCTCCATGTTTGTCAGGCTGGTCTCAAATTCCCGACCCCAGGTGATCTGCCTTCCTCGCCCTCCCAAAGTGCTAAGATTACAGGTGTGAGCCACCACGCACGGCAGCCAAGGGCATTTTAAAAAGCCACAACTGGGGGAAAAAGGGGCATGGCTCTAGATTAATAAAAATCAGGAGACATAACAAATATCACAGGTGGACCTTGTTTAAGCCCTGATTGGAGAAGCCATCAGTAAACAGACTTTTTAAAAACTATTGGGGACATTTGATTCTGATGTTGGCATTAATTTCATTAGGTAAGATAATAACATGGTCGTCATGCAAGAAACTGTCCTTGTGTTCCGAGACTGTAGTGTACTGGCAAATGTTTAACAACCAGCTCTCTGCGGTGGGGAGGTGGAGGGGAGCCCTGGTTTGTGGTGTATGCCAATTCTCATGGTGTAAATACTCCCACCATGGCCGATTTCAAGCTAACAACATGATGTCCCTGAACATGGAGTTAGGAAGAGATGTGCTAGCCAGGTCTTAGCCGCTGAAACCAGTGGCTCTGGCATGCCGCTGGTTTTAGAGCTGCACACTGGAGTTTGTATGGGCGAAACAAAAAGGTATCTGGCATGTGTTTTGAAATAACTTAGTAAAGATTTTTAAAAGTAGATGAAGCAGGCCAGGCACAGTGGCTCACGCCTGTAATCCCAGAACTTTGGGAGGCCAAGGCAGGTGGATCACCTGAGATTAGGAGTTTGAGACCAGCCTGGTCAACACGGTGAAATCCCATCTCTACTAAAATTACAAAAATCAGTCGGGCGTGGTGGCACTCGCCTGTAATCCCAGCTACTTGGGAGGCTGAGGCAGGAGAATCGCTTGAATCCAGGAGGCGGAGGTTGCAGTGAGCTGAGAGCACGCTATTGCACTCCAGCCTGGGTGAAACAGCGAGACTCCATCTCAAAAAAAAAAAAAAAAAAAAAAAAGTAGATGAGGCAAATGGGATGAAATATTGATAATTGTTGAAACTGGGTAATTCAGATATGGGTGTTTATTAATACTATTATTCTTTATTGTGTATATTTGAACATTTTCACAGTAAAACATTTAAAACTGTGATTATCTTCTATATAGGAGGAAGGCTTTTAGTCCAAGAATTCTGGGTGTTCACATTGATTTCTAGACCTCTACTCTAAACCCGCAGCCTCCCAGCGGTCTGAAGGTAAAGAATGAGAACCATACGCTTAAATCCATCTTTTGATCATCAATGGGTCATAACCAAGGTTACTCTACAGACCCAGGGCTAGGTGAAGGGTGGAAAGAAAGCCCTAAAAGGAAAAAGAAACCTATGTCCTGATTGGCAGTCCTGGGTGTACCACCTGCTAACTGTGTGATGATCTTAGGCAACTTAACTGGACTCTCTGAGCCTCTATTTCCTCATTGGCAAAATAAGGGTACTAATAGCTTATGGTAAAGATTAAATGCAATATGTAGAAACAGCTTTTGAGGCGTTCTGTGACAAACAGTAGGATGCTCAGTAAATATTGACTTCCTTCCTTCCCATAGGGACCTGACAGGGGTTACGGGGGCATGAGTGAGCTGTTAAAAGTACCGTCCCCATCTAAAGTCAAAGATCGCTCTTCACCCGAGAAACTGGGTCCCACGTTGCCAAATCTCCCATTTCTCAAGAGAAGCTGGAGATCTAGCTTCTTATGTGAAATTTCCCAATCTGGAAATAGTATCAATAAATTCATGTACTTGAAAACACGCTAGGCAGGCCAAGCAAAACACCTCCAGAGACCACAGGTACGCAACTTCTGGTTTCAACCATAGAACAAGATGAAGCGCTAACAATCCCTGAAGCCTTATTCAACGTTCACTGAAGCTGGGCCCTGTGCTCAGAAGCCTTTACCCACCTTATCTATTGATTCCTCATGACATCACTATGATCCCCTTGAACAGATGAGGAAACTGAGGCTCAGAGAGGCAAAGAGATCTGTCAGGGCCAGGAACAAATGCAGGTCTTCCCCAGAACTTGCTGGTGCACTTCACTGCTTCTCTAGATTCCCACAAGAGTCTTTAAGGAGCGAATGCCAGTCCCAGAGAGGGGCAAGGACTTGCCCAGGGCTGCACGTACATGGCTGGTTGGCTGGGACTGACCAGGTTTCCCATTCCCTCCCTGGTCAGGGTGAACAGCCTTGGAGGACACACCTTTGCAGATCTGCCCAGCCAAGCCCAGCACAACGTAGGCCATAGTGGCAGGGGAAAAAACTACCTTTTATCTCCTTGAAAAATGCAGGGATAGGCATTAAGACTTTTCTAGACCCCAATTAGCTGGCTGTAGTGGCAGGCACCTGTAATCCCAGCTATTCGGGAGGCTGAGGCAGGAGAATCGCTTGAGCCCTGCAAGGCAGAGGTTGCAGTAAGCTGAGATCGCACCACTGCACTCCAGCCTGGTGACAAGAGCAAGACTCCATCTCAAAAAAAAAAAAAAAAAAAAAGAATTTTCTAGACCCCGAGCCTAGTGCCCCCAGTTTCTTCACCTCACAAATCTGGGAAATTGGACTAGAAATCCCGGTCACCAGCTGACCAGACACTCTGTTACCAGTTGCTTCCAGGACTGAGCTGGAGAAACATCCAACCACGTTGCTTTGGGCCCACTGCCTGAGAACTGGCAATAACTTAGACAGGTTGAATGTGATTCTTTCTGATTAAAAACTTGGCTAGGTTTCCCTTCCTTGGTGAATTTTCATAGTTATTAAGGAGGGAGAACTAACTCCAGAAACCGGCTGCTCAGGAAGTTAAGGAATTGGTCCCTTCGAGAAAGATACGTTCTGATTCCATTATGTGTGAGGTGTTCATGGTGCTGGGCACAGGGAAGGATACAGTGTGGAGGTCTCTGCCTTGGATTTTGAGGGTTTAATAGTAACCCCCAGGAAGAGTCTACAGAAACCCCATGAGCTTCCCCTTCTGAACACAGACATTAATCCTGACATGTGGAAGACTTTTGTCCATTGAACAGCTTTGTGCTGGCTCAGTGCCCAGACCACCTGCTTCCAAACCCCGGCCATGCTGCTAACTGGGTGACTTTAGGCAATGCACTTGAACGCTCTGTGCCTCAGCTTCTCCATATGTAAAATGGGAATAACATTTACCTATGTGATAGGGTTGTTAATATGTCTTACAGCAGTTTTAGAGGCACACCTGGGCTTCCCCTCCTATAAATGGAACTAATAACAGTATCTACTTCCTAGAGCTATGGCCAAGATTGCATGAGTTAATGCAAACAGGCAAAGCACTTGGAACGGTGGCTGGTATATAGAAAGCACCAGACGCACTCTGACTACTGATATTAAAGAGCTATTCACAATTTGACTTTTTAATTAATTTGCATTGACACTTTCACAGTTGGGCTGTTCTTGAAAGTTAGAAGAGGATTTCCTCCAAGAGAATTTCTCATTAAGAATTTCCGGCCGGGCACGGTGGCTCACGCCTGTAATCCCAGCACTTTGGGAGGCCGAGGCGGGCAGATCACGAGGTCAAAAGATCAAGACTATCCTGGCCAACATGGTGAAACCCCGTCTCTACTAAAAACAATACAAAAATTAGCGGGGCGTGGTGGCACGCACCTGTAGTCCCAGCTACTCAGGAGGCTGAGGCAAGAGAATCTGTTGAACCTGGGAGGCGGAGTTTGCAGTGAGCCAAGATCACGCCACTGCACTCCTGCCTGGGCGACAGAGCTAGACTCCATCTCCAAAAAAACAAAACAAAACAAAACAAAAAAACAGATTTTCCAGTGACTCAGAGCAAAGGGCTCCTCCTCTCCATTATCACAGCTTGGGGAGAGACTCTGGTTGGTGGCTCCAGTTCTTTACCTCCTGGGTTCAGCTTGGTCCTGCTCACGGGGCTCACTCACACCCACTCATATGCATCTCCCAGCACCCCAGGAGAAGGCGAGTCAGGTAACATTGTTCCCACCTGATGGACACAGAAACTGAAGGTCCTGCAGCTTCCCAAAGTCAAGTGTCATGTGCTTTGGGACAGGGGTTTAAGCCCAAACACCTGAGTCCCAGGCTCAGGGTGGTATGGGAGCTGGGGATGTGGCTCTGGAGTCCCAGGTCCACCGTTTTCCTTAAGAAAGTCACCCTGGTGTCTTCATCTGTAAAATGAGGGTGACAACAGCACCTACTTCCTAGATTTGTTGCAAGGATTGAATGAGTCAAAGCGTGTAAAGCACTTAGAACGGTGCCTGACATACCAGGGCTCAACACTTGAGTGGCATGAGGCATCCTAGGTGGCCTGGCACAGTCTTGGTCTATGCCTGGTAGCCTGGCAAATCTTCCAGTTAGAGCCCCCCGTCACTCTTGAAAACATCCTGGTTTGGAAGAAAATTATACGGCCATCCTAACATAATTGCCTGTTGCCATCTAAATTATTATTGTTGTTATTATTATTTTCCACCATACCACACTGAGTCTCCAGGAAGTGAATATGTTGGTTCAAAATAGGTCAGCACTTCAGTACCACCCTTAAACCCAGGTGAGAGTGGCCTCTACCCTGGGGACTCCCCCAGTCTAGCCCTTTCCAGCTAACCTCTCATCACAAAGAGGGAAGACCATGGGACAAGGGGACATGCCCACCTGGAGCTTAAGCCACCTCCACTAGAGCACACTCTGGGTGCCCAGGCCCCTGGGGTTCCCTGCACAGATGGCCCTTGGCCCACTGCCAGGATCTGTGTGGGTCTCTTCCCCAGAGCCAGCCTGAGGACAGAGTGCACCACTGGTGTGCCCAGCCCTAAGCCTGAGGGGCGACCAAGGGGCTGAGCTTGCATGTGCAGGCTGAGATGTTCATGAGTGTGCACAAGACCCTTGAAGGACAGGACAGAGGCAGAGGTAGGAAAAGGTAGGGGGCAGGGGCACAGGCCAGGCACTAGGGGTCCCCTCTCCCTGTGCCACTAGCCCCAGGGCAAGGTCTGAGGAGTATGAGAATGCCACACCCAAAGCCAGCTTTCCGCCTTGTTAGGAAAGTGTATTTATCAAGATAGAAGAATAGAACATATTTTATTTTGCATTTTGTTAGCTTGATTTATAGCCTGCAAATATTTGGACATATGGTACATGAACTTCCATCTGTACTCTTGCCCAGCCCCACAAATCTCTGCCACATTCTGCCCAGTCCCAATACCAAATGTTTACTGAGCCCCTCCTCTGTTCTGAGCCCAGGGGACCCGAGGGCACCATCCCAGCACCCAAACATGATGGCCTCTGTGGGAGCAAATTTCATACTCCAAAATCAGTGAAGAACTGAGGTCAGGGGTGAGGGCATGGACCTGGTCCTTGCCTCTGTTCCCAACCCCTAGGGAGGTGGGACAGGTCCCTCCCTTTCTGGACCTTAGTTTTACTGTTTAGGTAAGAGTCCCTCTAGCTCTGAGCAACTGGGGGATGCAGCCTGGAGGATGAGTAGCACACAGAATCAGATCAGTGACCTGAGAGGGTGTGGCCTGGATTTGGGCAGACAATTCTTAGGGGTTACAGTGGTGTGGAATTGAGCTCTCTGGACTAGCCAAGCACAGGCTGTTGCAGCCCATTCCGTTCCATTCATTTATTCCTTCCACAAACATGGCAGCCACCGCCCTGTGCCCGAAACCAGCAAGAGGCTGAATCCGCCTGGTATGGGAGGATAAATAGAACAAGCACATAGAAAACCAAATGCAAAGTAAGACTTGGTGAGTGGGCCAAGAGAGCTTGCCTAAACTCCTCCTGTCCTCCCAATCGCAGCGTCTTAAGCCCACTTCTCGGATGAGAAAACGGAGGCTCAGAGTCAAGACCCTGCTGCCTGGGGCGCGCCCAGATCTTGTGGCTAGCCAGACGCGAGGTTTCGGATTCCCACAGTCTCGGGCCACTGTCCCAAGCTGCCCAAAGCTGGGGAGGCCCCGTCCAGCTCCCGGAAAGCTGTAGGGAGGTGAGCGCCAGGGAGGGGCTGGGCCGCAGGACGCGGGGGCCAGGAGGCAGGGAGGGACCGGGTGGGGGGCGGCCGGGAGACATCCAGCGCCCAGATGTGCAGCCCCAGGCACCCGGAGCGCCAGCGCCTGGGTGCGCGCAAGTGGCAGCCGCGCTCCGGTGGGTCTGCCGCGGTCGGACCGGGGTCTGGGCTCCCAGGCGCCGGCGGGGGGCAGTGGGGGGGTTGGGGGGCAGCGAGGGCCGCGCTGCAGTGCCCGCAGCGGCGGGTTGGGGGAGCTGTGCCCGCCCGTCCCCGAGGCCCGGGCGGCGGCTGGGCAGCTGGGTCGCCGCGCCTCTAGCCCGGCCGGGCTCGGCGGCGCGCAGCCAGGCGTGCCTGGAGCGGGCTCGGGCCCCAAGTCCTCCGGAGCGCCCAGCCGGGGAGGCCCCCGGAGCAGCCCAGTCCCGCGGGCTAGGGCGGCAGCCGCCGCCGCTCCGGCCCGCCCCCGGGGGGGGGTGTCCCGGGCCGCTGGGCCCGCCCAGGTAACCCCATCCTCGGCCCGCCCCCGGCCCGCCCCCCCGGCCGCCCGCCCGCCCGCCTCCGCCGCCGCCGCCGCCGCCGCATCCCGGCTCTGGGGCGGCGCTGACAGTCTGGTCCGCGCCGGGCAGCGGGCGCAGCAGCGGGCAGGCTGCCGGCAGGCACACGGAGGCAGAGCCGCGCCGCGCGCGCCCCGGCCCGCCCGCGGGCGCCCACCTGCCGCCCCGACGGGAGGCCCCCCGCGGCCGCAGCCGCTGCCCCGGGCCGGGCGCCCGCGGCGGCACCATGAGTCCCCGTTCGTGCCTGCGTTCGCTGCGCCTCCTCGTCTTCGCCGTCTTCTCAGCCGCCGCGAGCAACTGGCTGTAAGTCGGGCCGGGGCCGGGCGGGGCGGGGCGGGGCGGGGCAGGCCCCGGGGGCAGCGGCCGGTGCCAGGCGGCGCGGGGCAGCGGGCGCGGGGCAGCCCGGCAGGTGTCTCGGCCGCGGGACCGGAGGCTCGCTCGCTCAGCTGCCGCCGCTACTGCCCGAAAGTACCTCTGCACACCCGGGGTCCCCTCCTGCCCGGGTCCGGCTCCCTGCTCAGAGGCGTCAGGGGTGGCGGCGGCGGCGTCCGCACCGGTAGGCGGCTCGGGGCGCTCGAGGGCGACAGGGGTGCGAGCGCGGGGCGGTGGCCCGGAAGGGGCGCCGGGCGCGGGGTGCAGTCCAGCCGGGCTGACAGGTCGCCGAGGAAGCCCATTGCAGGGAAGGGCTCTGGGACATAATAGCAGGTTAATCCCGAGAAGTCCGGAGCGAGCTCCCCGCGCCGAGCTGCGCCGCGCTGCGGGCTGGGCTGGAGGCGTGCAGGGACCTGTTTCTGCTTGGGGGGTGGGAGCAGGAGATAGAAGGAAGGGACCAGGATGCCTGGTCTCCCAGGGCCCGGGGCTGGCGCCGGCGCTGGCCGGGCCTTGGTTTTTCCCTGGGGCAGGAAGAAACTCCGTCCAGACGTTAAAGAAGACAACGGCCCCCCACCTTCCCGTGTCTAGCCTAAGGAGGAGGGGTGGTAACCGCTGGTGACCTGTCTGTTTCTCCTTGACTGGGTTTGCGCTCAGGGCGCTCCCTGGGTAGGGGCGGAAGGTTTGCTGCGGGGAGGGAGACTAAAGGGATGAGCTCCAGTGAGTGGGTGGACAGGGAGCAAGAGGACCTGCACTCCTTTCATCCCCTCTCAGGGACGGTTCCCCATGCCCCGCACTTAACCCTGGCCCCAATTCCTCCTGCCCAGAGCTCTGCCACCATCCGCTGCGGGCAGCCAGTGGGGAGCCAAGCTCCAATATTGATCTGAAAAGCATGGGGTGGGAAGGGGGATCGCCAACAGTGTAGCTGGGGTTTCCATGGAGACAGGGAGAGAGGAAAAAATTCTCTCTGCATCAAGACCAAAGAACAAATATCTCTCATGAAATTGCCCCGAGTGTCCAATGGCTGTTGCTATGAGGTCATTGTGGCCAGCCAGAGCCCTCCAGGCTGGAAGGAGTGTGTTCGTTGGGGTCAGAGCCACCCAGGGCTTGGGGGACAGAGGTGATGTAGAATTCTCCCAGCTGTTCCGAGAGCAAACGACTCCAAGGCAGCCCGAAGTGGCTGCAGAGCTTTTGTTTTTCTTGGAGACTTAATTTGATTAACACTTCAGGAGCAGTGGCAGAGTGTACAGAAAGCAGGGCACTACCACCTTCTCCCACTGCCCCCCTGCAGGCCACCCCCTGAATGGAGCCTGGGTCGCAGAGCTGGGGAGGGAGCTGATTTGGACTTGGAGGACCCTGGGTGTCCCTGGAGCTGGTTCTTGAATGCATGGGTTCAGAGCTGGCATCTCCAAAACAGATCTGAGCATCAGGAGGAGCAAGAACTGGGTCTCACCTGCCCAGCACCGCCAAAGCCACAAAAAACAAAGAATAAAAAGTGGCAGTCCAAGCGTCTGGCCCAGGCCTGCATGGAAGACAGCTACATCTGCAGGGGGAAGTCCTTCAGGAGCATCTCATCTTTGACTCATTTTACAGATGAGGAAACTGAGACCTAGGGAGGGGAAGCTACCTGCCCAAATTCAGAGCTGAGAACTGAACCCAGGTGTTCTGACTCCCAGGCAGTGACCCTATACCCCCTTCCCTGAAGCTGTCCCAAAGTGGAGCCAGCATAGCCCGGTGGCATCACCACTCACCTTCACCCATGTCCACCCCCAAAATCCCAGCGGGGAAGGCAGCTTCGGCTTTGGATCATGCAAACTGTGGGGAATTCCAGCAACTCAGTTCTCCTGCCTGTGCCGTTGGGGGTGGGGTGAGGAGGGGCGGCCTAGGAGAAGAGAGGTTGGCAAACCTGTTCTCTGCAACGGTGATGGTTCAGGTTGCCACGAAGCAGGTCTCTGGATGACCCAGCTCGCTCCTGCTCCACCCCCGGCTTCAAGCCAAGGGTCTCTCTGCTCTGCCCAAGGCAAGAGGAACAACAGGCTTCCTCCCAGGACCCTCCCAAACCAGAGAGGGTATGAAGAAGACACTGGGCACATACCAAGGTTGGGTCCAATATTTACCAACCTCTATCGAACCATCAGCTGGCCAGGAATGGCAGCTCTGGGGGACATGGATGTCACAGCCTGGCCTCCCACAAGCCTGGAGTCTAGGTAGAAAGACATGATAAAACCACGACTGGGTGGAATGGGGCGCATGCTCTATGGCTGTGAGAGAAAAGAGCTGAGTGCGAGCCCGAGCAGGCACAGAGGGGGACTTGGTCTGAAGACTGTAGGATCATAACAATAATAATTATTATGATGACTCCCACAGCATGATCTAAATCCCAACGTTTCCATCCCATTACAGATGAGAAGATTGGGGATTGCAGAGGTAACTGCCCAAGTCACCCAGCTGGTAAATGCCAGAGGTGTCTGACTGAAAAGCTGCCTCTAGAAGGAAAAGCTTTGGGGAGGCAGGTGTCCATGCAGGCATGGTGGCTGGCACTGTGTCTTCTCAAGCGTGAGGTATGAGGAGGCCTGGCCCTGAGAGGATAGCTGACAGCACCTCCTGAGGAGCAAGGTCTAGGTTCCACTCACCTCCCAATACCCTGGAGTCAGGCTTCAGTCCAGGGTGGGTCTGTTGGCCAGTGGCGAGAGCCGGGGCTATCTGTTGTCTCAGAAGGGCGGGTGGCCTAGTGGGGAGGCCAGGTGTCCCGCCGCGTGCAGCTGTTGGGCAGGATGGAGCCTGGAGCTGGGAGGGCAGCCTGAGGCCTGGGCAGGCCCAGAGAAGCTGGGAGCTGTTGATTAGACTCTCTTGTCTGGCACCCGGAGGAGCCGGCTGACAGCTTGTGATGGCTCACACCACTGAGGGAGGGCCGGATGGATGAAGAGTCCCTGGGGGAAGGCTGGGGCTCTGCCCTTAAGGAGGCTACCCTGCCACAGACCTGAGCTCAGCAATGTTTCTGAATGTCCCCTCTTCCCTGCACTGAGGCTGTACCGGGAGTCAGGACACCTGGGTTCCAGTCCCAGCTCTGGGCCACATACTGGGTGGCCCCTTCCTCCCTCGGGGCCACAGTCCTCAGCAGATCATTCTGAACCCCAGATGGAAGTGCTGGGGAGGGTTAGGGAATAAATAAGCTAAGGTCTGAGGATTGTGGATTTCTCAGAGGAGGGTAGTGGGGCTCTAGCAGAATCCCACGGGGGAGGGGAGGGAGCCCATGCTGCACTCGGAGGCAGGCCAGCGGCATGGCCAAGAAGTGGGTCTTTGAGATCCAACTGAGCTCTACCCTGCCCAGCTGAGTGACCTTGGACAGGTTACTTAACCTCTCTGAGCCTCGGGTTTCTCATCTGTAAAATGGAGCCCATTGATGCAAATGGTGCACAATGGTGGTTGGTAAGAAAGAGTGAACCCATACATGTGGCGAACTGGCAAGGGGCCAGGCACGTTGATGGAAATGGCAGCCATGGCAGCTGCCGGAAGCAAGGGCTGCTGTCAGGGAGCTACAGGGCCGCGTCCCTATTGATAAGGGTGGTGGAGAAAACGGGCCTTCAGGTTGCTGCTCCCGAGCCCTGTTTATCCCAGTCTGTCCCACCCAGATCCACTGATTTAACACAGATAGGATCTTAGGCTGCAACCCCCTTGCTCAACAAGGGCCCCCGCAGGAGCCTCCCAGAGTCAGGAAGACCTAGCCTGGCTCACAAGCCAATCATGTCGGGCAGAGGAATTGCTGCTGGGAGCACCTTTCAGTGCCCTGGGGGCAGTGAAGGACGCATCATGCTTTCCACTGGCTTTGAGTCCCCACTGGTGTGCAACTTCGGGCCAAGCTCCCCTGAGCCTGCTTGCCCAGGGGCCGGGGGGGCAGTTTATATCTCCCTTGGTCTTTGGTGGAGTGAAGCCCAACACTCTGGGCACAACTCCCTGGGGCAGGGATGGGGCAGAGCCAGCCCAGATGTGCAGTGCCAGCCACGCAGGTAAAGATGTGGCCCACCTCCTCCAGGAAGTGTCCCCCTGATTCCCAGCTTTTAAAGATCCCTCTCTCCCCTTAAATAGTCAAAAACCCGTCTCCTTAGAGCTCCTCCATGGCCCTGGGCAGTGAATTACAATCACAAACACCTTCCCAGTACTTTACAGTTCACACCAGGATTTCTCAACCTCCATATCACTGATGTTTGGGACCGGATACGTCTTCTGTGTGGGTCTTTTCTGTGCATTGTGGGATATTTAGCAGCATCCCTGACCTTTACCGTCTAGATAGCCTGTAGCATCCCCCCAGGTGACAACATAAAATGTCTGCAGACTTTGCCAAATGTCCTCTGGGGGCGCAAAATCATTCCCCCAAGAATCGGTGGTTTACAAAGACCTTTCACAACCATTACCCTGTTTGAACCACACACCCTCCCCGCCATGCCTCACCACAACTACTTTCAGAGGAGAGGAGCGTAGATTACTTTCAGCCCTACTTCAGAGGCCCAGACGTGCGATGACTTTCCCAAGGTCATTCTGCAAATCAGAAGCAGGACTGGAACTGCTCTCCCATGTCCAGATTTTACAGCTTTCATCCCCCACCTATAGAACCGTTTCGTATTATATATAACTCTAGTCTAATCGTGTGGTTTCTTTACTGCTTCTACAAGGTTATAAACATCTGGAGGCCGCGGCTGTGGCATAAACACCTCTGAATATCTCACAGTGCCTGGCACGTGCCTGCCGGGTACTAGGTGCTCAGCCAATCTTTGATGGATGAATGAAAGGCGGGCTTGTTCAGAGGGTTCTCAGCTGTTGTCCAATGGTAGCCCCTCTTCAAAGGCCTGCAGTAGGAGGAAGGCTCTGCTCCACTGCCCTGAGGCTCAGGTGATACTAAAAGGCACAGAGTTGGGTGACAGGAAGTGTGACTGTTGCCCCCCAGATCTGCTGCTCTGCCCCTCACTCCTGGGCTGGAACAGACCCTGAGAGCCAGGCTGAGTGTTTCTCCGCCAGCACTGCAGCGCCCCAAGACCAGGCTGTGCCCGAGGGGGTGGCTCAGGCAGCAGTCACGACCCAGCTGTCTGCTATGGTTTGACTTTCTTCCCTCAACCCTGGATTAGCAATTGAGCAACGCAGCAAGCATCTGACAAGACAGTGCTCCCCAAACCTGTTGAAACTCGCTCAACTCAGGCCCTGTGGGTACACTTGGAAAGCTGAGCATTTGCACCAAGCCTCCTCTTGTTGCTGCCTCTGGGAAGAGGGGCTTGGGCTGAGCCTGTGGGGTGCAGATTGGCCAGGGAGCCATGGGTGGGGTGACAGCTGCCTGCCGTGGGCCCACCCGTCACCCCTCCACTGCATGGAGCAGGCGCAGCTGCAGGCAGAGCTGCGACCCCAGGGTTGCTCTCCAGATTTCCACAGGAGTTGCCAGGTTTTATCTCTGAGTCCTGAACTGCATCTTCTGTGATTCAGCCAAACTCGGGACGGCTCGCTCCCTGCCGTGACCCCACCAGCTCCCCCTCCCCCATGTCCTGGCAAACTGAAACCAAACTGTGTTCTGAAAGTTCCCTGCCAAGTCAGACCCCGCAGAGGAGGGGACCTGGTCTGAGGAGAGAGCGGGAGGGAGGTGGGAGGAGGAAGGGATGCGTCCTCCAGGGGAGAGGAGCCTCGGACAGCTCATATGTATCTTCGGGGAGGCCCATTAGAACAGCGGGAATGCTGATGGGCCTGAGGGCCCTTCCCTGCGATGACTCTGAATGGTCCCTTCAGACCCTATTTCTCAATCTGTTCACACACAAGCCCTGAAATCCCAGGATTGGGCCCCAGAGACCCTTCCCCAAGTGCTGGAGACAGCAGAGTAGCCCCTTCTGGGTCAGGTGCCCAGCTGTTCCGGCAACCCAAGCTTCGAGGCATGAGAGTGAGGGGATTCTTGGGGACTCTCTCAGCTCAACCCCTTTGGGGAGCCTTCCTGCCAGGCAGGGCCTGGGATGCCCCCATGCAAACATGTCGAGCACTTCCCCACATCAGGCCCTGTGCTGGGCACTGAGGGCCATACAGCATGGCGGTGGTAGAACCAGGACTCCATCCCAGGTCTCCCAGAGCTGTCCCTGCAGCCACTGGCAGCTGCCCTGCAGCCCCGTACCCCTAGCCAGTTATTATCTGCTGGGGGCATGAGCCCCACCCTGGTGGGGGCAGGAGTGGGGGTTCAGCCACAGGCTTTCCCAGGACTGGACCTTTGGAAGGTATCCCCCAAGGCTGAGGAACTCACTAGAAATCGGGAGCCTCACTCCAGGAGGCCAGCACTGGCTCTGGACAGTTCGGCTGGGGTTTCACCTGGTCTCCTCTTTCCCCACCCCCAGGTTCTCTCAGCCCACCAGGGAGGACAGTTCAATGGGTCAGTGGCCACAGGACATGAAAGGTTATGGGGACACAGGTTGGGTGGGTCTAGCAAAGGAAGAGCTCTCTGCTGGCAAGTCGGGGGACAAGGTGAGGTCAGATCAGCCTTAAATTTGACACCCACTCCCCCCCCAACAACACACCTGCCTCAGGGAGAGAAGGCAAGTTCTCACCTGGCAGAGCTCTGGGGCCATCCAGGCTCAGGTCCAACCGTCTACTTTGTGGCCCTGAGGCAGCCACCAGCTCCCTGGGAACACATACAGTGAGATGGGAAATGGGGTGGGGGGCTCCCAAACAGGAAGTGGGGGACATAGATCCCTCAAACAGGAAGTGGGGGACACAGAGCCCTCAGGAGTGAAATGCAGGGGGCTGGGGTGCCAGGATACTGGAAGTAATGAGAATTGAGAAACTAAGAGTCAGAAAATGAGGGCACTGAGGCTTCCAAGGATAGGAGATGGGAGCAAGGGGTCCCAGGAGACAGGAAAGAGGGAAAGGGGCCCGAAGGTGCAGAGTGGTGTGCACTGGCAGTGGAGGCCTGGGTTCCAGGGGAGGCCGTTCTCTCTCTCCACCTGAGGAAATGCACCTGAGGCCAAGAGGACTTGGCCTGGGCCTTGACAGACCTAGGACCATGCTAAGGCTGAGAGGTGAAGGCAGCACCCACTGCCCTGCAAACCACCATGAGTGTCTCCAAAGCCTGCCCCTCCAGGAGTTTTGGACCAGTGGCAGCAGCTCTTCTGTGGCCCCAACAGCTACGGAGACCACAGGCCTCCACACTGTCCAGGCAGCCCCATAACCACCCAGACATCTGTCCCCACACCCCTTACTCCTGACACAGCCCAGACACCTCGCTGTAGTTCAGAAAAGACATGGGGCTCTAGAAAGACCCATCAAGGGAAGAATCAGGCCTCCTCCCTCAGGTCACTGTCTGTTGACTGCCAAACTTCAAGCCTCAGTACCCTGGATCATCTTTGGCTTAGGAGCCAGAGTGACCTGTCTTCAAATCCTGACCTCCCACTGCAGGCCGCACGGCCTCAAACATATGCTTCTCTGAGCTTCAGTTTCCTCATCTGCAAAACAGAGGGGAAGACACCTGCGTAGCCAGCCCTGTGCTGTTGCACTAAAGACATACTGAGGCATGTGACTATTGATTGCAGAACATAAATGAAGGTCCCATGCATCTACTCTGTTATGTCCACAAATGGTTTCCAAGTCCCCTTGACACTCCTGAGCTTGTCCTGCACACCACTGTCCCTGCCCTCACCCCAGTGTCCCAGCTTTTGATGTCCTAGCAGCACCAACCCCTCCACCCGTCTCTCACACTCCCCAGCCTCACAGGGTCTGACTGACGGTCGCCAGGAAACACATTCTCAAACTCTGCAGACTTCGTCTGGAGACTCTGTCAAAAGCCTGCCATTGAGATGGCTGCTGAGGTCACCCACTGTACCCTGGGGGAGCGTGTCCCACCTCTCAGGCATGATCAGCTGAAAAAAAGACCAGGAACCCAGGCCTAAGTGGGCCAAGAGAGTCAAGCAAAGAAAACACACAAATGAGCGGAAGCCAGCACGGGTCTGGTCTGGGGTGCAGCAGAGGGGCGACCAGAGGAACTGGGAGAGGTAGTGGGAGGGGTGGTGACGGCACTGATGGCAGTAAGCATCTTGATGATGCTGCTAGAACAATGTTGCAGCAGGGATGAGCATCTCCTGCACACACATTTCATTCATTTAGGCCTCCTGCCTGCAGGAATCCCAGTCTTCCCACTTTACAGATGAACACACTGAGGCTCAGAGGTGTTCACTAACTTGCTTCAAGCAACACAAAGATGAGATTTGGACCCAGGAGTTCCTGGTCCGTGTCCTTACTGCACTGCCTGCCATGCCAAAGGACAAGAGTCTCCAAGGCTAAGGCACTGTCAGGGGGAGGACAGCAGGATATCAAGACTATGGTTATAGAAACATTCAAAGATGGAAAAGTGAGTGGGGGGTATGGTTAGCATCTTGGGAAACCAGGCACCATCCCCCTAAGAACACAGTCCTGGATGGGGACTGTGGTCACTTTTGTCCCCACTGGCCCACATCCCCCAAGGCGGCTCTGTTCAGCAGCCACTCCGTTTTCTTCCGGCTCCCCCTCCCACCCCCTTGGTCTCCTTCCTCCCTGGTATCACAGGCACGACCGCTCCTGAGGAGGCTCTAAATGTGGCCCAGGCAGGCAGGGAGGCCAAAGGGAGGGGGCAGAGAGGCCTGCGCCGGCGTCCCAGCCCCCACCTGGACACCCGCAGGGCCGGGACCCACGACACTGGTCTGCTTGGCCTCCCAAACGCTCCAGCTATTTCCCGTCCCCTCTCCTCTTGACTCACAGCGTAAGAGCCGGGAGGAGTCGCAGAGGTGCAGATTTTCCTCTAGGAATTTGTATATTTTTTTAAAAAAGCAAGCAAACCTGGAAAAGCTTGGGACAAGCCCAGCTAATTTTAGTTTCTAATGAAAACAGCAGGTGGCTGAGAGGATCTGATCTCCCTGGCAGGGCAAGGGCCCTCCAGCCTTGCAGGCTGTAGGCACGGGCCGGGCTCAGGGAGGGCCTCCTGGGAGGAGCCTGCAGGACCTGCAGCCCCCGTTGGAGAAGATCAGGGCATGAGCTGGCTGGTAGCGGCAGCAGGGGCGGCCTGGGCTGGCGGGGTAACCTGATCAACGGCATGGCCATGGCTAGAGTCCTGGGTGGCCGGGGCAGCAGGTGGCAAATTGCTAAGCCTGTACTCCACGGTGGCAGGAAGGAACCTAAATTGGGGTAATGCAGCCAGGACAGGAGAAGTCTCAGGGATGGCCAACGCCCTGCACAGCCTGGCCCAGCCCACCCATCATGCCCTGGCTCTCTGTCACCCCTAGAAAGGGCTGGTGCACTCCATGTTTGAGCCTGGTCCAACTCCAGGGTCAGCGGATGGCACACGTGTCTCTGAGGTTGAACCACCCTAGGGCGCTAGAAGGGGATTCCTGAGGTGTCCAGGACGAATCAGGCCTCACCCTAATGGGTGTCCAGGCCCTCAGCAGATCAAAAGACCACAGCAGCCCCCACATTCCTCCCTCATCCTTATCTTCCCCGTCCTGAGCACTCTGCCAAGAGGCAAGCAGAGGGAACCCCATCAGGACAGAGCCCTACATCCCTGCTGCAGGCATTTATTAAACACCTTCTATGCACTGTGCTCTGTATGAGGCACCAAGGGCAGTATTAGCCCTCTCAGCAGGTAAATGGGGCATATCCACAGCCAGGTACAGAGGAAACAGAGTTGAGAGTTAGGGCTGGGTTTGCACTGCAACTCGCTGCTCTAGCTGTGGGACTTTGTGCAAGTTGCTTTGTCTCTGTAGCCTCAGTTTGCTCATCTGTAAAATGGGGCCAGATGCTAGCTAGATACTGAAACGGGCAAGCAGAAACATTGTGGATGAGAGCCTGTAATGCCTGGGGTTCTCACTCTCTAGAGCCGGTGCCCAGTTCCATTTCCAGCCCTGGCACCCAGCCCTGCCCGGGCGAGACCCTGTGGTCTGGGGGAACAGGGGTGGGGGTGGGGCTGGGCCTCGTGTGTATGGAAGGGGACAGCTGCTGTGCCAGATGAAGGCAGGGGCTGGGGGTGGGCACTGGTGCCAACGGAAGAGGTTGCTCAGCTCCTTCCTGGAAGCTGGCCCAGTGACTCACGGCCACGGCAGCCCAGCAGCTCACCCTAAGCCCCTGCGACTGTCATTTAGCCCTTGCTGCCTTCTGAGCCTGGGTGGGGGGATGCAGGTGGCTCCCCTGGTCCATCTCACTACTTATTCAATGGCAGAGACACATCTATCAGCCTGGCACGGGGCCAGTAGGCCCCTGAGGCCCAGCCACTCCCCACCCTGCCAGTAGAAGGAGGCTCACCTACTCTGACAGTGGGAAAGGCCATATGGACCCACCAGTTTACTGTACCCATGAGGAGACAGGCTCCAAGTATGGCAGGGACTTGCCCAAGGTCATGGTGGGTCAGAGGCTGCCCCCGCCCCCCCCCCCGCCACCTCGCCCAGAGAACCCGTGCCCTTGGGTGCCTCCCTTGACCAGAGGCCAGGGCCCAGCACAGCCAGACGCAGCCTCCTTGGCTGCACACTGTGGGAGCAGAGGCTGACTTGGGAATGGGCCAGCTCTGTGCCCCCACATGACAGAGCAAACAGGGCCCCCACCCTTTGCCAAGAGGCCAAGCCTGGGTCTGAGCAGGAAAGGATCCAACGTCAGGCTCAATTCCTTGTGCCCCGACCTAGGGACACCTGTGGCCTCCTGAACGTGGACCTGGCCCACCGCCAGTAGCCGGGCTCTTGGCGCCCCCTGCAGGCCAAGAGCAACAGGTGGGACTAGCTCCACAGGCGACCCCTTGACTGGGCAGAGGCGGGAGAGCGCCCAGGCAGGGCTGAGGAGCCGGTGGGCCCTTCCCCTTCCAAATACAGCCTCTGCTGCGTCTCAGCCCCCTTCCTGCCCTTGTCTTCCCTCCAAGGGGCTCCGAGCTCCTGCCTGGGCCTTGTCAGGACACCACCAGTCTGTGCATCCCCTGGGAACCACCAAGTAGATAGGAAGGAGGGGCGTGGGGAGGCCCCTGGGAGACCAGGAATGTGGGGGGTGGGGAGGGGAGGCTGGCCGTCCTTGGCCTGATACCACCTACTTCGCACTTGCCCCGTGCTGTGTACTTGCCCCCACAATTACCTGGCATCTAGGATGCACCCAGCTGACAGCCAGGTGCATCACACAGCAAATCACGGGCATTCCTCTCGGCAGCCCTCTGGGTGAGAACCGTTATCTCCATTTACAGATAAGGAAAACCAGGCTCAGGCTCCACAGCCACGGGAAAAGGAACATCCTGGGGATCAATGCCACAGTGAGGAGGGCAGTGGCGTCCCTGAGTCAGAGCTCCCTATGGCTGAGAAGGAAACATCACCCATACTTACACAGACTGCTCTCGGGGCCAGCGCCTACCTGGCCTCCCAGCTGTATCTAAGGCACATTAAGTTAACCTCAGATGCCCACCAAACCCCGCTGGGACTGGGACTCAGGCACGTCCACTTTCAACAAACCCTGCACACATTTCTGATGCACAGCCAGATTCAAGAACCGTCACTTGGTCCAACTCACATACTTGACAAATAAAATTTAGCTGCCACCTGCAAACCCCCAGGGATAGGAAGACAGCCCCCCAACTGCACCCTGGCTAGCATCTTTGGGTTGAATAAACCCAGCTCCCAGCAGCTTCTGGCCACGGTGTCAATTCTAGTCTTTGAGCCGCACAGAGAATACTGTCTCTGCCCAAGGCTGTGAAGCCAGGCAAACGCCAGGTTCAAGTCCTGCTCAACCTCACTGGCTGTATGGCCCTGCACATGAGGTAAATTACTTAAAATGTCTGTGCCTCAGTTTCCTCTTCTTTCAAGTGGGAGTTGGTTGGCTGAGAGGATTAAATGCAATAAAGTAAAGTACTTAGCCCAGTCCCAAGTTCCATAGAAGTTAGCTCTTCTTATCTTTAGAAAGAATTCCTGTAAATAGGACTTTCTGTTTGCTTTTCTATTTGGTCACCATTCATTCATTCCCTCGTTCAACAAACGAATGGTGACTTCCTGCCTCATTGCCTCAGGCCAGTGTCAGGCCATCTCTCACACACTGATCCCTCTTGCTCCAGGCAGCAGTTCCTTCACTCAGACAGAACCAGTGGCCCCTTCTCTTATTACAGATGAGGAAACTGAGGCCCAGAGAGCAGTGACCTTCCCTTTATCCTTCTTCAAACAAGAAATTTGCGCAGCTTCCTTTATAAGATGCAACAGCTTCTTCACTGGCACCTCCAGAAGATCCCCAACGCTTGGGATACTCAGTGTGCTGGGCAAGCCCCTGCAGGAGGCCTGGCTCGCTGCAGAGTCTGGGGCAGCAGGAAACTCCAATCTGTGTGGCTGAGGCTGAAGGCAGAGCCAGGCCCGGAACCTCCTTCTGGCATGGGAAGGCCCCCCTCTCAATCTCTGGGGCCTCAGTGTGTCCACCTGTAAAACGAGGGGTCTGGGCCAGATCCCCTGTTGGGGAACATTGCTTAGGTGTGATTCTCTGCACTCTGTTGCTTCTCCAAGAACCTGGAAAGCAGCCCTGCCCTGGGAGGTGATCAGACGCATCTCCCACTCATCAGATGGGAAAGGGGGTCTTCCAGAGTCACCACTCAGCTCTCCTCTCCAGAGGCTGCCTCTTGTCCACCTACTATGTGCACTTGGCCCTGGCCAGAGACACTCAGGGGAAGGGTAGGGCAGGCTGAGGGGCAATGGTTAGAGCACAAGCCTCTGGGGTGTCCAGACCCGAGCTCTAATTCAGGTCTGCCCTTAGAGCTGGGTGACCTTGAGCCAGTCGCTCCACCTCTCTGAACAAGACCTGACACTTAATAAGTGCTCAGTTAATGCATGTTTCCCTTCCCTCAAGAGCGGTTCAGCTTCTCCCTCGTAGGGCCCTTCCCCAGCTCTGCTCCAATCCCAGTGAGCACTTTTATGTCTTGCTTCAAGTCTCTTTGCCTCCTGACCCAGATCACAGAGTGTCTGTCCTTAGATGAGTTAGGGCCTCCCAGGCCCCTTCAGTGCCACGAAGGAGGACAGGCAGGAGAAAGACCTATAGGTGTGAAGGGATTGGAAGTTGAGCTCTCGCACTTGCTATCTGTGTGATCTTGGGCCTGTCACCCTCTTCATTTTAGAATCCATAAAATGGGCATAAGCATGATCACCTCATAGATTTGGGGTGAGGATGCAACAGGGCGAAGTGCAGCCATGGTGCACGGCACCTAGTCGGTGACCTGTAACTGTGGTGCTCTCTCTCGTCCTCCACTGAAATGGAAACATTCACAGGCCCCCTCCCGTATGTGCCTGGTCCCGGAGCACCTTCACAGAACTCCTCTCATTGAGATCATGATCCTCGCAATAACCCTCTGAGGAGCAGCCATCATTGCTCCATCTCCATAGAAACTCAAGGGGCAGAGGAGAGAGCATGCTGCACTTGGCTTTTGAACCCTCCATACAGCCGCCCACTCTCACCACCACCACCCATATCCTGACCATCCCTAGACCTCTAGCCCGTCACTGCCCTCATTGTCCCACCTCCAAAGGGTGGCAACAGTGCCACTGGTCTCCATCTGGTGGTCCTAGGATGTGGCTGGCAGTGAGGAACTTGGTCTTGTGGCCAGAAGGTGGGCCAAGGATCACTGGGGTTCCTGCCTAGGGCAGGGAAAGAGAGACCCTGGGCAGACAGCAGCTCCAGCCTCCTCGCTAGAGGGCATCTCGGCAAGGAATAGTGGGATCCCATAGCCAGGTCTGGGGTGACGTCCTGGCACAGACAGTGGCACGGGGGCCACCGGGGCAGGGAGGGATCCCATAGGGGCTCAATCAGCTTCACTCCCACTGCTGCTGCCTGCTTTGCCTAACTTGAGATAGAGGCCTTTTGTGGAAGACAGCATTTCCACTCCCTTGGTGCCCCTAGAGCTGGGCAGGAGGGCCTGTAACTGGATCAAGAGAGAAGTCAGCAGCCAGGCCCAGTCACTGGGACGAGTCAGTTCCCAGAGACCCAGGCTGGAGCGCAGGCCTGGTCCTGGGCCGGGAAAGATGAGGAGGTGGGCTCTGCATCACATGCCACCCTCTCCCCAGGTACCTGGCCAAGCTATCGTCAGTGGGGAGCATCTCAGAGGAGGAGACGTGTGAGAAACTCAAGGGCCTGATCCAGAGGCAGGTGCAGATGTGCAAGCGGAACCTGGAAGTCATGGACTCGGTGCGTCGCGGTGCCCAACTGGCCATTGAGGAGTGCCAGTACCAGTTCCGGAACCGGCGCTGGAACTGCTCCACACTCGACTCCCTGCCCGTCTTCGGCAAGGTGGTGACGCAAGGTGAGGGAAGGGCGTGCAGGGCTGCAGAGGAGCCTGCAGTGCCAGGGCGTGGGCCCAGCAGGAAATGAGATGCTTGTGAGCAACAGGGCTATTCCAGGTCATTTCTGAAGTAAAACCAACACAGGGCCCAAGTGAGGGCATAAAGGATGCAGAGCGTTGGGGGCCCAGGACAGGAGGATGATCCAGATGGGAGGCGCATGTGGGATGGGGGCCATCGGAAGAGATGGCAGCTCTGTGCTGGGGCAGCACTGAGAAGCACGCCGTGTTTCCAGTGATGGCCTCCTGGAAGTGTAAGCAGGTAATGAAGGAAGAAACTGAAGCTCGGGCAGGGAACAGCACTGACTTGCCCAAGGTTCCTCAGAGGGAGAGGAGCAGTCAGGGCTTAGACCCGAGGCTCTGGATCCCTGGCCCGCTGCTCTTCCCACCCCAGCACTTGGCTTCCAGTATCTGGGCCCATCCCATTCCTTGGTACATCTGACCAACCTTATTGTGCACCTCCAGCACGGCCAGCCCTGAGATACAGGGATGTGCAGAAACAGAGGCACATGGAGGTTAAGTAACTTGCCCAAGGTCACAGAACTAGAAAATGGCAGAGCCAGGACTCAACCCCAGGCAGTCCCGCTACCAGGTCTGTGGTCTTACCCTCAACAAGGAAACGCTGTGATCAAGGGGCCAGGGGAGACTGTGGGAGCACAGAGTGGACACCACCCCTCGCTGGGGCTGGGATGCTCAGGGAAGGCTTTTCCGAGGAGACTGGCCCTCAGCTGAGACCAGAAATGTGAGATGGCATTAAGCCAAAGACAGGGGGGCCAGGGCATAGAGAACGGTCTATGGAACTGGAAGTCTCCTCCGGAGGTCGCCAGCCAAGCTCCTGCCCTCGAGGAAGTTCTTTAAACTATGGGCCCCTTTTTCTACTTCCTGAGCATGAAACTGACACTTCCGAGTCACTAACCATCGACAGGGCCCTTTGACTTGCTCAGGCAGCAGGAAGGGGTTGCCTGGGCCAACCCTTCTCCTGGCACCTGTGGTCCTGGACGGCCGGGGCTGCTGGGCTTGTGGCAAACCATTTGGATGTTGCTGGAAACCAACTGTGATAGAAATTTGGAAGCCGTTCTCCTAAGAGCTGGCAGGGGCCAAAAAGGCATGATCTCGCTTGGCATTGCTGAACATCACTGCTCTGGAAAAGCAACAGAGACCCAGTGAGCCTAGCCTGGCAGTGGAGGATCTCCCAGGATGACAGTGCTGCCTCCAGGCAGGAAGGGGTGCCTGGTCGATGGGGCCCCAGAACCAGCCTCAAACAGCAGCTCATGAGCCTGGGAAGCCCTTGGACAGAGTAGGTGTGTCTTGGACAGATTGGTGGATAGACTGGCAGCGTTTCATATGGCAGGCTGTCACCCACTCCCACTCCTCCCTTTGCACATGCAACATCCTCTACCCCAAACACCCAAGCCCCCTTCTTGAGGGCTCAGCAGTTCCCTCCTCCACGACACCTTCTCAGCTCTTCCCTCTGGGCTCCAAAGCTCTTTGTTCTTCCTGTGGGATTTTTTTTGAATCATAATTTCAAACTTACAGAAGAGTTGCAAAAGTAGGACAAGGAACTCCTATATCCTCTTCACTTGATTCAGCAACCGCTTACATTTTCACCCATTTGCTTTGTTATTCTCTCTTTCTATATATACACACATCTTTTTATCTACACCATTTGTGTTCACGCTGCTTCTAGCACACCTTTTAGACTGAAATGCTTATCTCCTCACCCGACTCCACTCCCCCATCACTAGGACTCGGACCCTTCGAAGGCAAGGGTCATGGCTCATTGATCTGTTTCTTGGCACATGGCAAAGCCTGGCATGGAGGAGACAGTTAGTGGATGTCATCTAATGACAGAAAGCAGGTCGGGGGAAAGGAATCAAAGAGGCAAGGGAGGGGGTAGCCTGGGCCAATGCTGGCCTGAAGTCATCGTGGGTACTCGGGACCCTGTGAGAAGCCCTCCTTACCTTTGGGGGAGGAACCAAGGGGGTACCCAGCACTGGCTCAGCAAGTTCTGAGGGACGCTGAGATTCCTACTAGGCCTGGGTGGTACCTGCTCTGGACTAAAGTCTGAGTGGTAGAGTCGAATGTCCAGCCCCCTTTGGAGAGGGACATGTCAAGGTGCCGAGACTAGGCCAGTCACACCTGGCAGGTACCAGTCGCACTTGGAGAAGGAGGCTAAGCTCTGCCCACGCATCAGACTCCTCCTTTTTGCATTTGAGGTTTTCTTCCCTAGTAAAATTCCTCTTGGAAACTTCTTAATTTGTCTCCAGTGACTAAGAGGAAAAGGGGCTCGTCCCTCCTGAGGTCCGAGAGCGAAGCACTGCTCTCAGAAGGTCCAGGGACTGGCTGGTGAGGCAGATGGAGGAAGGGTGAGGCCGAGGATGGCCTGGGACAAGTGCCTGCGCTCCCCTGAGCATCTGTGTCCTTGCCTGGCAACAAGGCCACACGCAGGCCCACCTCATGAGGCTGTCACGAAGATACAGTGGCCTCACGCATGGGAAGCACTTCGTGTAGACACACCTCCCATCACCAGCTCCTGTCATCTACAGCAGCCCGTGTAAGCGGGCCTCACTCACATGCCCAGCTTTCAGGACCGGGGGCATGGCCAGAGCCTGCATACATGAGCCACCTGGCTGGGTCATGGCGTCAGACGTGGAAGACAAAGCTAGCAGGCCAGACCAGACCCACCCCAGGGTCTGAGAGGAGAGAAGGAGCCCCCATTTTCTGAGGGCCTGTGGTGTGCTATTACATCAGGTCATTCTCGTGACACTCTGAGTTTATAGTGCTGTTCTCCGACATCACAGGTGAGAAAGAAGACTTGGCAAGCAGAGGGCGGTAACACCCCCAGCCCTGGGCCTGCCAACTCTTGGCTGGGAGATTCTGGGCAAGGTCTATGCCCTCTCTAAATCCCAGTGTCCTCCTTGACCACCCCAGGACCAGCCTCCTAGGATTCCCATGAGGATCAGAGAGATGATGCCTAGGAAGGGCTAACTGACCCCCACATGGCTCAGGGGTGGGGGGCTCTCCCACTGCCAGCACTGCCCCAGGTCTCACAGCCTCCCCTGCTCCTGGCCTGGAGGCAAGATGGACAGTGAAATAATCATGAACAATGAGGGAGGTGTGTAATTTGGGGCAAAACTGTGTGTTCTAGGCTGAACATCTACCAAAAATTTGGTAATGTAGCTGGCATAGCTGGGAGGGCGGGGATTGGTGGTTCTTGGCTGAGCAGGTGTTCAGGGCTAGATGAGGGATGGCCTCTGTGTTTTAGTCACTACTTAATCCCAAGCCCTAGAACAGGACTTGCACATAGGTAACCAACAAATATTAAAATATTAAATGAGCAGGACCTGCATATAATAGGCAACTGATAAATATTGAATGAATTGTTAAATACTGAACTGACAAATATCAAATAAACCAATAAATATTGAATGAACCAACGGGTGTGAGGGTGGGAGGGAGGCCATAGCACCAGGCAAAGGTGTGCCTGGGCAGGGTAGGAGAGGCAGGAAAGGCAGTAACAACAACCCTTCTCCTGCTGTCCTCCATTTGTAGACAGCACTGGGCCTCCTCTGCCTCTACTGTGTCTTATTCTACGACCTTGAGCAAATCCCTATCCTGAGATGAGGGACTTGATGAATTCTAAGGCCCCCTCAGGGTTTGACTGCTGTGGCTGGGAGGCCATGTGGTGCCCTGGCCATCGCAAAGTGAGGGTCCAAACCCAGGCCTGTCTGTCCATTCCCCATGTCTAAACCATCTAGGACACCTTCCTAACTGTGGCACCACCTGGACCTAAGAAGTAAATGCTCTGTGGTCTTGGGTGTCCCTCACTAGAACCTGTGCTCTCACCTTTGTCCTCAATATTGGCATCACACTGGACCCAATGATGGGGAGAACATTTTTTTCTCCTGGGTTACCTCTGTGACCCAGCCTTTTGATGCTATAAGTTACAGAAGATCTGGGGAGGAGGTACCCCCGAGATACTCCCACACTGGGAAAGCCTTGAGGCTGCAGTGGCCAGACACACACAAGACAATTAGAAGATAAAGCTTGGGACATCCTGATTCTGACCACATGGGGCAGGGAGGCAGAGAGGTGCAAAGTCTGGCCTGCCGGGGTGGCATTATTATCCTTATGTTAGAGTTGAGAACACTCAACTCAGGAAGGCTCAGAAAGAAAGGTCACACTGCTAGTGAGAATGCAATACAACTTTGGCTCTGAAACCTTCGCTCTTTCCCTGATCCTGTATTGTCTCTTACATCTAAAGGGGCTTCCTGGAGCTGGTTTCAAGAAAAGGTGGGTTTTTGCACATCCAAGAGAGTAAAGGAATCTGGAAAGGCAGACTGGGCAGGGATAGAGGTTGGAGAACGGGGGATAAGGTTATCCTGGGAGACAGTGCCTATCCTGCCCCACCTCCCCAGGACTGCAGCTGGGCCTCACCTCTACCAAGATACCTGCCCTGGCACCCAGGGGATCAGCAAGCCTATGGCTTCATTGCCAGTCCAACTCAGCCTTAGCCAGTTCTCCAAACACTCCTAACTACTTCCTTCTCCCGTATCTGGGAAAGACTTCACAAGTGATATGCTATGAAGGGCACAGGCCTTGAGTCTGACAAGCCTTGGTTCCAATCCCCACTTGGCCATTTACTGCCTGAGGGAGCCAGGGCAAGACACCAAGCCTCTCACCTTTTCTTCTATAGAGCAGAGCTGTAGAGAGCTCATTGCTAAGGCTGTCATGAGCCTTAGACAGCACATAGCAGGCCCTCAGAAAGAGTGGCCGTTAGTGGATTTACAGGTTAACTGAATTCCCAGCCCCAAGCAGCCTTAGCACCTTGGAAAAGGTGGCATTGAGGCTGGACCCAGAGGACACACAGTATTTAGACCTGTGACATCAGGGGCCAGGGGTGCTCTAGGAATAAGAAACAGCAGGAAGAAATGAGCTGGGTGTGGGAAGGGGCAAATGGCTGTATGAAAACGGAAGAAGTCACCATAGAGTTCTGCCTTACCCTGGCCCCTGGCCCAGGAAAGGACAAGGCAAGGATTGCCTTCCTCCCTCAAAAAGTCCCTGGCCAGGGAGCAGGATCTGCCACCTTGCTAGGGAAGCTCTGCTGCTACCCACCCAGGTGGACCACCGTTCTTTCTCTATGTCTGAGTGGCCCCTGGGGAGAGTGCTCTGCCAGGTCCTCCTCAAGTGAGCAGGGCTCCAGCCTGGGCACCTGGGCAGAGGTGAGGAACTGGGAAGGGCCACCACCCTGGAGTCCAAGGGCTGGAAGCCAGAACCAGGTAGAGAAGGCTGGAGGAGCTGCCATCAGCTTTAGAGGCACAGATGCTTGCCTACATCTTCCAGGCTTTCTGGGGCCTGCTGTGCTGAGCCCAGAGGCCAGCTGCTCACCGTCCCCCAATAAAGAACCCACAGAGAGAACTGGGCTTGTCCTACAGCATGTGAAGTTTGGGGTGGACCTAAGGAAGCCCTTCTTGGCTCCATATGTGGGAGGTGGAATCAACTGCATGTGTATTCCCAGGGGCTCAGGGCCTCTGGGAGGCAGAATAATGTCAAGTTTGAAAGCTCTGGAGTCTGGCTGCCTGGGTTCAAATTCTAACTCCACCACTTCCTGGCTGGGTATTGTTGGACAAGTTGCTTTACCACTCAGTGCCTCAGTTTCTCCATCTGTCAAAGATGGATGAAAAGTATCTACTTCTTAGGGTTGTTGGGACAAGTATATAACACATGTGAAGTGCTTAGACAGAGCCCAGCACATGGTAAACCGTCTCTAAGCTTTAGGTCGTTAATCTTCCTTCCAGAATCTCTTCCTTCAGGCCCAGTCCTGATATGAGAAAACAGTGTTCTTGTTCCCAAAGCCAGGGCAAAAGGAACCTGGGAGTCTCAGTGGATGAATGTTGGTTTGGGGAATGAGGCAGAGGTCTCTCTGAGCAACCTCCCTGGGGGCCCTGCACCCCAGGGACCCCCAGTACACAGGGGAGATCAGCCTGGGGCTGGGGTTGGGCTGGGGTGGCCTGGGAGCCAAGACCAGCAGAGGAGGAAGGACCATGCAAGGCCAGGCTGAGGCGACCCGCCAGTCTCGTCAGCCAGCCCCGTCTCCTGCTTTGACTTCCCTTCCCCCTTGGTCTTTGGGGCAAAGATTTGTGCTGGTTCAGGCCTGGAAATACCAGAAATACCAGAAACTGAAGTCGTCTCTCTTTGGGCGGCCACAGCATAAAACCAACCAACATGATCCTGCTATTAACCTCGATTAACTTGGAGAAGACTCTGTCTCAGGCTGTCGAGGCTCCATTGCTCCAGCCAAGCCCCCCAATGCTGGCCCAAAATGGCCAAGCCAGGGTGGAGGGTGGGCAGTGGAGAGTGGGTGGTGGGCACTATCGCCAGCTCAAGGGCCGAACCAAGAACAGGGCGTCCTGAGTGGTCGGGGACTGAGCTGCCTCCCACCCCAGTGCTCGGCCTCTACAGCCTCTGTCCACAGACACGGGCACAGAGAAGGTGATTGTTTCCATCTGACCACGGTGACTGCTCCCTGGGGCAGCCGAGAGCACAGGCCTGGGTGTCACAGAGGTAACTGCCAACCATGGGGCCAAAGCCTGCCCCCTCCACTCCTGTGGACACAGACACTCCGACAAGAGACAGAAGGACAGTCACAGCATACAGAGGCCCTCCTCACAGGGCCCAGGAGGGGAGCATGGTCTGCTGTCTGGTCACACACCCAGCCGGCCATGCATACTCCAGCTCGCACACTGCCCCCCACCTCCAGAAAGAGAGTCCACAACAGCTACACCCCCGAGGCACAGTTCTTAGGAGGATAAAAACATCCATTCAGGCAGGGGACGAGGGCCGAGGGCCGGCACCAAAATAGAATCACTGAGAAGTCATGGGGCAGAGGCGGTCAGACGTGTGCTTGAGTCTTGGTTCTGTGGCTCTCTGGCTGGGTGACTGGGACCAAATCCCTTCCCCGGCTGATCCTCCATTTCTCCATCTATAAAATGGGGGACAATGAAGCCCCCAGTGGTGGAGGGCTTATGCGTAATAGATATCTCCTAATTAGCCACAATAGGGGTTAGGGGTTACGTAGAAGCTGTTGTTATTATGGTTTACTCTAAGGAAGCAAGACATTTTCAGAAACAGGCCCAGTCTCAGAGGAAGGGGCAAGATCATAAGGTAGGGTGACTCCAGTGGGGCCAGCTGGGGAACAGGCCAGAAAAGGAAGCCAGACCTGAGTTTATAGTCCAGGCCTTCTTCCTACCTGCAGCCTTGGCAAGCCAGTTCACCTCTCCCAGCCTGTCTGGTCTTCCATAAACCTTCACAAACCTTCTGGGGAGGGAGTGAGAACAGCTTCCCACAGGAGCTGGGAACATAGGCTCTGAAGCCAGACTGTCTGCTGGCTCAGTGACCTCGGAAAAGCCCCCAAGACTCTGTTTAAATGGAGATGGTAACAGTCCTTGCCTTCTGGGGTGGTTGTGAGGATGACAGGATCTGCCTGTGTGAAGAGCCCTAAGCCATGCTCTGGTAAAGGAAGCAGATTCAGCTATTGGTGTGATAAGCACAAGCACCTTCCTGATTTCTGCCGTCTTGCTCCCTTCTGGCCTCCAGCAAGCAGGAGGCCCCATATGCCCCTCCCCCTCTACAAAGGCGGGTGCAGGGAGGAGCCCTGGGACCCAGCCCTGCCCTCCATCTGCCTCCCACAGGGACTCGGGAGGCGGCCTTCGTGTACGCCATCTCTTCGGCAGGTGTGGCCTTTGCAGTGACGCGGGCGTGCAGCAGTGGGGAGCTGGAGAAGTGTGGCTGTGACCGGACGGTGCACGGGGTCAGCCCACAGGGTAGGTGCAGGAGGTGGTCAGAGTGGGAGGGCAGGGGGCATGACCTTGGCCCTCACTCACCACAACCCTCTCTGTGCCCACCACACCCCAGGCTTCCAGTGGTCAGGATGCTCTGACAACATCGCCTACGGTGTGGCCTTCTCACAGTCGTTTGTGGATGTGCGGGAGAGAAGCAAGGGGGCCTCGTCCAGCAGAGCCCTCATGAACCTCCACAACAATGAGGCCGGCAGGAAGGTAGTATGGTGCTACCAAAAGCGGGGTAGGGATAGCGTGCGCAGGGCCTCACATACTCTCCCACCCACATGGCCACTCAGAAAACATTTGTGCAGGCTCTCACCAGCACCTGGCACCTCTGTAGGCCAGTGGGGTTCAGGACAGGCCAGGTGGGGGTGCAGACAGGCGGGCAGGTGTTACAGACAGGGTAAGTGGCCCCCTCCATACATATGGCCCCCCACACACATACATACATGTGTGTCCATCCCTGTCTCTCATACACATTGACTCCCCAAAAGAGCAGCAGAGCTAGGATGTGAACCTTTCTCCCCATCACCATGAAGATCGTGTGCCTATAACGCCACCTGCCTTCTGGATGCCTACTCCCCAAGGTTCCTACAGAAGTTAAATGCAGCAGTGTTCTCCCTACCCAGCACCTGTCACTCACTGTTGATAGGACACCACCCTTAGTGCTTCTCTTTCATCAACTCCCAGTGCCCCAAGTGCAGGGACAGTACCTTGTTCACCTGTCACAACACTGCTTAGCAGCCCAGTACCGCATAATTCATAAGAGGAGGTACAACAGCAAATCTGACTGCAGCGTCGGCCCCAGGGCACCAACAGTCCACTGTCAGCCTCCAGGGCCCCTCCCCGCCTCCCCTTGCCATCTCCTGATGGCCCCTCTCCCCTACCCTCTCCCACAGGCCATCCTGACACACATGCGGGTGGAATGCAAGTGCCACGGGGTGTCAGGCTCCTGTGAGGTAAAGACGTGCTGGCGAGCCGTGCCGCCCTTCCGCCAGGTGGGTCACGCACTGAAGGAGAAGTTTGATGGTGCCACTGAGGTGGAGCCACGCCGCGTGGGCTCCTCCAGGGCACTGGTGCCACGCAATGCACAGTTCAAGCCGCACACAGATGAGGACCTGGTGTACTTGGAGCCCAGCCCCGACTTCTGCGAGCAGGACATGCGCAGCGGCGTGCTGGGCACGAGGGGCCGCACATGCAACAAGACGTCCAAGGCCATCGACGGCTGTGAGCTGCTGTGCTGTGGCCGCGGCTTCCACACGGCGCAGGTGGAGCTGGCTGAACGCTGCAGCTGCAAATTCCACTGGTGCTGCTTCGTCAAGTGCCGGCAGTGCCAGCGGCTCGTGGAGTTGCACACGTGCCGATGACCGCTTGCCTAGCCCTGCGCCAGCAACCACCTAGTGGCCCAGGGAAGGCCGATAATTTAAACAGTCTCCCACCACCTACCCCAAGAGATACTGGTTGTATTTTTTGTTTTGGTTTGGTTTTTGGGTCCTCATGTTATTTATTGCCGAAACCAGGCAGGCAACCCCAAGGGCACCAACCAGGGCCTCCCCAAAGCCTGGGCCTTTGTGGCTGCCACTGACCAAAGGGACCTTGCTCGTGCCTCTGGCTGCCCATATGTGGCTGCCACTGACCACTCAGTTGTTATCTGTGTCCATTTTTCTACTTGCAGACTTAAGGTGGAGTAACAAGGAGTATTACCACCACATGGCTACTGACCGTGTCATCGGGGAAGAGGGGGCCTTATGGCAGGGAAAATAGGTACCGTCTTGATGGAAGTCACACCCTCTGGAAAAAAGAACTCTCAACTCTCCAGCACACATACACATGGACTCCTGGCAGCTTGAGCCTAGAAGCCATGTCTCTCAAATGCCCTGAGAAAGAGAACAAGCAGATACCAGGTCAAGGGCAGGAGGTTCATTTCAGCCCTCACATGGACAGCTAGAGGTTCAATCTCTGTGGGTCCTTCCAGGCAAAAGGAGGGAGGTGAGAGCAAGAGAAGGCTGAAGTCCCACCCTAGAGCCCAGCCTGCCCCCTGGGCGGAGGAAACTTAACCACTCCCCAGACCCACCTAAGCAGGCATATAGGCTGCCATCCTGGACCAGGGATCCTGGCTGTGCTTTTGCAGTCATGCCCCTGAGTCACCTTTCACAGTGCTGTTCCTCCATGAAACTGAAAAAGGAAACCACACACACACACACACACACACACACACACACACACACACACGCACATGTGCAAGAGAGAGGGAGGAAAGGGCTGTGCAATAAAGTCCTCTGCCATTATCTTACTCAACACAATTTATTGGGCAAATACTACGTGTTCTAGGCCCTGTACGGACCATCTCACTTGATGGCCTCAACAGTCCTGGGAAGCAGACAAAACAGGAATGCTAATGCCCATCTGACAGCAGAGAGGGCAATGCTCACCAGACCTCACAGCAAGCTTGATGGAGAGGTAGGGCCAGAAGAGTCCTCCAGCCAAGCCTCCTCCTTGGTTCTTGTACCCTAAGGCACATAAACTGCAGGTCTTCTTGGGTCTGAGCCTGGGGCGGGGAGTTCTGGCTGGAGGAAAAGGGGCAGGGAAGCAGCAGGAGTCAAAGATCACAGGCTGAGCTGGAGTCCACATGGTTCCTGAGGGCAGAACAGGCTCTGAGGAAAGACGTGAACAGCTGGAAGGTTGACAGTGAGGTCTCAGCAGTGTGGCGCACCCATCCCCAGCGTATCTGGGTCCCTGGGGTCCCAGGTACCATGGTTACTGCAAGATTTCCCAAGAGACAGCACCAGCAACCTGGGCCTGACCCTGTGCAACCGCCAAACCATCAGGAGCCCCGCCCAGGCTTGTGAGCAGGACATGCACGAAGCAAGACCTTGCCCCTGACCCAACTGCTTCTCAGATGGGCTTCCAATCACCAGAGGAAGTTGCTGTCAGCCCAGTTTCCAGACTGCCCCCACATTGGGGCTCTAAGTTTCAGGTCTGAGATCTTATGCTCTGTGATCCCCCATTTGGGGTTCCCAGACTCCAAGCTCCTGACTCCTGTGTTCAGTGGCTGAATTCAACATCCGAGATTTGGAATATGGGCTCCAGCCTGCAGAAACTCCTCTCCAGGCATTATGGTTTGTGCCTCCTAGTGTTGGCTCCCTCATGAAAAGAGGGTCAACACCCTTGGCCCCCAGCCAAGATCTCTGCTCAGTGTCCACACAAGGAGGAAGCCAAAACCAAGTGAGGTGCTGGAGCCACATTCAAACGTGGGGATAATCTTGGAGCAAGCCAGCTCTGATGTGGATGAAAGCTGAGCCAACTGTCGCCACAGCTGCCCAGCTGGGTCCACTGCTCCTCTGGCTGGCTGTTCAGCTGTCCACTAAGCCCAGGAAAAATACTATCCCTCACTAGCAGAGGCCAGACCCAGTGAGAGGGAACAGTGAGGACCCCTCCCCTCCCAGAGACAAGAGCTGAGCCACTCTCCCCATGCAGAGAACAGTGGGTCCAGGTTGGATGCTGGTATGATGCGAACTGCCCTTTTCACCTGCCAGGGAGTTCCTAAAGCTGATCTTCCTGGGGTTCTGAAGGTTGCAACCTAGTTAATCAGACCAGATTCTAGGAACCACTACCCAGGCCGACCACCGCCAGTGCTGCAGAGGTCAAAGAAATCCACAGCCACAGGACAAGGAGCTTCTTTGGACATGCCCAGCTCCAAACTGTCCTGGGGGAACTGGCACAGCCCTTACATAGTCCACCCCCTCTTGGCCTCACTGTGGCCTGGAAATTGGCCAGAAGGTCCACATCCTGCCCAAACCACTCTCCTCTCATCCCAAGGCAAAGGTGATGCCCTGAGGCCTAGGGCTGGATAAACCCCAGCTCTGGATGCTGCTAACCCACTCTGCTGCCCCACCCCATCCTCCAATTTTTATACTAGGCTCTTTGCCATTGTGACGTCCCCATGACATAGTCTGATGCACGATAAAACAATTATTTCTTTATCTTGCAATTGTGACAGTGACTTTTTTTATAGAATAGGGAGAAGAGACTTGGAGAAGGTCATGGGAATAGCAGATAAATAGTAGCAAATTCTATATATAGGGGCCCTTTTGCCTTCTTAATAGGTGGTTTGAGGGCCACAAGAACCTACCTGCATGCTTTCTGAAACTTCACTGCTCACAAAAGCTTCTTCATGTGCGTTTCACTGGGTCATGACCAGCTACTTAAACCTTGGCCTAGTCAGATCTTTCAAGAGTATGGATGACGGCCTGACTGAGTAGAGGGCCTGGTAAACTGGGTACTGACATGGGAGGTAGGGGACGAGGGAAAAGGACTTAGCTTCTATCCTGAGACATGGGAATCCAAGGACTATGGCTTACAGGTAAACTCCAGAATTAGAACCCAGTTAGAATAAGGAAACTGGGTGGAAAACTTCATGTAACTCAAGTCTAAAGCCACAGCCAAGGGAACTCGTTGCTGATGGGGAGATCCAGGGTGCCTTCTCAGGAACCTCCCTTCTAACTGAGTGAAGTCCTTATTCTTACCAAAGCAGGCCATGGCCTGTCCCCGACCCCCGCCGCAGCAAATTCACAGCAGCCGAGGAGTGGGGAGGCTGCTGAGTGCTCAGCTTTCCAAAAGCTTAGCGGGGTAAAGAGCTAACGGAAAGTGCTTTCAGGACAGCAGGGGTGCTTATGAATTGTAAAGAATAGGGGGCAGGGGCATAATAGACAAACGGAGGTCCCGGGACACGGTCTAGAGTACAGGTGGACAAAAAAGGACACCTCATACTCAAAATCGCAGAGAGAGGGGATAGAGGGTACAAGAAGAGCAAATAAGTCAAGGTTAGCAACATGGTGACACTCCACCTCTACAAAAAAATTCAAAAATTAATGTAGCACGGTGGCACACACCTGTAGTTTCAGCTTCTCAGGAGGCTGAGGAGTGGGGATCACTTGAGCCTGGGGGACAGAAGTTGCAGTGAGCTGAGACTGCATCACTGCACTCCAGTCTAGGCGACAGGGCAAGACCCTGTCTCAAAACAAAATGAAATCAAGAAGTCAAGGTGACCATGGTGGATCATTTTCTAGACTATGCAAATGTCCCAGGATTTGCCATCAGATAGACCTGGTTTGGATCCCAGCGTTGTCGTTTCTTCACTAGATAAAACCTCGGATAATTCGTCATCCTCTCCCAGCCTCACTTCTTCATCTGTAAAATGGGCCTGTCCCACCCGCTTACACACACACTTCAATGGGGCTAGATAATAATAGAATCTATTTGTTGGGGTGTTAAATACGAGAACATCTGTCAAGTGCAACAACTCTTCTAGAAAGCTGCTGGCTCCTTTGCCCAAATGCCCTTGCCTCAATTGCTGCCCTGAGCTCCCTCAGCACCTTCTCTAATTCTCCCTCTCCTTGTGTCTACCCTCCCAGACAACTCTCACTGGAAATATTACTATTCCCTTTTCAGGAACCCAGGAGGCAGTGAAGGTCACGGCAGTTAAGGTCACAGTAAGATGAAGGGGGCAGGAGGGGGATGAAACGAGGAGTGGCTCGATCCCTCTAACTCACATGGAACAGGTTGGGGGCTGAGGCAGGTGCCCCAAGACTTTGGCCCTACCCAGAGCTCAGAAGCAGGCAGATCTCTACCCAAAGTAGAAAACCCCAGGTAGGAGAGCAGAGAATCCCAGGAGCCAGGATACCCAGGCAGTAGCCAACAAGGTTATGGCAAAGCTGTCCCTACGCACCAGCTGGAAGGGCTGACTGAGATCCCAGTGTCTGGGAAAAGCAGGGCAAGGCCAGAGAGCAGGGCCAAGTCGGAAGTGCAGACAGGAGTGCCAGAGCTGCAGGAAAGGGTGTAGTGGGCCCCAAGTGCTCTGTCTGTGGGGACGGAAGAAAGGCTTTCAGGCTCCCAGGCTGGGTCCGCTTGCAGAGAGCCTATGTCCAGGCTCCATCCTTGTAGCTGCCCTCAGAGTTTGGGCCTGAAGTTCTCTGGGAGAGCTATGAAAATGCAGTGACAAAGCAGACCTCCTTCTCAGCGTCTTCCTGAGAACAACCAGTCCATGGGAAGTCTGGGGAGCAGCAGAGGCCAAGCAAAGGCCAGAGAACACAGGAAAACAGGACAGAAGGGAAGTCTAGGAACTAGACAACTGCGGGAGACTAGGAAAGGCTAGACACAGAGTGAGGAAAAGGCAGAGAGGGAGGACAGATGTGAGGAAGACAGGGATAAAGAGATAAGAGGAGAGAAGATGCTGCGGGAGCTCAGAGCAGCGACTGAGGTGAGGGCGTCTGGGCAAAGGAGGCCAGCAGCTTCCTAGTAAGAGGAGAAAAGTGCTGAGCTTCAGGAGAATGTGTCTGATTCAGAAAGGGAGCTGGGGAGGTGCAGTCTGAGGCATGTGGGGGAGGGGTGTGTGGAACACGGCCTGGCCTGGCCCAGTCGATGACTTCATAAGCATCTCCCCCAATTCCTTCCTGAGCCACCAGTCCTGGTGACCCCTGCCCACATCTCAAGGGTCTAGGCCAAGCAGGCGCTGACAGGGGAGAGAAGGGGCCCTTCTGGGCCAGGCCCCCAAGCCTGGCACAGTGCCTGCTGCGGGAGGAGGGGACTAGAGGCCCAGCCCTTGTCAGCATCCCGGCCGGCACTTCGGAGGCAATTAGCAGCCCAGCTGAGCTAATCCCCCGCCTGGCGAGGCCAACACAAACAGGCCCAGACCGGGTGCACACTCGCCTCCCTGTTTGCTGAGGGGCTCGGTGGTCCGCCAAGAACAACACCAATAACCCAGGGCCTTCTCTAGGTTAAGAAGAGGACCGGGGCCTGCTGAAGAGCTGACAGTGCCCGACAGAGCACACTCTGGCCAGGTGCCCTGGCCGCCCCAGAAAGGCAGCCACTGTTCCCAAGCCTTGGGCCAGTCGGGAAGAGGAAGCTGGACACAAGGAGCCATGTATTCCAATTCAGCACACACCCCACCTCCTCGTGCCACCTGTGAGGAAGAAGGCCTCATGCAAGCTTGTGCCACCTTGGCCAGCCCAACAACTGAGACCAGCAAGGGCTGGGCCCTCTGGTCAGGACCCAAGGATTACAGGCTCAATGCTGGACAGGGAAAGGCCAGAGGCAACTCAGACCTGGCCCCTGCCCTCAAGGAGCTCAGTCAAGCCAGAGAACAGATTCTGTGTATGACCTTGGAGCAGTGCCAGTCTCTAGCCCCACCAGCACCCCAAGACTTGGGAAGGCTAAGGTAGAACCCTCAAAACAAAGGGAAAGGGGGACCCAGGAGAAGGAACTGAGGCCCAGAGACTGATCACTGTGGAAGATGGTGCAAAAGCCAGCGGAAAGGACCCAGGACAGGCTTTGCCAGACTGGTCCTGGACCAGGCAGTGGCTCCTCTGGGCTTAATTAGCTCAACTCGGCAGCCACTGGGAGAACGCAGGCCCCAGGCATGTCCCTTCTCATGTAGCCCCGCTTCTTTTTGAGGCAGAGTCTCACTCCATCATCCAGGCTGGAGTGCAGTGGCACAATAATGGCTCACTGCAACCTCTGCCTCGTGGGTTCAGGCGATTCTCCTGCCTCAGCCTCCCAAGTGGCTGGGATTCCAGGCACCCAGAGTTTCACCATGTTGGTCAGGCTGGTCTCAAACCCCTGACCTCAAGAAATCCACCTGCCTCAGCCTCCCAAAGTGCTGGGATTACAGGCATGAGCCACCGCACCCAGCCTAGCCCCGCTTCTTGATTCCAGACCAACTCCACTTTCGTCAGCCCTGATCCCCCTTTGAGCCAAAGCCTCCATCCTCAATTTGGTTCCTCACCTACCCAAGGACTCCCTTTTTTTCATAAGTCCTCACAGGCCTCGTGCCAGATATAAGGGTCAAAAATGGACTTTGTAGCAACATCAGGAAGAGTTGCCTCCTTGAAGCTTCTAGTTGAGAAAGCAACAGACATGACCTCCCTGAGACAGCGATGCAGGACACTACTAATTATCAATACTCAACACCACACCATCTACTGAGCAACTCACCAACTGTGGGTCAGGCCTGCACTAAAGCACCATTTACTAGCATTATCCCATGTCATGTTCATAGGCAAGCAAGTGAACACAAACATTTCCTATCAGATAAACCAACTGAGAGGCAGGTGTAGGCTTCATCACTATTTTACAGGTGAGACTGAGGCCTACAGAAGGGAAGAGACTTGCCCAAGATCGGAACCTAAGGCTTCAGCACCTGGTCAGGATGGAATATGTCACCAGAGGCCCTCCTCAGTCCCACAGATCCTCCACTTCCCTCACTCCACTACTGGCGTAGACCTACCCTTGGTGCTTGCTCGCCAAAGGGCTTCAGAGCCTTGAGCCCACCCCTCCCCACACAGGAGCAAGAAATCTGTCTCTGGCTGAGCTAAGCTGGACTCTGTCACTCTGCTGGAGAATTACACGTCGCTCTACAGCTTTCTCTTTAAGGCAGGGGATGAGAAAGCTTGGAGTCACATTGCTAGAGCTGACAAAGCCATAGCTGGAAACAGCAGCCCTCCCCCAACCCCTTTCCCTGGCTGGCGTGGCAGAAGAACTTTAGGCCCAGTTCCAGGCCTGTCAGATTGGCTGTCAGGTGCCTGCCTGCAGCAGGAAGGGGCTGACAATCCAGTCCAAATCCCTTCTGAGTTGTTCCCACACCTGGCTCTAGAGCATCTTGCCTGAACCAAGGTATAGATGAGTTGACGAGTCCTTTTCCCCTTCAGTTCAGCCAAACGGAGGTATTTTTCAAAAACATCTTTTACTAGGAAATTGAAGGAAAACAAACAGATCGTAAGTACACAGCAACAAGCAGATTCCTAAGCAGGACTTTAACCAGCACCTAACCAGAGCCCTATAGATGCTTGCGTCTCCCTTCTCTCCTCATGAAGCCTCTTTCTAGGCATCAGAAGACCTGGGGTCTCATTCCTCATTGCTGGCAGCCTGAGGAATCTGAAGCAAGTTCATAAACCTCTTAACCTCATCTGTAAAGTAGAGATGAAGATACCGCAGGGCCAGGACTGGACCCAGTTCTAATTCTAAAGCCTCCATTCTACACAGCCTTCCTGACCCCACACTTCCACCATTATGGTTGCTGGAGGTCCAAGTGAAACACTGTATGGGGAAGTGCTCTATGGACTGGGAAGGGCAGGGCTATCGGGGACGCTGACGGTAGTCACTGGCCAGAACACTAGCTCTTTCCTTAAGAGTGAGGGAAATATGTATTGGGCATGTGAAGGATGGCATTCCAGGCTCCTGGTCTCATCAGGTTGTGACACTAGAATTTGCTTGCTGGGTCTCTCTTCTCCCATCTCTCCTCCTCCTTCCTTCCAGCACCTCCTGCAACCTGGGCCTCCTCCCCCATCCCCTTCTTGGACAGCGGCTGGAGCCACCTGGGAAGCTTCAAGAATGGCTGATGGTTATCATAGCCAGGACAGGGCGAGCTGCTGCCCCTCTGATTCATCATAGAGCTGGAGTGGATCCAGAGAAGTGACCAAGAGGATCCGGGGCTGCTGCTCTGAATTCAGACAGCTTCAATGGGGAAAGAGGCAGGCTGAGAGGAGCGGCTCAATCCTGCAATCAGAAGGGTGTGAGGAAAAGGGACTTGAGACTTGCTCTCCAGAACAACAGGCAATAGTGTGGCAGGAAAAGCCTGAGAGCTGAGGTTGCACAGCTTCCCCATCTGTCCCATCTCAAAGAACTCCTGTGAGAACTGAACCACAATGCAGGTCGGCATCCAATGAATAGTTCCCTCTCCCATTCCCTTCACTTCTGACCTGGGACACACACATTCACCCTTCCCACCTGGGCAAGTCAGCACAGCCAGATGCTGCGTGACAACCCTCTACACACCCTGACCCTCTCATCTCAGAATCTAGGATACACTCAATGTGGGTGTGATTCCTGGTCCCCAAGCTGCTCAGGTGCCCATTTCCAACCACAGCAGGCTTCAGTTTGATAGGGGGACCCCAGTATGGCAAGGGGAAAAGCTGGTTACTCCCCTCCACTGTGCCCTCAAGGGTCACAGCTCTGTACAGCTCACCCACTGAAGCAGCCACTTGCTGGCAAGCAAGAGATTCTCAACCTTTAACCTATGTCCCCTGCCTTTGAGAGACAAACCCCTGCTTTGTTAAATCTGTCATTTCAAAATAAATCTTGTGACTAAAAACAAATCAACACAATAGTGATTTTAAAATAAGCATTTTTTTTCTATTATTCTCATCTGATAAAATAAGCATTTCAAATTCTACACATCATTTGTCCACCAGCTATTCTGTTACTGCGCCCAAGGGGAGCTGGTAGTACAAGTTCTAGAGTCAGAAGTTCAAGGCTGGCCAGCTTGTTCAAGTTCAAGGTGCAGTGGCTCATGCCTGTAGTCCCAGCACTTTGGGAGGCCGAGGCAGGCAGATCACGAAATCAGGAGTTCGAGACCAACCTAGCCAACATGGTGAAACCCCGTCTCTACTAAAAATACAAAAAATTAGCCGGGCATGGTGGCACAGGCCTGTAATCCCAGCTGCTTGGGAGGCTGAGGCAGGAGAATCGCTTGAACTGGAGAAACAGAGGTTGCAGTGAGCTGAGACCACACCAACGCACTCCAGCCTAGGCAACAGGGCAAGACTCAGCCTCAAAAAGGAAAAAAAAAAAGTTCAAGGCTACAGTGAGCTATGATTGCACACTACACTTCAGCCTGGATGACAGAGTGAGAATCTGTCTTTATAATTTTTTTAATTTTATTTTAATGTAGAGACAGGGTTTCACCATGTTGGCCAGGATGGTCTAACAGGTGTGAGCCATCGTGCCCAGCCACACCTTACCACTTTTCTATAGAAATAAATACTGAACACCACTTTTAACTGCCAGTTGACTAATTTCAACTTAAGTAAACTAATAATTTAGTTATTGACATGTAAGAGGCTTAATGTCAACTCTATTCTAGAAATTTTTACATTTTCTGTAAAGAAGTTAGCCACAACATCCCACCAATAGCACCAGTTACAAGAAAAAATAGCTCAGAACATTCTCAAAAATAATTTCTTTTTGAAGTTGTGGAGTCAAATAACTCCAGCTCTACCACGGACTGGCTGTGAACCTTGGGCAAGTCATTAACTTGTTTCCTCAGTTATAAACTGAGAATGAAAAGAGTAGCCATCTCACAGGGCTATCATGAAGATACAGCATGTAAAACCCTTAGCACATTGCTGGTCACAAAGCCAGGGCTCAGTCATTAGCTATTACTGCTTTTAACATCAGAGAATGTTCCTGCCCCCACTTCCAATCCTGAGAATCCTGAGCCAGTAGATGTTTAAGAGTAGGCTCCCCAAGACTTCAGTTGGGCAGAGAACACATTTTACAGAAAAAAAGGGCTGATGCTCCTTTGACAGACCTGTGCTTCCCGAGGTACAAGCCATATGGTGTCATACATACTACTGCTTATACATTCATACCCCCCATTAAACTGTGAGCACCTTCAGGGTGGGATCTGGAACTTCTATTTCATATTGAGGGTGGGAAGGATGCACTGAATGTCAAATGAACTGAGACATGCATGTTAGGGGAGAAAACATAACCATCTACTGACCATCAGAGAGGTACAAGATAGACTGACTCTCTGATGAATGGCCACACAGGAGTGGGCTCCAGCCCTTTTCTAAAATGCTACAGGTCTATGACTGTTACTCTGGACTCCTCTCCATAATAAACAAGTCCAGGGAACAGATTAAACTATCTCTACCCACTACTATCCCTGAACTTCAAGGCCCCTTAATGCCCCTTTCAGGGCCCCAGAAAAGAGCCTCAGCCTGGGTCCACAACCCATGGTCCCTGTGCAAGGCCTCCCTGGAGGGCCAGCCCACACGGCTTTGTTATAGATGACGTCCTGGACAGCTATCCGACCCACTGTCTTCTAGTCTCCTCATCTCCAAGTTCCTGAAGCCCTAGCCAAAGACAACAGTGTGGACTTGTTTTTTCGGGGCCCAAAGTAGAAGGCTTCTCAGCACCTGGGAGCAGCTGGAAGTTGGAACTCAGGACTCATCGCTGCTGGTCTCCCCATCCTGTGCCAAGTGCATCTGTAAACAAGCCTTCTCAGTGGCTCCCTGCAGCTGCTCCCCAAATGGGTCAAAAGAAGAGAAACAGGCTAGAATCAGGGCAGCCCATAGCTTGCAAGTGAGAACTAAGCCAGGCAGGGCCTGGTCTGAAAGGTGGTCCCTGGATACAGCCAGGCCTGCACTGCTGGCCCTGTGCCCAAAGTCTTAGATGGGTTCAACATTGCCCACGACTGCTGCCCTATGCCAAGGTGTTGAGACCCCAAGAGCCATGGGGCCTGTGTCACACTGCTGTAGGTCCCACTGTTTTACAAGCTGGCGGGGAGAATGAGCTTGCTGGGGTGGAGATGCCTGGATGCTGGGCTGTTGTGCGTGATTCTGTTTGCTATAAAACAGCCAGACATTCCTAGGACCTGGAATCGCGCCGAGGCCACGGAGTTAGCCTTCCCAGCCATATATCTCCAGGCGGGGGACAGGCCTGAGACATCTGAGATAATAAAGACATGATTGTCTCAGCCCTGGGGCTTGTCTCCCCTTTGTCCCAGGGCCCAGCAGCCAGCAAAAAGTTTAAAGACATCCTCCCCCTTCTCCTGGGAAAATAAAAATGCACCAGATTCTATAGCCCCTGGGGTGAACTTCCCCAAAACCAGGCCTTGGCCCGGGATTCCTGCTCTCAGCACCCCAAAGCAGAAGGTAACTTGGAAGCACACAGCAGAGACATGAACAGCTAGAACGTAAAGACACTCACTACATGCCATTCTCGTGCACACATCTCTAATTCTCACCAGTCCTACGACACAGCAATAATTTTAGGGATAAAGAAACTAAAGCTTAGAGGTTAATAGATTTCTCCAAAGCCACAGCTATTAGATGGCACAAAGAGGTTTGAAACCTAGATTCGTTTTATTCCAAAACCTGTAACTTCTGTGGTAACCTGAAAACTGCTTTTGAAAAAAATGTTCCTTCTTGGCCGGGCGTGGTGGCTCACGCCTGTAATCCCAGCACTTTGGGAGGCCAAAGTGGGCAGATCACAAGGTCAGGAGTTCGAGACCAGTCTGGCCAACATAGTGAAACCCCGTCTCTACTAAAAACACAAAAAATCAGCTGGGTGTGGTGGTATGCACCTGTAATCCCAGTTACTCAGGAGGATGAGGCAGGAGAATCGCGTGAACCCAGGAGGCAGAGGCTGCAGTGAGCTGAGATCGTGTCATTGCACTTCAGCCCAGGCAACAGTGCAACACTCCGTCTCAAAAGAAAAAAAAAGGAAGAAAGTTCCTTCTTCCGATTTCTCAACCCCAAAAAGGGCAGGAGGACTCCCTTTAACACATGAAGGGAAAAATTTGTATGATGGAAGCAAAACCCACATTCCTTAATCTGGAACCCAAAGCAGCCGCTGCCAGGCCAGTTTCCGTAAGTCACTTCTACCTCAATCTGAGCAACAGCCTGTCCCAAGGGTATGTGGCTTCATGGAGGGAAACAGGGACCTGAGACGTGCTAAGGATGAAATCCCTACATACTTCCAAGGATGACTCTTACCCACTTTATGAATGAATAGAAGGCCAGTTCTAGCCTTCTTAACCACAGAAAAGGGAGAAGAGGCACCACCCACACAAAAGTAAGGTGTTTGAGTAGAGGGAACACTGGATTCAGAACCAAAAGACTCCAGTTCAATCTGTAAAATCTTGTAGAAACTCAACTCTAAGCCAGTTTTCTCATTTATAAAATAAACACCTGTTTTACTTGCCTCACAGTCTTTTATGAAGATGAACATGAAAGCATTTTTTCAGCAGCCTTATAAATAGAATGTATTACGACCCGTGCAAGCTTTTTCCCTGTTGCCTTCTTTTGCATTCCTGACTCCCCTCTTTTTTCCCTTTCTTCTGTTCATACAACTGAACTATGTGCTCAACAGCATGCTAGACAGCGAGGCTCAACCACAGGTTAAGAGAGTAGAGACATTAAGAAAATCAGATAGTGTCAGACCAGAGCCACTTGGTTCCCAATGAACAAGAACCAGACCTGCTGAGGCCCAGGAACTGACCTCAGTCATATACTTCTGTCTTAAGTTTCAGGCCTGCCCACGACCCTCTCAGTCTGGTTGCAGGGCCTCAGGACTAGAGGTTTATTGTCTTCCTAAGTCAAACATTCATTGCTGGACCACATGATCTTTTTCAAGGCTACTTCCAGCCCACCAATTTGCCCCTAACTCATCTGCTTTTTCTATCCTCAATTCACTGGCCTCTACAAACCAGGCAGCCTCAACTCCATTAGAAACACAACTGCCCTCCTTGGCAGCAAAAGGGGACTGAGAGAAACCAAGAGCAGGAAGTCCTCCTAAATGGCCCAGGGAAAAGGTGAACCTTCCACTGACTTACCCATTCTGGCGACATAGACTCAGAACTCTGTAAGAAGGGAGAGGTCATCTGGTATAACAGTCCCAATGGTTGCTCTCAAAAGTTCTCTGCTTGTACCTATTTCAAACAACCTAAACAGCCCTAAAATCGACCAATTTTCTCCAAGCACCATCCCACACACAGACATTTCACTATTCCCTGACAGTCTAAGTTTAATTCTGCTTGTAGGGATGGAATGTATCTGTCTAAAACAGAGGATGTCTGGGTCTGCAAGTTCCCCAACAACAGACTCTACACCAAGGCTTGACTCACGACCCAATTTAAAATAAAATAAAAATAAAACAAACAAGGAGAATGAAGACTGATACTTGGCTGAAGGTTAACTGAAAGGTAATTTCACAACCATCAAGCACACTGGGGTCTAGGGAATTGGCAGCAATTATTTTAAGAAATGAGAAGCAAGATCAAAAGCTTTGGAGTGCAGTAATGTTTCTGTATCTGCACAGGCTGCAGGTATGGGGTGATGACATTCTGTGGGCAGTGGGCTCTTTTCCCAGCAATGTGGGAGCCTGTACTCTCCTCTCACGGACAATTAGAAAGAAGCTTAAGAAACCTTGCTAAGTTCCAGGTGCACAACCAGCGACTCTTTTCTTGCTGTTTCTCTGCCATCTAGTGGCTGCTCTGGATCATTACAGGCCCACCTCACAGTCATTTTCCTTGGTCCTTCCAGTAACTTCCTAAATGATGATACCACTTAGACAGCTAGGTATACTGGTGAGTGCTTTACCTATATTATTGCTAGTCTTCACAACAGTGCAAGGTACGTTATTAATTCCATTTTTCAAACGAGAAAGCCAAGGCTTATAGAAGTCACTTGTCCAGGGTTACAGAGGCTCAGTAGAAAATGTGACACCAAAGTCCATCCTCATGCTGTTGTATCACTCCTCCTGAAGGAAAAGAAGGCCCCGAAACTAAACATAATTTCAATTCTTCCAGAAATCTCTACATGCTCCAAGCTCCTCACGGCTAGCTACGATCTTGGTCAAGTAGATGGCACCACTGCCTCCTCTAGCCCCACAATGCATTGGACACTACACTGGGAACTGGGCAAATCACCCCACTCCATTTGCTTCATCTGAAAACTGAGAGACCACGTAAAAATGTGTACACAATGTTCATTGTAACCTAAAGTGGAAATAACTCACGTGTCCATCATTTGATGGAATGAATAAGCCAAATGTGGTATCTCCATACAATGGAATACTATTCAGCCATAAAAAGGAATGAAGTAATGACACATGCTACCATACGGATGAACCTTGAAACATGCTAAGTGAAACAGTTGGTTAAAAAAGACTACATATTATAATTATACGAACTATCCATAATGGGCAAATCTACAGTGACAGGAAGTGGTTCAGCAGTTGTTTAGGGCTGGGCAGATGGGACAGAAAGTTTCAGGGGATGATAGCTAAAGGGTACAGAGTTTTTGAAGGAAAGAGAAAATTCTAAAATTTGTCAGGTGATAGTTGCACAACTTTGTGAATAAACTAAAAACCACTGACTTGTACACTTTAAATAAGTGAATTGTTTGGTACAGGAATTATATCTCAATAAAGCTGTTACACTCACCTCACCCTGCCAAAATTGAGAGGGCTGGTCTAAGTAACCTCTAAAAGTCCTTCCCACAGTCTTTTTAAAGCTGAGAGACTCACCTATCATTATCATTCCCATCGCTGATAACTTGGCCTGAACCAAGTTCAATTAACTTGAACCAAGTAAGACTATAAAGCAACTAAAATCGAGAATAAACAAACATAATCTGAATCTTCTAGCTCTTTAAAATACTTACGGTTCTATGATATATACAAAACCTAGATTTTGAGGAGTTTTATTTCCTTATAGTCTTTTAAGACTTTCAAGGATCTCGTTTTTTAAATCTCAGAAGTGTAAGTAATCAGACCTGATGGGACTGTGGAGTCCCCTACTTTTTCTCTACAGCACTTAACACCATCTCTGACATACACATTTTAATCATCTGTCTGCCTCCCCCTACGAGAATGTAAGTTCCACCAGTGTAAGAATTTTGTCTTGGTCATCCTGCTGCATCATGAGAGTTACTGATTTGGTTTGGCTGTGTCCCCACCCAAATCTCATCTTGAATTATAGTTCCCATAATCCCCATATCCCCACGTGTCATGGGAGGGACTTGGAGGGAGGTAACTGAATCACGAGGGTGGTTACCTCCATGCTGTTCTTGTGATAATGAGTTCTCACAAGATCTGATGGTTTTATAAGGGGTTTCCCCCACCCCACCTCCAACTTTGCTCTGCACTTCTCTCTCCTGCCGCCATGTGAAGAAGGACGTGTTTGCTTCCCCTTCCGCCATGACTGTAAGTTTCCTGAGGCCTCCCCAGCCATGCTGAACTGTGAATCAATTAAACCTCTTTTCCTTTATAAATTACCCAGTCTTTGGTATGTCTTTATAAGGAGCGTTGAGAACACACTAATACAGGTACTAAGCAGATGTTTGTTAAATAAACGAATTTATGGACAAATGAATGAACTGCATTGCTAGTGTTATGTAGGGAAAGATACAGTTCCTTTAGATCTATACCAGGTATACCACTAAGGCATACCAAAGAAAAATGTTGCTTGTTAAGAAATATGGCTGTAAATCACTGTAGGCAGTGACTGAATGTGGCAAAATAAGTCTACTGACAGACAATTAGATGTGTTCCCAAAGTCACTTCTAGTCACCCTCAATCAGGCAAATCACACTTTGTTTCTTCCTTTTATTACTATTATTCCCAGAGGTGCATCAGACCCCACCACTGACCCCATGGGGAAGCACCATTAGCTCCTCCAAGAGCTCTATGAGCTAAAAAGGCACTGGTTACAACTCTCAACCCCAAGGTCATGATTCATAGATCACTGGTTACTACGTGGTAACAATTCCTTAGAACCTCTATCAGAAGAGAGCAGGATCAGGCTGGCATAAAAGTACACTGGCCTAAAAACAGAGGCCTGGAGTTTAGTCACCAAACAGCTGTGCAACTCTAAGCAAATTGTTTTCCTTCCCAGCGACCATACCCTTATTTTAAAATGTAATTAATTACCACCCTTGGCCTACTCACCTCACAGACTGTGGGGATAAACTGAAAGAATGTGACACACTGTGCAAATGTAAAATCTTGGTCATTATTTTCAGGGAGGAAACACAGGTCTCACCACATTTCAGCACTAGCTGGGGTCTTATCCAGAAAGAAAATACTGCTGGGAGGCCGGGCGCGGTGGCTCAAGCCTGTAATCCCAGCACTTTGGGAGGCCGAGACGGGCGGATCACGAGGTCAGGAGATCGAGACCATCCTGGCTAACACGGTGAAACCCCGTCTCTACTAAAAAAAAATACAAAAAACTAGCCGGGCGAGGCGGCGGGCGCCTGTAGTCCCAGCGACTCGGGAGGCTGAGGCAGGAGAATGGTGTGAACCCGGGAGGCGGAGCTTGCAGTGAGCTGAGATCCGGCCACTGCACTCCAGCCTGGGCGACAGAGTGAGACTCCGTCTCAAAAAAAAAAAAGAAAATACTGCTGGGATTGCTTGACAGGTTTTTTGAACTACATTCCTACCCATCTGAACTACTCAACACAGACTACATGAAATGCTCAATTCAAACATATGTGCAATGTGCGCTAGCTCTGTAAGTCTCAAGATCTCTAAGCAGCAAGCTTCCCTCAAGATAATCATACAACAGCTAACAAAAATAACCAAACACTGTACTAGGCAATTTACGCACATGAACTTGTCTAATCCTCACGAAACCCCGTGAGGTGGTATTGCTACTATCCTCACAAGAAAAACATCCAAGTTAAATATCTTGCCCAGTATCACACAGTCAGTAAACAGTGAACCCAAGATTCAAAACCAGGCAGTCTGGCTCTAGAGTCTACGTTTTTAATACTACTCTATACTGCCTCCTACAAAACAGACAAGATATAGACAAGCATTCCTGAAATGAATAAATGCCTAAACAAAAGTAAATCACAGTGACGAATTACCATTTTGTACCCACTAACATTATAAAATTGGCTGTTCTTCTATGAGAACTCCCTATCATACAAAGCTTTGTCTATCCTTTTGCCTGAGTGCTTATTGGAGGAGAGTACCTTATCCCTAAATCCTAATGACAAATCTGCAAAAGGTAAGCAGGCATAAATGGCTCGATTTTACAGATGTGTAAATCAAGACTCAAAAACTAAAGCAGTTTGCCCAAACACAGCTGGTCATTAACAGAGCCAGATTCAAAGTTAAGTCCTTCTACTCCAAAATATATGTGCTTTTCCTACTATTTAATACTGTTTTTCTCTTTAATATCAAAAGGTTCTACATAGAACTGGCACTAGAATGATTCCTGAAACAACAACAACAGGAAATATGCTATTTTACATAAACTGTAATGAAGAATGCCAGGATACTTACAAGAAGGGAGACAGTTAAGTCTGTATAAAGGGAGCTAATTTTACCACTGAGTTATATTTATGCTTGGATCCTACTGGTACTCCCAAAAGGAAGCGATCCATAAGGCAGAAAAATATGCTGTCTGTGGCTGTTTAAGAAGCCGTATTTGGCCAGGCCCAGTGGCTCACGCCTGTAATCCCAGCACTTTGTGAGGTCAAGGCAGGAGGATCATCTGAGGTTGGGAGTTCGAGACCAGCCTGACCAACATGGAGAAGCCCCCATCTCTACCAAAAATACCAAGAGATTAGATGGGCGTGGTGGCACATGCCTGTAATCCCAGCTACTCAGGAGGCTGAGGCAGGAGAACTGCTTGAACCCGGGAGGTGGAGGTTGCGGTGAGCCAAGATCATGCCATTACACTCCAGCCTGGGCACAAGAGCATAACTTCATATCCAAAAAAAAAAAAAAAAAAAAGCAGCAGTAGCCATATTTATCCTATAAACAAAAACCAACTCAGTCTTTACTGGTTACCGCTATACGTATTTTTTAAAAACACTACAGACTGAACCAAACTTAGAATCTCTCAACTATATCAGTAAAAATCTAGACTCATCAAAGATGATCCCTATATGGATAATAATCACAATTTTTTTTTTTTTTTTTTTTTGAGACGGAGTCTCGCTCTGTCGCCCAGGCTAGAGTGCAGTGGCCGCATCTCAGCTCACTGCAAGCTCCGCCTACCGAGTTTACACCGTTCTCCTGCCTCAGCCTCCCAAGTAGCTGGGACTACAGGCGCCTGCCACCTCGCCCAGCTAGTTTTTTGTATTTTTTAGTAGAGACGGGGTTTCACCATGTTAGCCAGGATGGTCTCTATCTCCTGACCTCGTGATCCGCCCATCTCGGCCTCCCAAAGTGCTGGGATTACAGGCTTGAGCCACCGCGCCCGGCCATAATCAAACAAAATTCTTAAAGACTCACTAGTCTACTTGTATATTTAGTATACAGGTTTTTTTTTCTTTTTTTTTTTTTTTTTTTGAGACGGAGACTCGCTGTGTCACCCAGGCTGGAGTGCAGTGGCGCGATCTCGGCTCACTGCAAGCTCCGCCTCCCGGGTTTACGCCATTGTCCTGCCTCAGCCTCCGAGTAGCTAGGACTACAGGCGCCCGCCAGCACGCCCGGCTAGGTTTTTTTTTTTGTATTTTTAGTAGAGACGGGGTTTCACCATGTTAGCCAGGATGGTCTCGATCTCCTGACCTCGTGATCCACCCGCCTCGGCCTCCCAAAGTGCTGGGATGACAGGCTTGAGCCACCGCGCCCGGCCATAATCAAACAAAATTCTTAAAGACTCACTAGTCTACTTGTATATTTAGTATACAGGTTTTATAGATTTTTGTTAACTACCTGCTAGCAAAAAATCCTGAAACATAAGAGGCTACAGAAACGATCCTGCACTGGTGGTGGTCAAATTCCTTGGCAATACCTTAGAGGTTACTAGGGCTGCACAAAGTTTATCTCTGTGACAAGGAGGCAGTGGGAAGAGCAAAACTGCTGGGCCTGCCTTGACTACAGCATCTCTGTTTCATACACCTTTTCTGTTTCTATAGTGGGGCTCTATATAAGCTTTTGTTTAGGAAAAGGAAGACACAAACCAAAAAGACTACTGAAAAAAAGACACAAACCAAAAAGGAACAGAAACTCATTTTATTGAGATGAGGAAACCAAGGCCCAAAAAGGTATAGCAACTTGCCCAAGGAAACTCTGATACCTCAATTAGAACCTGGGTCTTCAACTCCCAAATGAGAGCTCTTTCCAACAGTGTTATTACTACCATGGGAGAAATGAAGATATAATATCAAGCACCATAATGCAAGCTAGGAGCAAAAACGTGACTTGATTCATCATGCTGTATGTACCAGAGTTCACAGAGTTTTCTAACAGCAGAGGAGATAATCACAAACTCAGCACCCTCCAGTAAAGTCATTCTTACACGAAGCCAGTGAATAATTCACAGGTGCCCGCCCACCCTTCAACAAGCTGCCAAGGGATGGATCTAACTGCTTAACACCAATAATTCCAATACAACTGTGAAATCCTCAAGTTATGGAGAAAAAGGAACATTTCTTTAATAGCTTCAGAATCAAGACAAAAAAATTCCTCTCCCATCAGACTAATGCAAACCTTACAAAGGAGGGCTAAGAAGTTGGCACTGGGGCCCCATAGTGGGTCTGGAACTCCATACACGTTTCCAGCCCTATCCGAGTTGGTCAGAGGTGAAATTAAAAGCCTTACCCTACTCCTGGCAATGAGTATGAGGAGGAAGTCCCTCACTGATACAGCAGCCTCAGACCCAGAAGTCAACAGGGTTTTCTGGTTCTGATTTGATGTGAGCCAAAATGATGAAAGTGATGATGACAGCTGCTATCTACCCCATTCACAGATGAGTACCTTCTACTTGCCAGGCACTGTGCTAAGAGCTTCACATATAGCAATTCATGTAGTTCTCACAACTCTTGGGCAAAGTACAGCTATTTCCATTCACAGAGAATGCAACACTCACAGCATTTAAGTTACTTGCCTGAAGACATAGATCAAGTTAGTGGCAGAGCCAAACTCAAATCCAAAGCCTATGCATGTACTTTGCACAACACCAACGCCAAGTTGTTTCGCCTCAGTTTTGCCATTTGACAAATGACATCATCCATCCCTGCCTCTTTTACAGAGTTGTAACTGAGGTCAAGTGAAATCAATAACACAAACATGATTTGAAGTTTAGGAGTTTACTACTTAAACTCAAAAACTGCATGAGGATCCCTGACCATTTGCGAAGATGTAGCCAGAGCCCCAGTCATCTCCCTATGCTTGGGTCAAGCGAATGAAAGAAGAGAACCAGGTTGCAGAGCTGGCTCCTAGCCCTCCTCAGACCTTGGGTATTCACTAAGGAGGAACTTTCTCACCAAACAAACCCTGCTCTTCCCAACTCACAGGCCTACTATAATTTAAAAAAAAAAAAAAAAAAAAAAAAAAAAAAAGGTCAACTGAGCAGACTCTAGAGACAGACTACTTAAATTATAATCCCAGCTCCCTCACTTACTAGCTCTGAATTCTTGGACAAGTTTCGTATCATAACATGCCTCAGTTTCCACATATGAAAAAACGGGGGATTGCTGAGAAGACCGAGTTACTTCACACAAGGGCTTCAAAGAGTCATGTACAGAATAAACACTCAAATTTTTAAAAGGACCAAATGACACAATGGGCAAAGGCACCCTACCATCCTCCAAAGTTACACCTTTAGATCCTCTAAAGGAAGATGTCATTCTCTCATGCTACAACCAATCCTAAAGTCACCTCCCACAAAAAGTGCCTACCCAACAAACCTACCCTTACAGATGAAGCCTTTTATGCTGCTTTGCTTGTCCTGTGCACTATATGATGCTTGAACTACAATTTCCAGCTTTGTAATTAGTCACATACATTTTATTTCCACATAAGATATGTAATGAATAAACACACAGGTTCCAAAATCAGACAGATACGATCTCCAACTCTGGCTACAGACACCAAGCGATGATGTCTCAGAGTCCTACTCCATAAAATGAAGATACCTGTACTATCAACCTCAGAGCTGTTGTGAGTACCAAGTGTGATAACACCATGTGCTTAACACAATGCAAAGCACACAGTAAGAGTTCAATTAACAAAGCTGTTATTTCGCCAGAGTATGTCCCCATTTCTTTTGTGATCTTTAGCAGTTAGGGCAGAGCCCTCCTGGATGTGATTAATATTCCTTCCTTAATGCACTAATTTACTTACGGGGGCCTTGAGGCTACCGTTCTTCCTACTGCACCTGTCCCTATGCGGTGGTGAAACAGAGCCCCCAGCCACTCTGCAAACATGCCTGGGCCCTCCTTTGTTCACATTCCCTCCACTCAGAAATCCACACCTGGCCGGGCACGGTGGCTCATGTAATCCAGCACTCTGGGAGGCCGAGGTGGGTGATCAGCTCAGGAGTTCAAGACCAGCCTGGGTAACATGGCAAAACCCCATCTCTACAAAAAAACAAAAAGTAGCCAGGCATGGCGTCACACACCTGTAGTACCTTCTACTTGGGAGGCTGAGGTGGGAGGATCGTTTGAGCTGGGGAGGTCGAGGATGCAGTGACCCAAGACCACAACGCTGCACTCAGCCTGGGTGACAGAGTGAGACCCTGTCTCCAAAAAATAAATAAGTTGTAATGACCTATAGCCCAGAAATACTCTAAAATTCATGTTTGACATAAATAAATCCTCAAGAAATCATCTCATGTCATGGGTTTCAAACCAATAGCGCATTAGTCTGATGGGCTTTAAAGAAATGATGCCTCCAAAAAATAATTTTTTATGAAAATTTAAATGGTGCTCAGATCCTATTTCAAAACAATATGGCCCTAAGCACTGTTTTCCTTTTTTAAAAATAAGCTTAGGTAACATTACACAGAACCCTTTTAACTTTTGAAAGTTTCAAAAAGGTTCTATCACCAAGGTGTGCACTGGTCCCTAAACATAGCTAATCAAAGTTCTATCTGGGACTCTTTTAGAAATTAGATTGATTCTCAGGTCCCATCATAAACTTACAGATTCAGAATCTCAGGAGCATTTTTTTTAGCCTTCCCATCTAATTGTTGACCAACCAGGAACCTGAACTGCATTTAAAACCTCAACAATAAGTATGCAATTTTACAGATAGAGGCCAGAAACATGGAAGCTACCTGCCAAAGGGCATGTTGTTAGGAGCAATAATGCAAACTTCATCAAAATAAAAAGATGCTTGTTCAAAATGTAGGCGCCTAGTCTCTACCCCTAAAGATTGAGAGTAAATCCTACAGGGTCCAGGAATCCTGATGACTTGAGATAAGCGGCCCACAGTTCACACCAAGAAAAGTACTGCTCTGCGGGATACATCAGAGCAAACAGAACGGTTATGATGCTGTGCTCTATTTTAATAGCGTTAAGAAAATGTTATGCTTACCTTTGCCTTGAAAATATGTCACTTCTTCTTTTTTTTTTGAGACGGAGTCTCGCTCTGTCACCCAGGCTGGAGTGCAGTGGCCGATCTCAGCTCACTGCAAGCTCCGCCTCCCGGGTTTACGCCATTCTCCTGCCTCAGCCTCCCGAGTAGCTGGGACTACAGGCGCCCGCCACCTCGCCCGGCTAGTTTTTTGTATTTTTTAGTAGAGACGGGGTTTCACTGTGTTAGCCAGGATGGTCTCCATCTCCTGACCTCGTGATCCACCCATCTCGGCCTCCCAAAGTGCTGGGATTACAGGCTTGAGCCACCGCGCCCAGCCGAAAATCTGTCACTTCTACTTCAGAGAAGGAATGCATGGTGGACCCAAAATCCATTGAGCATTTATTTGCTTTTGGGGAAATCACCTATGAGACTATGATACTGCATTAAAATCAGGGCTTTCCTCCCATCTTGACCCCACTAATCAGCAATGTGCTTTTAAACCTCCCACTGTACTCCTTTATTAGATATATTTCACATTTTTCTACAACGCAGGGCTTTAATGACTCATTGGATATGCTTCTAAGAGGCAAGTGTCTAACTTCACAGAAGTGTAACTGTTCTGTCACAAGTTAGTTCTAATGCACAAATTACCTGATGGCAGCAAAACAAGACATATACAGAGATTCTAAGAGAAACTAGGTAGAGCCACAAGAAGGCAGTACTTGACTTTGACAGGGGGACTTAAGAATACACATTTCAGGGCAGGCGCGGTGGCTCACACCTGTAATCCCAGCACTTCGGGAGGCCGAGGCGGGCGGATCACTTGAGGTCAGGAGTTCGAGACCAGCCTGGCCAACATGGTGAAACCCCATCTCAACTAAAAATACAAAAATTAGCCAGGCATGGTAGCTCATGCCTGTAGTCCCAGCTACTTGGGAGGCAGGCTGAGGCATGAGAACTGCCTGAAATCAGGAGGCAGAGACTGCAGTCCTGGGCAACAGAGTAAGACCCAGTCTCCAAAAAAAAAAAAAAAAAAAAAAAAAAAGAATACAGATTTAAGAGGTAAACTGGACCTAACACAGCACTGTAAGTACTACAAAACGAAAGGCCAGGAATGCAGGTTTCACACCCAGCTCTGCTACCATACAGCTGTGTAGTGACAGGAAAAAGTCATTTAAATGTCCTCACCTTTCCTCACCATGTGCAAGATGCAGGGATTTAAATTAGCTAGTCTCAATTCTGTGATTGTGACATATGAACTATGAACTAAAAAGGATTACAAAATTGTTCCCCACCCAGTTCTCCATCTTAGCCTATTTTAAATCCCACTATCTAAATAAATACAATGTAGAATAATAATCATGTCAATACAACATGGTGTATGAACTGTCCAAGTTGTGCACTGCACAAATAAATCTGTGTATTTACTCTAACAGTTCTAGCAGGTAGCAACCAAATGCCTTGTTCTTCGAAAAATAAAATCACTAAATTATTACAAGTCGTTCACCAAGTGTCTTTGGAAGGGCCTTTGCACAAAGGTTGTGTGTGGCCTGGGCAGTGGCCCAGATACCCATCGGGGTTCCAACTGACCACCCACACCACAACGCAGGCACACAGAATACAGTCAGTGGATGGAGCGCCGTGTAGGCCATTAAGACCAAAGTCCTTACCTCTGCCTGCTTACATCTCTGCACTGCTTGAGACTGTCATTCTCCAATGTCTCCAGTGCCAGGGAAGGGAACAGGTTTTTGATAAATAATGACAAATGAATGTGTGTCATGGATATGCATGCACAGATAAAACTTTTACATTACTCTCTTGAGAGCAATGCAAAGTAGAAAGAGATGACATAGTTATTCAAGAGAAAGCAGCTATCAAAATTGTAAGGGAAAGAAAATTCCAAGTAGAAGTCAGGAGACATCTATTTTACTCTCTGTATATCCTCAGTGCCTTAATTGCTTTAAAAAACCTATTTGTTGAATTTACTACTTGACTATAAGAATGAATGAGTAGGCCGGGCGCAGTGGCTCATGCCTATAATCCCAGCACTTTGGGAGGCTCAGGAGAGCGCATCAGGAGGTCAGGAGTTTTGAGACCTGTCTTGAAACCCAGTCTCTATTAAAAATACAAAAAATTAGCCAGGGCATTGTGGCGGGCACCTGTAGTCCCAGCTACTTGGGAGGCTGAGGCAAGAGAATGGCACGAACCCAGGAGGCATAGCTTGAACTGGTGTGAACAGTGAACTGAGATGGCGCCACTGCACTCCAGCCCGGGCGACAGAGCAAGACTCTTGTAAAATAAACAAACAGCACTGACTTAGGATTGATTGGCTATATGCCATCTCTGGGCAATGGAATACGAGAAAGTGTAAATGCGCTTTCCCTTGCCCCTCTTTGGCCCACCACAAGCAAGTCCACACTCAAGCAGCCACTGCTCTCTGGAACTAGGCTCCAGAATGACAAACACGAAGCCCACCTGAGCCCAATCTGAAGGCTAGAGACAAGTTCAGCTGACTCTTGAATGAGAAAAATAAATGCTGTTTTAATAAGCTACTGTTGGCATGGTTAAATGCAACATTATTCTGGCAAGTGAATAAAATAAGGAATTTTTTTTTTTTAACTGTTTGAGGCACTTAGAAAAAAGACTTTAAGTAGTAATTAAAAGTATTCATTCTGGTCGGGCACAGTGACTCACACCTGTAATCCCAGGACTTTGGGAGGCCGGCGGGCAGATCACAAGGCCAGGAGATAGAGACCATCGTGGCTAACATGATGAAACCCCATCTCTACTAAAAATGCAAAAAATTAGCCAGGCATGGTGTCACGCACCTGTAGTCCCAGCTACTGGGGAGGCTGAGGCAGGAGAATGGCACGAACCCAGGGGGCAGAGCTTGCAGTGAGCCAAGATCACGCCACTGCACTCCAGCCTGGGCGACAGAGCGAGACTCCGTCTCACTTAAAAAATAAAAATAAAGTATTCCAGCAGCCCTGGAAAGAAAACATGATTGGGCCATGTAATTAAATCTCCATGCTCTGAACTTGGGTGGATACAGAGTAAGACTTACAGAAAACAAGTGTGATATAAAGCCACTTCCCTCCAATAATCATTCAGAGATGCCCTAACCATCAGCCCTTCCTGAAAGATAATGGAGTTGCTACTTCCTAGTGAAATGTTGTCCCTTCCCCCCGCAGTTATATAACAAATTTCTAAATTTGTACCCAGCAGGGACTAAGTTTCAATCCTTCTTGAGCAGGGCCCTTGTATTCTGAGTTTCTTAGCACCCAGCACCAAAATAACCACTAATTAACCTCACAAATGGAAAAAGGAAAATAGTCCAAACCTAACAATGAAGTAAAAGAAGTACCACTATTTTATGCATTCTATGAAGGTAACAATTATGATAGCACAAATTTAGTGACAACTTGTAGGACAAAAGGAGAAAAAGTACTACTACACTAAATGTACACCAATGTTAAGAGGTATCCTGATTACAATACGAAAATGTGAGAAAACTACACCTCAAAATGAAGGAAATATTACAATTGTTCTTTCAAACCACAATCCTTTTCTTCCCCCTTAGAATACACTCCCCTTGTGGCATGAAGTCCTGCTTAAAGAACATCACTTTAACAAACTATAAGACCTATTTCTAAGATGTTCAGTAAAACACTTACAAATAGCAATAATATATTAACATTGTATTAAATGCTGTAAATTCGGACACAAACTAAGCCTGTAAGGACTTTCCTATAACCCTTTCCAGCCTCTAAATCATACTCCCTGGAGAATATCACTCACCTTCTAAGTCATGACTATAAACAAGTTTGTTAAGTCAAATAGAAAACAATATTTAAATGGAAAACCTAAGCTGCATCCATTTGCTACCCAAGTTCTTCTGACATGCAGAAATCAATTTGAAAATATTTAAGAAAACATTAGCTTCAATCAATCCCCTTGTCATCCTTGTTCTTCTGATACATGGGTAATTCACTGACACAACTGTTCGACCTGCTTTATTTCACTTACTAATTTATAAAATAATACACCCATCCAATGACTATTTCTAGAGCCGTATCATGTCAAGCATTGCTTTAGGACAAAGATATAGCAATAGTTAAGGATCTATATGTCCCTGACTACACTAAGGATACATACGTCTCTGCTTTCCAGAGTTATCACATGATCCAGGTATCTCTCCCTAGTATGGTCAACAAGGAATAAATAAGATGCATTTCTTGGTTAGAACTGTTAAAGCTTACATCTGCCTCTTCCTAACCCCTTCTCAACCAACCCAGCTTAATTCTAGCACAGTATGCAAATCATGCCAAACATGACTCCATGCAGAGAACTATCAAAATGACACCACAGTGTATCAACCTTAACTGATTTTAAGGGTTCTTAGTTTCTAAGATTCTCAAGCAGATCAGTATAATGTCCTAAAGGTAAATAAACCTTTCTTGCTACCTAAAGAAAATGTATCCCATATTCAGATTCACAGCACACAATCTGTATTCTGATAGAAGTAGTTTGAGATAACCACCTAGGTGTGCTGGTTCCCAAACTTGGCTACATTTTAGAAAGCCTGGAAAACTTAAAAATCACATTGTTCAAGCTGCACTCCAGTAAGCAGCCAAGTGTGAGAACCAATGATACAGAAAACTTGGGAAATGAGCTGCTTTCCAATGATCTATGGATTAAAGGTACACTAATATTTCCTTCCACCATGAGCAGTGAGCTTCCTGAACACTGCTTCACTAAGAATTATTATGGACCTACTTGGTATTTAAGGGAAGTGTCAAACGTAGGGGAGAAAGCACAAACCTGAACATATAGAGGGCCAAGTATTATCTCAAACTAAATGCCAGAAAATAAAATAAAAATAATAAAGCTTTAAAATTTTATCTCAAAGTTTGTTAGAAATTGATGTTATCAAGAGTCAAGTTCCCACTCCTATGTATCTGAAAAGTAAGAGACGGAGGGAAAATAACAACCCTCAGGCTGGCTTGTGAAGGGTTTTTGTTTGTTTAATACATCTGAAAAGAATGCATATACAAAGAATTGAGACATGAGAAAGCATTGGTTCAACACTAATGAATCTACAAGAATTAGGATTGGGAAGGTGGGAAAGATTACCTCAACATTTTTAAAAATTGGAAACTGCAACCAAAATAAGCTGATAAAATCCCTATTAGCACTTATTAAGAGTCTTTATTAAGACTCTTTCCATGATTTTTATTAAACTAGAGAGCCTCACCTGGCTGCTCTAGGGTTCCTCATATGCAAAACAGAAATAAGGGGATTCCCCTGACTGGTCCCCATGTTGTTAAGTGTTCTCCCCACCCCCACCCTACCCCCAGCTTCTTAATGAAGCAGGCCTCCATCCTCCTAACTTGAGAGGATGTGAATCATTCCACAGATGTCTGTCTTCTAGCACCACCCCTCGTATTTCCTCTACATACCAGGTCTTCAGCTGCATTCTAGGAACACCATATACTACTGAGCTGCAAATCTACGCTAAGCATATAAGACAATGACTGAGAGGGAAAAAAATTTTTTTAATTACAAACTCAATTCATTTGGTGCATTTCAAAGGTGCAATACTTTTCTTCATTTATCAGTGAAAGAAGTTAGAAATCAACTTCCCAAAAAAAACAGTGAATGGCAAACAAATGTCCTTGAAAGTCACAGTCACATATAGTGCGTCCTAGAAAAGAGGAGGGGCAAGACAGGCTCCACCCACTTTCATGAGTTTCATCAAATACTGGATCTACTCAAGGGTGGAGAGAAAAGGCAACTTTCAAAAAGGAGTATGTTATTAAATGAGGCATTTACTATACTCCTTCCTAAGAGCACCAGATGGGGAACATGTTTTCTAAACTAGATCTAGGAAGTGGAATGTGGAATCAATCCGTCCTCCTCCCCTTAAGGGCTATCCACTGGTTAATGAATTAAAAAAACAAGACTAAAAAACAAACCCCACACACACTCCCCCCCAAAAAAGAGGAGGGAAAAAAAAAAAAAAAAAAAAAAAAACACTAAGATGTCCCAGATGTCTCCAGAGTGGAACCAGGGAGCAGCTTCAACAATTCCAATTAGTCTGTTACAGTCATCCACAAGCATGCCTTGCTTTTAAACCAAAAAAAAAAAAAAAAACAAAAAAACAAAAAAACCCACTACTTTTTTTTTTTTTTTTTCAAACAACAAAACAAAAACTAGTACTAATCACTTTTCTGACAATACACAATTACTCAAAATTAACTAGTACTGGGAGGGGAAAGGGGGGACCATACCTATGGGCCTTGTCTCACACGAGTGCATGTGGGTAGGTGCAGGGCATTTGTCATTATTGCAAAAACGAATTTTAATTTTTAATCTTTAGTTTGATTTAAACATTGCTTTTAGTATGATGCCGACACCAGCTGTGCAGAAAGGGCTCTGGAGAGATGTTCATAGCAGCACACACCTGCGGCTCTTCTTCGGTTCTGGAGGCTCCAGGGCAGCCAATATTGCTTCGTCAAATACATTCTTTAGGCCTTTCTGAAAAGGGGTAGAAAGAAAAAATGGGCGGTCTGATTTTCAGTATAATAAAGTTGGAGTTCAAATTTAAACCATTCAAACCCCCAAGAGTTGGCAAAGAAAGAAACATTAAAAACAACCCTGAATCTCAACACAATAATCTCACTTCACCAAGATTTGTCCAAGGCACTGGAAGGACTCAGCAATTCAAGAGCAGAGGAGCAGATATTCATGAGTGAGACAGTGGTCCTTTGAGAAAACTTTGTGCAGACCAATGTATGTCACAAGAAGCAAACAAGCACACGTGTCATTTGCTCATTCAATATGAGTTTTGTAATGTGCTGCTAAAACATTTTACATAAAAACAAGGGAAGCAGCTCTGCATTCAAATGAAACAGCTGGATATGAAACAGGACTGAGAGGACGGGCACGGGTCAGTGGCATCCTTATTCTATGGAAGGCACAGGCAAAGAGAGAGAGATTATGGTAGCTGCAAAGATAGTCACTTTGAACTCCCTTTATCCCACCAGTTAAGAGTCAAGGAGATTCAAGGGAGCAAAAATGTGGGTACCTGATACATACGTAAAATTAGAGCCAGTCAGTGCAACAGGAATAAAGCTTCATCAGGCATTTATACAAACAGTTGTATATTTTTAATTTCAAAATTTGAAGGTAACCACAATTGTATATTTCCCTCACAATAAAATCAGAAGCAGGAAAATATAAAGGTGGCAGCTTTACATCTCAACATTAACAAACTGTAAGTCAACTGTTTAAATGGATGCTATTCTTAAAAGATAACGTAACAAATGAACTCATAAAGCAGTAGCAGATACATCAATATCTTCCCCACCCCAGACTGACAAATACTCCACTACAGCACAGACAGCCAAAGCAACAGCAACACAAAGTTTCACTGCACAAAGGAAAACCAGAAAAGAATCCTCCCTTCCCCGTTACACTCTACTAGAAGGTCACCCCTTTTCCATAAGGTTTGTCATGCAATTACAATTAACAATTGATCATAAGAGTAAAATGATGTTTGTGTTACTTTCTCCATCTAGAACTGAGATCTAGAAGTGTTAAAACTCTTGTTATTTTCTCCAAGAGGACACTCTTAATGCCAGACCAAGTTCCCTTTTGCAATGGTAATCCAAACCAAAAAGCTCTGAGCATCAGGCAACTCAAGCAGCAGAAAGTTAAAACAAGTCCAACTTGACTACTGATCACAAAAAATTTCTATAAGATATTGCATTCTTGATCAAAAACTAATACAGAGGTTGCTCTAAGGTGGTGAGTAAAAAGACGCAGAGGCTTTCAAACAGGATGGTTTTATTCCTTTGTTTTTAAACGATCTTTCTACAGTAGTGGGACAGGAAGCAGCAGCAAAGAAGGGAAGGAGAAAACAGTTTAGAATATACAGCACTTCCTTTTGGGTTGAGTTTCCGGAGGCTCGAGGGCAGCTAGGATAGCCTCATCAAACACATTCTTCAGACCTCTCTACAAGACAGAGGGGAGGAGAGAGAATAGCAGCCAGGTTAGAGGATTAGAAAGACTAGCAGGTACAACAGCAGTCCGGATTAAATGAGCTGAATTCACAGAAGCAATGTGCCTTAAGAAAAATGCTAGAATGTTGATCTTAAGCCCATTATTGGGAGAGCAGACAACTGACCAAAAACTTCGACTCAAGCAAGGTTAACTGAGCAGGAAAGCAATTTTTATTAAAATGCAATATGTTGACTTCTAACACATTTTGGAAATAAATCTATTACACTTTCAGGCTTATGTGAATTCAGCCCCTGAATAACTGAAGGACACAAATAGCAGACTAACAGGCATGCTACGTGTTTCTAGGTTCAATGACATATCTGAATGGGATTAATCAAGATTTCAGAGTAAACTGGTTTTCCAGAACAGAAAGGTTCAGACATTTAAAAAGTGTTAATTGTGCAACAGTACCAACTAGAACAGACTCTAGAAACAGCATACACTTCAGTTATTCAGCAATGTTATCAGAGCAAGTAACCACCACCCAAGTCATAAGAAAACAAAGAATGGGATCCTAGAATGAGTTTTAGCAAGCAGTCCAGTGCTTTAAGATGTCTGCATGGGTATCAGAGCATAAAGCATGGAGTGAAAACAAAGAATATTCTCAGATCTTATGGGATTAAAATACAGAAATACACTTACACCTCAGCCAGAAACTCCAACATGACAGTGTGACTCAGCAGTGGTGGTACTTAGGACCCAGGTCTACAGACTCACCTAAACTCACCTAAATCTGAAGCCACAAGTTTACCACCCAAGGTTGTTTCACATGTTCTTTAGTTTGATCAGTTTGATCCCAAGTAAGTATGTCCTAGAAGTCCCAGAACACAGCTCCAACTGTAAGTGCCAACCCCAGACCACCCCAAGTGTGCCCACCTCCACCCCGTCCCCATCCATGACATCCCACAAGACTGATACCCACACATCACGTTAGATACAAAATAAATCAAAAACAGCAGTAAATTCTTTAAAAGCAGCAAAAGTTAAAAAGCTTTCTTCTTTCTACATCATTTACAAAGTAAAAATGCCATATAAAAACTTAAATTCCTCTGCAATTCTTTCTACACATCTAGGAACCAACTCTGGCAGTCAAATATAAAAGGAAGGAAGGGGCCGGGCGCGGTGGCTCAAGCCTGTAATCCCAGCACTTTGGGAGGCCGAGACGGGCGGATCACAAGGTCAGGAGATCGAGACCATCCTGGCTAACATGGTGAAACCCCGTCTCTACTAAAAATACAAAAAAAAAAAAAAAACTAGCCGGGCGAGGTGGCGGGCGCCTGTAGTCCCAGCTACTTGGGAGGCTGAGGCAGGAGAATGGCGTAAACCCGGGAGGCGGAGCTTGCAGTGAGCTGAGATCCGGCCACTGCACTCCAGCCTGGGCGACAGAGCGAGACTCTGTCTCAAAAAAAAAAAAAAAAAAAGGAAGGAAGGAGTACAGAAAGGGAAATATACTTTATAAGAAAAAAAAAAAAAAAGAGGAGGAGGACCATTAGAAACTGGAGTGTATCCCTTAACAAGAAGGAATTCCTTTCTTGCTTACAGTGGACAAAGATCAACAAATGCTCTATGAAACAAAACTAATCTTTGCTTGACCACCATCTGTTTATATTACGATTTTAGTTTTAGAGGAATCAACAAACAGAATCTGTAAACCTAAAAGTTCTAGCTCCCAAACACAACCACAGACCCCATTTTCTAACTTCCCCTCTTTTGACTTCTCCATACTTCAAACTCTGGTAAGAAAAATGTACCTGCTAAGACCTTTTAAACTTCATACTCTCTACAAACTGATTTACTGTATACACCTGCTGATACTGTAAAAATCTTACATTAAAAGCATCCAATTATCTAAAGCATCACGAGTAACCTAAAAGTGAATCCACAGGGCCTATGTGTCTTCCCTCAAAGCAACCCATATCTAGAGAACAGAAGTATGCATCAGAAGCACACAGAATGAGTGTCTAACATGGACATCAGTGTTTCACACATGACCTTCCCTGTCTCCCCCAATATACACACACAGGCATACTTTTCTGGGAATGTTACTAAAACACAGAGAGAAGCACCAGGCATTTTTTTAAACTCTCAAAACAGCGCTGTGCATGGGAAGATATAAAATCTTCTAAACTTCTAAATAACTGCTTTTACAATAGCACTAAACTGCCTTAAAAAACTAGGATTAGAAGATTATGTTTAAATCATCTGATATTAGGCCTCGAAGTTATTCTGGGAATATCCCAGTTAAGCATAAATGTTTTATCTTTAAATATCCAACCAAGTACTAAACTGATTATTAAATTATGCACTAGGCCCTATAAACTAAATACCTAGTACATATGTAATAAGTAATCATATATGCCATTTACCCTAGTATACGTGTAGTTAAGAATCCAAGTGTTTTTTAGAAACACAATAAAAATGAACAATTACCTGAAAACGTAACCATAAATATAATGAGTTTAATATAATTATTAGAAATCTCCACCCTTCAATCTTGCCCTATTAGGCATATCTGCTCACCGTTCAAAGTTCAAAGCACCAGTACCAGTAGAACGTAAGACTTTTGTGCTAATTATTTCCATAATTTTTTCCTTTGCCTCCAGAACAGTACTCAAAGGATGGAATCAGCGATATCATGAAGGTGAAAAAGTTTAAACCATACACATCAGTTACAAGTCCCTTCCAAATACCCTAACACTGCTCCCTATCTTCAAAATCTGAGTTTCCCATCAAACTACAAAAGGAGTTCCAATTAAATCACTCAAAAATGGTCAGAATGCATGAGGAAGGAATACTTCCAAAAACCTAGGAATAGAGACACTATATAAAGCATGCTTGAGAACTGTGGCAGAAACAGCCATGGCTGCCTTCTTTGACATGAAAGTCTCAATTATTATGACTAATTCCCTATCCTGGTTGAACTGCCCAAGAAACAGTATAGTATCAATTGTCTGAATTGGCAAGAAAAGATCAGACATATTTAGATGAAAATTTAAGTGTCTAGAAAAAAAAAATCATTCATATCCACTCTTGCAAGTCTGTGCTTATCTGAACCTTTCCTGTAAGGTTTTTGTTTTCACACAACCATGACCACTACAAATCATTCAGTACAACACGAGACCTTACCAACACAAGGAGTTTAGGAACTAATAATGTTCTCCAAAAAACGCAGAGGCCTCCAACAAAAGAATATACAATATGAAGCTGTTCATATTCTTGCTGGGCATCTTTGAGCACTGCTGATCACTGTTAAACTCCTATATCCTAATGCTCTAATAAATGACTTGACCATAAATATGCAAAGGGTTTCATGTCATCCTTACCTGTGTAAGTGCAGAACACTCCACATACTTGACAGCCTTCAGGTCACGGGCCAGCTTTTCAGCAGTCTCTGGAGTGATAGGCTTCTGTTTGTTCTTGGCAAGTTTCTCAATAGTGGAGGGGTCATCTCTGAGATCAATTTGAGTCCCAACAAGCAAGAAAGGAGTCTTTGGACAGTGGTGAGTTATCTCAGGCACCCACTACAAAAAGGTATTTTAAAATACACCTTTGTTATTCAACAAGCCTCTAATGCTATTTATAACAGGTCAGTAGAAATTCTGAGATGACCTTCTTAGGGCAAGAATACCTGATCAGCTTACCTTTTCTTTCACATTTTCAAATGAAGATGGAGAGACCACTGAAAAACAGACTAGAAATACATCTGTCTGTGGATAACTCAGCGGTCGTAATCTGTCATAATCCTCTTGCCCTAGAAAAAGGAAAAATATTGGAGAGAATTCAGCAACTGAATCTTGATGTCCTCAAAGCGTTACAAGTATGCTAGTCACTACTCAAAAAGCAACTTACTTATCTAATAAAATGTATGGCTTTGTAATATAATATGTAGGCAATATTCTCAATCAGCTAATTCTACAAACTTTAAGCACTCAGAACAGCAATGAATTTACTATTATGTTATTTGCTTTTACTACTAGTTTGTGGTGTTCAATCTTGGGGTCCATTAGAAACCCAGTAATAAATGTAATAATAAACTCTTGCTACAGAAATAGTTAAAAATCAATCCTTGTAATCCCAGCACTCTGGGAGGCCAAGACAGGCTGATCACCCTAGGTCAGGAGTTCGAGACCAGCCTGGCCAACAGGGTGAAGCCCCATCTCTACTAAAAATATAAAAGTTAGCTGGGTGTGATGGTGCACGTCTGTAATCCCAGCTACTTGGGAGGCTGAGGCAGAAGAATTGCGTGAATCCAGAAGGCGGAGGTTGCAGTGAGCCAAGATGGCGTCACGGTACTCCAGTCTGGGCAACAGAGCGAGACTCCATCTCAGATACGGTAAAGAAACAATTACAGTGAAATCATCTAAATTTCACTGTGTCATCTCAGTGAAACTCAGATGACAAAACCCACTGCCCATCGTGACCAGAAACACAGGTTCACATATTTAGTTAATGTGTGTATGTAAGACCAGTATCTGAAACTGATAAAGCCTAGAAAAAAAATTTACCAAGAATTTAGCAAGAATTAATGGATACTCAAAACAATAAAAATACTTAGAATTAACTTAATCAGAGGCAAAAGACTTGGACAACAAAAATTTCAAAACTGCTGAAAGAAATTAAAGAAGACAAATAAATGGAAACACATCCCACGTTCATGAATTGGAAGACTTAATATTGTTGACATGTCAACATTATCCAAAGCAACCTACAGATTCAATGCAATCCCTATCAAAATCCCAGCAAGGGATCCCAAATAGCCAAAATAATCTTGAAAAAGAAGAATAAAGCTGAAGGACTCCCACATCCTGATCTCAAAACTTAGTACAAGGCTACAATAATCAAAACAGTGTGGTATTGGCATAGGGCAATATATAAGACAGTGGAATAGACTAGAGAACCCAGAAATAAACCCTTACATATATGGGCAAATAATTTTTTTTTTCTTTTTTAGACAGAGTCTCACTCTCTCTTATCACCCATGCTGGAGTGCAGTGGCACAATCTCGGCTCACTGCAACCTCCGCCTCCCCAGTTCAAGAGATTCTCCTGTCTCTGCCTCCTGAGTAGCTGGGACTACAGGCACACACCACCACGCCAGGCCAATTTTTGTATTCTTAGTAGAGATGGGGTTTCACCATGTTGGCCAGGCTGGTCTTAAACTTCTGACCTCAGGTGATCTGCCCACCTCTGCCTCCCAAAGTGCTAGGATTACAGGTGTGAGCCACCACGCCTAGCCTAGGTCAAATAATTTTTGATAAGGGTGCCAAGACCATTCAGTGGTAAAAGGACTCTGATGGTGCTGAGAAAATGACATATTCACATGCAAAAGACAAAGATGGAATCTTACCTAACACTATATATAAAAATTAACTCAAAATGGATAAAAGGTCTAAATGTTAGACCTAAAACTTTAAAACTCCCAGAAAACAGAGGGCAAAAGATTCAGCTGGACTTGGCAATAATTTGTTTGGATATCACACCAAACCAACCAAAAATTAGAAAAACTTCGTGAAATTGTAAAAATTTTACACATCAGAAGATAGTATCAACAGAATAAAAACGCAACCCACAAAATAGGAAAAAATATTTGCAAATCGTATATGTGATAGGAGATTAATACCTGGAATCTACAGATAACTCCTAAAACTTAACCAAAAAAAAAAAAAAAATCCCAATTCAAAAATGGGCAAAGAATTTGATTAAACAGACCTTTCTCCAAAGAAGATATATGGCCATAAGACGTTCAACATCACTAATCATTAAGGAAATGCAAATCAAAACCACAAATAGATACCACCTCACACTAATTAGGATGGCTATAAAAAAAAAAAAAAAAAAAAAAAAAAAACAGAAAATAAGTATCAAAGAGAAGAATGTGACTATATCAAGCCCCCACGTACTGTTGGTAGGAATATAAAATAGGACAGCCAGTGTGGAAAACAATATAGAGGTTCCTCAAAAAAATTAAAAACAGAATTACCACATGATCCAACAATTCCACTTCTGGGTATATACCCCTAAAGAACTGCAAGTAGGGTCTCAACAAGGTATTTGTATATCTCAACAAGGTATTTGTATACCCATGTTGATAGCAACATTATTCAAAAGAGCTCAGACAAGGAAGCAATTCATAGCACCAGTATTAAAACTGGAACCCAAACATCCATCAACTTGTTAATGGATAAACAAAATTGTGATATATTCATAGGACAGAGTATCACTCAGCAATCAAAAGAAACAACTAGCAATACACACAACATGGACAACTCTCACAAACATTATGCTAAGTAAAAACAGTCAAACACAAAAGACTACATATTGTATGGTTCCATTTATATGAAACCCTAGAAAAGCAAAACAGTGGAAACAAAGAAAGCAGATCAGTGGTTGCCCGGAACCAGGTCAAGGGACAGGGCTGACGGCAAAAGGGAACCCAGAAATAAACACTCACATATATGGTCAAATAATTTTTGATAAGGGTGCCAAGACCATTCAATGGTAAAAGGACTCACCACGGAAAATTTGAGGGGTGATAAAAATGTTACACATGTTATTATGGTACAGGGTCAGCAAAATGCATCACACCAAACACTTAAAACGATTTTTTTTCTTTTTTTTTTAAAGACGGAGTCTCACTCTGTCACCCAGGCTGGAGGGCAGTGGCAGAATCTCGGCTCACTGCAACCTCCGCCCCCTGGGTTCAAGCAATTCTCCTGTCTCAGCTTCCCAAGTAGCTGGGACTTAACAGGCATACACCACTACATTCAGCTAATTTTTGTATTTTTAGTAGAGATGGGGTTTCACCATACTGGCCAGGCTGGTCTCAAACTCCTGACCTCAGGTGAACTGCCTGTCTCAGCCTCCCAAAGTGCTGTGATTACAGGTGTCAGCTACCATACTTGGCCTTAAATTGATTTTTATTGTGCTACACATCAATAAAGCTTTAAAAAGTACTCGCCAGAAAATGTAAAGGCTTACAAAAAATAAACTCTGAAATCTGAAAATATTAATTTTCAACCACAAGTAGCCATAAATTATATTTTCTCACCAGGCGTGGTGATTCACACCTGTAATCCCAGCACTTTGGGAGACTGAGGAGGGCGGATCACCTGAGGTCAGAAGTTCGAGACCAGCCTGACCAACATGGAGAAACCCCATCTCTCCTAAAATACAAAAAAATTAGCCGGGTGTGGTGGCGCACGCCTGTAATCCCAGCTACTCCGGAGGGTGAGGCAGAAGAATCACAGGAGGTTGAGGATGCGGTGAGCCGAGATTACACCACTGCACTCCAGCCTGGGCAACAAGAGCAAAACTCGGTCTCAACAACAACAAAAAAAATCTTTTCTCTGTGCCTTTGGACACAAATGAACACAGAAGAAAATTCCTCATTTATCAAGAGATTATGGGTCACTGTTTTCTCTATTTTCCAAGTTTAATATACAATTACTTTTATAATTTTAATGTATTAAAATTTTCTCTAAACTTTATTGTCTCTCCATTTCATGTTCTCAATTAAATCCAAATAGTTCCTCATGGTACACAGTACAACAGATTCCATGAGAGCAACAAATTAGCTTGGAAACAGTAACAAAGAGTAACTCAAACAAAGCAGAAAGTTTAGAATTCCTACATTCTAAAGATATTCTAAAGGACATCTTTCTGAGACTTTCCTCTGGCTAACTAAGCTGATCATAAGACGGCACATAGAGAAAAGTCAGAAATTAAGATGTGCAGCCATTCTTTTTTTTTTTTTTTTTGAGACTGAGTCTGGCTCTGTCGCCCAGGCTGGAGTGCAGTGGCCGGATCTCAGCTCACTGCAAGCTCCGCCTCCCGGGTTTACGCCATTCTCCTGGCTCAGCCTCCCGAGTAGCTGGGACCACAGGCGCCCGCCACTTCGCCCGGCTAGTTTTTTGTATTTTTTAGTAGAGATGGGGTTTCACCGTGTTAGCCAGGATGGTCTCGATCTCCTGACCTCGTGATCCGCCCGTCTCGGCCTCCCAAAGTGCTGGGATTACAGGCTTGAGCCACCGCGCCCGGCCAACCATTCTTGAAAACAAGAAATAGCACTGAGGAATTAGGTACATTTGAAGGAAGAAAGTAATTTGTTCTTACAATTTGGATAGTTGACAAATGTCAATACTGTGAGTAACAGTTCACTCTCAAATTATTTTCAGATACAGTTTAAAATAAATAAGCTATCGTAAGAAACTAAACATATTAGACACATAAATTGAATACGCCTTCAGATATCAGAGAGTGATAATAATAAATACTATAAATGGCTTATGACCTTACAACCTTAGGCATATTTAGGAAACTCTAGACTTTAAAACGGAGCAGGTAGGGGTGAAGGGAGAGAATCAGTGGGCATGATTCCTATGAATTCATTCCCTTAGTCCCTCCCCAACCACTAATACAGTCCCCAATTCTCTGCAAGGTGCATACATCTGGATTTTAGTTCAGTTTGAGCTTGTATAATGCACTGTAGTCTCACTCTACTTCATCTACTACACTGTTCACCCAGGGTACTCCAAACTCCTATTTGCCAATCCAGGTCTGGGACTGCTCCTTGGTCAAGCATCAACGATCATTATGTTCAATCCTGCTAACTAATAACAAAAGGCAAGTACTCTGCTCATGTGCTAGTTTCTCAAAATATCCACAAGAGACAAACAACTAGCAACTGTTAAAAATCAAAACAGTATAAAAGACATTAAGTTTTCACCTGCAGTATCAAAAAGTCCAAGAGTATATGGTTCTCCACCAATCATAACTGTGACTGCATAGTTGTCAAAAACCTAAAAACAAAAAAAATACAACACTGTTAGTGTGCAAGGAGAGAGCTAAAATGGGACAGAACAACTCTTAAGCTAAGGCAGTGTTTCCTTGCTAAGACTTAATCGTCCCTTAGTTCATTCATCATCCTTATATAACCAATCTTGCCAACCAAGTACCTTGTGTGAGCTAAATGGTTCCTGGAAAAAGACAAAGGATGTGTTCTGAGATTTCTGCTCTACCACAGCAGCCTGGATAAAGAGCCAGAGAAGGCTTAGAGGTGTCACAGGAGCAGAGTCCTCTAGCTACACAAAATGAACCTGTTCAAGTCTGAAACTTTTGAGACAGTGGTCTACCTCAACATTCAATCTGATTCCTAAGAAATTATTTCTTCATAGACCATTTTCTTTTCATCTAGAAATAAAATCTCCTAGATCCATGACCTTTCTTCCTTTCAGAGTCCTAGAAAAGATAAGCCTTGTTACAAACAAGCCCATTTGAGAGAAATAACGGTTCCCTCAAAGTACTCAAAGTGTCCAAGAAAAGGCTGACAGATTATTTGCTGGGATTTTTTTTTTTTTTTTTGAGACAGAGTCTCCCAGGCTGGAGTGCAATGGCATGGTCTCAGCTCACTGCAACCTGCCTCCCGGAATCAAGCGATTCTCCACCTCAGCCTCCTGAGTAGCTGGGACTACAGGTGCATGCCACCACACCCAGTTAATTTTTGTATTTTTAGAGAAAATTTTAGAGACGGGGTTTCACTATGTTGGCCAGGCTGGTCTCAAATTCCTGACCTCATGATCTGCCTGCCTCAGCCTCCCAAAGTCCTGGCATTACAGGTGTGAGCCACTGCGACTGGCCAGCTGGGAATTTTGTGAGTAAAATTCATGTTATTGGGCACAAACTGCATGATGTGAGACATCTTCTGTAACAAGATGCTTAATATGTAAATAGACCATAAAACCCTTATCAAATTCAGTACAGCATATGCTAATATTGGTTGTACTAAGTTATGTGTGAAAATGGGAGGTTTAACAATGCTAAATGGGAAAAGACCCAACACAAATTCTGGAGTCTTTAGAATTAATTTACAATAGAAAAGCAATGCTTTCATATACAACTATAATCTGTCAATTTACAATAAAAATTTAAAAATTAAATGATATATATAAAAAGAAAAGCAAAGCTTTCCAACTAGGAGAAGAATGCCACATTTTAAGACCAGCCCTACTTAATCTTTGGGTACCTACTCTGATTTTCTGATTTATGTTTTAACAGACTGCTCAAGAGCTTATTTAAATGTAAAGAAGAAGAGAAGCAAGGGCCTGAGGGAGATGACAAAGGAAAGTCCGTTCTTAAAAACAAGAACAAAGAAATCGAATGAATGTGATTAAGCTCTCAAACCAAACACATAACTTTCTTAAATCGCACTTAAGAGACTCAAAAACAACCCTCCTTTACTGGATTGTTCATATCCAAAACCAGACTAAGAATCAGAAAAGCTGGCTTCCATTCCAAAGTCTACTTTCCCTAGTGTAATTACACTAAGTAATTAAAGTCAGACTTCTAAGTCTCATCCCTAAATTGGGCCTGAGTACTCTCATCCATAAGCGATGGATAAGACAGTATGTATTGTCCCATTCAACTCTGAATTTCTATTACTCTAGAAACGGCAAGCTCCAATTTATAGATGGGAACTAAAATGCATTTTACACCAAATCCATTTCCATACTAACTTCAACAGGTACCATGAGAACATTATTTGTGCCTCATGGTCCATTCATTTACCTAAATCGGCTCATTTAAAATTTTATTCTACTACTCTTCCTTCCACCCTATCACTTTTCCAGAGATGTACACACAAACATACATATAAAAAACCCACAAGCCCACTTAAAATACAACACCAGAAGATCAAAGTCATAAAAGACTCAGAAATTATGTTTACAAGTTAAACAACTTCAATGGAAACTAAAACAGAAAAACTCTGATAGCTGTCCTCACTCTGAAACAAGATTCATGTACCTCTAAACGTCCCCTGTAAGTCCACTGAACCTCACAACATCTTCCATTTATCTTGTCTCCAAATGGGCCAATTCAAAATATCAATGTGATTTTAGTGTTTAATAATACCTTCAAATTCTCCCCCCTTCAAAATAAACAACTTTACTTATTTTTGAGACAGCGTCTCACTACCTTTCACAAATGAGTGTTACTCTAACTCTTGTCTCTCTCTCTCTCACTTCAATATCTTTGTTATTCCCACCTTCCTTCTCCCATTCCAAAGAGTTGATTTAAAAAACAGCTGTGGGGTCAGGCATGGTGGTTCACGCCTGTAATCCCAGCACTTTGGGAGGTCGAGGCGGGTGGATCATTTGAGGTCAGGAGTTCGAGACCAGCCTGGCCAACATGGTGAAACCCTGTTTCTACTAAAAATACAAAAATTAGCTGGGCGTGGTGGCGGGCACCTGTAATCCCAGCTACTCAGAAGGCTGAGGCAGGAGAATCACCTGAACCCAGGAAGCGGAGGGTGCAGCAAGCCGAGATCGCACTACTGCACTCCAGATAGAAGGGGCGATAGAGACTCCGTCTCCAAAAAAAAAAAAAAAAAAGGTTGTGGGGGGTGACCCCCAAAGGTTTCTGTTGGTATTCTCATAACATAACAGGTCTTCTCTTCTCTGCCCCTAACAACCAGTTTGGAGCTCCATTACTGCTAAGAGAATAGTTCCACAAGAAAAGTGGAGACACATACAACTTTCTCTCAAGTTACAGGACCCCAAATGGTATCCCAGGAGACCTCCAAGTACTGTTCAATAACTGGCCAAAATATCCAAAAAAAAAAGTCACCTCATTCCAAGATGTAGGGCATACTTCACCAAATTGAGATCACCACTCGTTAGAATCTTGTCTACTGGAGTTTTGCCTCCCAGCACTTCTTGTAAACCCTTGTGTCACCCCTTCTGACTTTCCACTGATTTTTCAGCTGTTTAATTTTAAAGTGTATATAATTTACCCATGAGAAGTCAAGATCTTTAAAAACAGGAAACAAAGGCAGAAAACAGAAAAAAATTCAGTACACACAGAGAAAGAATTTTCAAAAGGGTATCAAATTTTACATTTTACTAACAGAAAGAAGCCTTTATACTTACAGTTGGTACATATTCCGATGGAAATTTGTTTGTTGTGTAGGATATCAGGAGACATGTTTTACCAACAGCACCATCGCCCACAACAACACACTTAATTGTCTGCATTGCTGAAATAGTTTTGTATCCACTTTAAATATTTCAAATCTGATGTTGACCTGCAAAAAGATTAAAGACATGTTTGTTTATGCTTATATATGTATTTTTTTTTCCTCACTTAGCAACAGGTTAAGGCACTCAGAGCAAGAAAAGAACTAGCACAATTATTATGGCTAAAAGAACCCAATAAGAGAAACAATGACTTGCTATAAGTTACAATAACAAATAAGGTTCATTTCTAAGTTTCTGATCCCTGGCTGTTTCAACTTCTTAAGTGTTATTTCAGAAGGTCCCAACTGGTGTGATAAACAGCAAATTTATTTTTATAATGAAAAAGAAGAGACTGTATCAGAGAAAATTCCACATACTGTACTAAATATTATTTTGTGAAAGCTTTTCTTCGGTTACACGTGCACACACACCTGTATGTACGCATGTATGTGAACTAGACTGCAATACAAAGGCCACCGCTTTAAAGAATGGTTCATTATCCAGCCTTACTCAGCCTTACTCAGGCTCTGACCAACAAGCAGCAGAGCCTCACACGAATTATATGAGTAACGTGAGGAACTGAACAAAGAACAGGGTGATCGCTGGCCTCAGCAGCTGTTTTAGCACCAGAATGCCTAGTCCAAAACCTACATTTTTATAATGAAAAGTCAGATTGCTCTAAAGCATACTGACTTATAAACAGATACTACAGCTTCTCTTATTCGAGTTCTCCTCAATTTTAAGAAGTTATCAATTACAAGTACCAAAGAGTCATTAATTTGAGAAACTTTTTTTCATTTAAACATCTCTAAAGTCAGAATGTATCTTTATTGAGTCTCTTACAATCATTATCAGCCATTTTTCCCCCACATTTTGACTTCTATGAAATTGGAATCTTAGATTCAATGAAATACTTTAACAGTTTTCTGAAAGAATAAAAAGAAATACCACCCAATATATACCTAAATTTTAAGATTTATTTATATGTAAATTAATTTAAATTATAATCCTAAAAGGGTTTAATTAAACATAAAAATACAGAACCACCTAACTCTTGGTCAGATGCCACCATGCTCCTATAGCACCATTCACAACAATTAATCATAACAATTTATAAATGCCTATTAACATCCCTGTAAATGAACCTATAGTACCTCAAGCACCACTATACTTCTAGCACTGAGCACTTCTAGACTGGCACACTGCGAGTTGTTGAAAGGATGCAAAAATCAAGAACACGAAATTACACTAGTGTGAGTAACCTACAGGAAATACACACTCTCCCGTTCCTCATCAAAATTATCTGCAGTATATTTTTCTTTTTTTAAACAGGGTTTTACTCCCATACCCTAAGCCGGAGTGCAGTGGCACAACCTCAGCTCACTGCAACCTCCACCTCCCAGACTCAAGCAATCCTCCCACCTTGGCCTCCCAAGTAGCTGGAACCACAGACACATGCCACCATGCCTGGCTGGGTTTTTGTTTTGTATTGGTTTTGGTTTGGGTTTTTTTAAGAGATGGGGTCTCACTGTTACCCAGGCTGGTCTTGAATTCCTTGGCTCAAGCAATCCACTCGCCTTGGCCTCCCAAAGTCCCAAAGTGCTGGGATTACATGCATGAGCCACTGCAGCCAGCCATATTTATCTTTCTTTATTCAACTTCCTTTTATATCTCTTTTTTCCTTCTCCTTTCCCTTTTATGCACTAAGAAGCACCCATACTAATACAGCATTAAAGGTTAACAACCCTGATCCCTAAGATCAATTACTGGTTAAATCTAAAAGCACTCTCAAATAATAGTAAGCAGCAAACACTTATACAGCATTTACTAAGTGCCATGTACTGTTCAAAACATGTTACACATATTCACACATTTCATCCTCCCAAAAAGCCTATGATGTGCTATATTATCCCTATTTTACAAGCAAGAAGAGTGAAGCTCAGCAAGTAAGCAAGCCAAGGCTATTCAGCCAGTAAGTGGCAGAACTGTAATTTAAACCCAAGCAGTCTGACTCTCAAGTCCCTGCTTGTTTTTTGTTTTGTTTTTGTGTGTGTGTGTGTGTGTGTGTGTGTGTGTGTGTGTGTGTGTGAGTGACAGAGAGAGAGAGACTCTCATTCTATCGCCCAAGCTGGAGGGCAGTAAGACAGAGAGAGAAAGAGAGAGAGAGTCTCACTCTATGGCCCAGGCTGGAGTGCAGTGGCGTGATCTCTGCTCACTGGAATCTCTGCCTCCCGGGTTCAAGCGATTCTCCTGCCTCAGCCTCCAGGGCAGCTGGGATTACAGGCGCCCGCCACCACAACTGGATAATTTTTGTATTTTTAATAGAGACAGGGTTTCACCATGTTGGCCAGGCTGGTCTTGAACTCCTGACCTCAACTAATCCAACTGCCTGGGCCCCCCAAAGTGCTAGGATTATAGGTGTGAGCCACCGTGCCCAACCTCAAGTACCTGCTCTTACTAAACATTACATTACACTACACTGAGAAGTGACATTAATCAAAACAAATATAATCAGTGCTAGTGGAGTGACGAGTATATATCCATGAGTTACCAGCAATGCAAAGAGGAAAGCAAAAATAAAGAAGAGGAAGCAAAAAACAGGGGCCAAGCTCATTTCCTGTTTTTCACCCTGCACATAACTACTGAATTTCATTGGGAGAAGGGAGTAAGATAAGAGTTTGCTCTTCCCCTTTCTATTTATCTACAAATCTTCCACTTCTTAGACTTCTCAACCTGACTGCTCAGCAATTTGTTACAAACTGGTTGGTTGTGAGTCCCCTGTTAAGCCTGGGTTCTGGAGTCAGAGTGGCTCTACCACACTCTAGCTATTCAACCTCTGTGTTATTCATCCTCTGTGTAGCTTGGTTTCCCCTTCTCTAAAAATGAAAACAGTACTACCTTTCTCATAAGGTAAACTAAGATAATACATGTAAAGAACTTGCAACAGTGCTTGGCATACAGTACATGCTTAGTAAATGTTAATTATTAGTCTTCAACAACTAATGGTACCTTTAAGTCAATATAAGGAATTTTAAAACAGCAACAATTTGCAAACTTCTTAGAAACTCATAACACCTTTTATCTCCAAGATAATTACAGTACAGTCAGCCTTCCATCTACACAGATGCAGAACCCAAAGATACAGACGGCTAACTGTACTATGACATTTTATATAAGAAACTTGAGCATTCCAGGATTGTGTATCCTTGGAGAGCTCTGGAATCAATCCCCTGTGATATCAAGGGACAATTATACTAATTGTTCTCAGTACAAATGTAGTCAAATGTAGAGTTACCATTACAAAGATGGTCATTTCAGAGTCAAGTTCTAATTAAGACTATTCTGCAAAGTATTTGGCATGTATTAATAATTGTTTCATGTGTTAAATAAAACTATAGGAGGCTACCGTAGTAGACTAATCTCCTGCACTAGGCCCCAAGTGACCAGACTAAAAATCAAAATGGAGTCACTCATGCTAAAGTTTCACATCACTAAACTTAAATTTAGTTGTTATCTGACCTTCTGAGAAACAGGAGAGATGACAGCCAGTTTTCCAAACAGGCCACTTCCAATCTTCAACTGGAATGATAATGAAGTTCCCTCTGCTTTAATCCTTACACAAAAAAAGCAGCCTGAAGTAACCTGATATTAACTAATAAGTTATTTTTCTATTGTTCTGTCTTCTCCCTGTCCCTGCCTTACAAGAAAGGTAGCTTTGAAACAACTAATAGGCCCTTTGTTCTTTGCTTCCCCTTTTCTCAGCTCTTCTGTCTATTAAGCCAACCTCTTGTGCTCAGTTCCTTCGAACACTTACTCTGTTTTGTGGAATGAAGCATTGCCAAATTCTAAAATCGCAATAAAGCCAAGGGAGATTTAAATTTGTTGTAGTTTTGCCCTTTAACACACATATTAAACAGCACAGTGGCTCACCTATAATCTTTGCACTTTGGGAGGCCAAAGTGGGAAGATCACTTGAGCTCAGGAGCTCAAGACCAGCCTGGGCAACATAGTAAGACCTGGCCTCTATTTCTTTTTTTTTTTTTTTTTTTAATGTCACCAGATACTCCACAAATTGGGGTGGGTAAAGGGAGCAATCATGGGAGAGACTTTGGGTTTTGCAATATATATAGGCCAGACATGTTCATATACCCTACGTTAATTCCCTATTGAATAATGTCAAACCACTATGGCAGCAAAGAGGCCACATAGAAACAATTACCATTCTGCTAACCAGAAAATTTATTCTGCGCGGAGCGCAGTGCCTCACACCTGTAATCCCAGCACTCTGGGAGGCCGAGGCAGGCAGATCACAAAGTCAGGAGATGGAGACCATTCTGGCCAACACCGTGAAACCCCATCTCTACTAAAAATACAAAAAACTAGCTGGGCGTGGTGGCACACGCCTGTAGTCCCGGCTACTCAGGAGCCTGAGGCAGGAGAATCGCTTCAACTCGGCAGGCGGAGGCGCACTGCAGTGAGCCAAGATAGCGCCATTGCACTCCAGCCTGGGCGACAGAATGGTCTCAAAAAAAAGAAAAAAAGAAAGAAAAGAAAAGTTATTTTGCACCAATAACTGAATCCTACCTCTTTTTAACAGTGAAGTTCATTTGTACCACAACTTAGAATTGGAGTTGGGCAACTTACAGCATAAAAAATGATTTTGCAGGGTCAGGTATGGTGGCTCACACCTCTAATCCCAGCACTTTGGGAAGACAAGGTGGGGAGATTGCTTGAACCCAGGAGTGTGGGACCAGCCTGGGAAACAGAGTGAGACCCCATCTCTACAAAAATAAAAAATTAGCTGGGTGAAGTGGCACACACCTGTAGTCCCAGTTACCAGGGAGGCTGAGGTGGGAGGATTGCTTGAGTCCAAGGCTGCAGTTGGCTATGACTGTGCCACTGCCCTCCAACCTGGGTGACAGAGCAAGACCCTGTCTCAAATTTTTTTAAAATGATTCTGCCAATCATAAGGAAATAAAATTGTGAAATAAGGTATATCTTCCTTCTTTCCTTCCTGGCATCTACTCTTCCAATACCCGTATCTTCTTTTTTATTTTTCTCTTTTCTTTTTTTCTTTTTCTCTTTTCTTTTTTTCTTTTGGAGACAAGAGTCTTGCTCTGTCACCCAGGCTGGAGTGCAATGGCGCGATCTCAGCTCACTGCAACCTCCGCCTCCCGGGTTCAAGCGATTCTACTGCCTCAGCCTCCCAAGTAGCTGGGACTACAGGCATGCGCCACCACGTGTGGCTAATTTTTGTACTTTTTTTTAGTAGAGACTGGGTTTCGCCATGTTGGCCAGGCTGGTCTCGAAATCCTGACCTCAGGTGATCCACCCGCCTTGGCCTCCCAAGTGCTGGGATTATAGGCACGAGCCACCACACCTGGCCCTCTTCTAGGTTCTTAACACTAGGGGAATCCTAATATCCTTTGAGAACCTCAGAGCTACAGCGCCTGAAATTTTAAGTCCATGCGCTATAGCTTTTAAAAGGCTATGGAACCCTCTCTATGGTATCATTATGATTGGCTGGCTGCCATCTAAACTCCACCAGACAATCCCTGAGCAAACGATCTGTATGGAGGAAGGGGAGACTCCCAGCTACAAATGCCCTATTTTCCCGTGCCCGTTCATTCTAGGCACATACAGCAATCTTAAGATCTGAGATTAAATACTTGCTAATAAGTTTTACAAAAAAACTTATGTTCTCAATCAGATTACATCCCTTATAAAACTATGTCAAGTATTAATAGTAACTGTGAATAAAAGGCAAACCAGATTTTTGGTAATACACTGTGGCAATATTTAGTATCTGTCCCCAGTTCCTAGCAGAGAGCTCCTAAAATCCCTAGGAATTTCCTGAGTGATGAGTGTCTTTTGTTTTTCATAACAAATTCCCACCTGAATTTATGTTAACAAAGTGACAGGGTGGCAGTGGAAGGCATGCGAGGAATCCTCAGGATGGGGCTGGGTCACCAGAAAGACAAAGTGACTAGAGGGATGTAACTTTCAGCCCCATGCACCAACCTCCAGAGAGGGGAGGAGGGCTGGAAACTGAGCTCTATGAAAACTCCAGAACAGGAGATTTGGAGCGCTTCCAGGTCTGTGAACATTTCAAGGTGAGGGGAAAACAGGTCCTGGGAGGGCAACACTTGAAGCCCTCCCCACCCACAACCATGCCCTATATATCTCTTCCATTTGGCTGTTCGTGAGTTGTATCCTTTATGACAAAGGCATAAAGGTAAGTAAAATGTCTTCCTGAGTTCTGTGAGTCATTCTACCTAATAATCAAACCTAAGAAGGGCCATGGGAATCCCAAAATTCGTAGTCTACCGGGCAGAGGTGTAGGTAGCCTAGGCACTGCATTTGTAGCTGCTGCCTAAAGTGAGGGCGGTCTTGCAAGACTGCGCCCTTAAACTGTGGGGTGGGAGTATCAGAATAAAACTGTTAGTAAACTGTTAGTATCAGAACTGAATTTTCTTTTTCTGACACCACATTCACTCTAATCCAAAGCACACTAAAAGTAAAGTTGTCTTCACGTGAAATACATTTGCCCCTGAAGTAACCCATTTTCATACTTAGGATACAAAAAAGAAGAGGCACTACAGAAATCAAGAGAATGACTCAATTTCACAATCTTCCTTATCAGTTCAACAGAAGGACTAGTCTGGTTGTGGGATTAAACAGAATAAAATCAGAACTAGTTGTCTCTCCTGTCAAATCCAGCCACTTTGGAAAATGCAGCTTATATAATCTTCTGTTGTAAGTTATAGTAGCATATCTAATGTTCAATTTTTTTAACATCTGCCCATGCATGTGATTTTTAGGCAACCAAAAGTACTCAAACCACAGGAATGTATTCCATGCATTCACATGTATGCAGGTGTGCTAACAACTGTCTTGTTTGCAAAACTTTCTTGTTTGCTTCTATATCACAGAAGATATGTAACAAAAAGCATACAGCTGGCCTTATATGTTTGTTAGAAATGCTTGTTCCGGCCAGGCGCGATGGCTCACACCTGTAATCCCAGCACTTTGGGAGGCCGAGGCGGGTGGATCACAAGGTCAGGAGATCGAGACCATCCTGGCTAACACAGTGAAGCCCCATCTCTACTGAAAATACAAAAAATTAGCCAGGCATGGTGGCGGGTGCCTGTAGTCCCAGCTACTCAGGAGGCTGAGGCAGAAGAATAGGGTGAACCCGGGAGGCGGAGCTTTCAGTGAACCGAGATGGCTTCACTGTACTGCAGCCTGGGCGACAGAGAGAGACTCCATCTCAAAAAAAAAAAAAAAAAAGAAATGCTTATTCCTCGGTGCTGTAAAGAAATAGCATTTGAACATAAATTTCATTTTCTCAGCAAGGCCATTTATATCTTCTGCAGAAAGGGTACACTTGCCAGCAGTTTTGCCATGAAGGTATACCAAGCAAAGGAGACAGGGTCATTTATAACCTGATGCGTCTATCCTACTGCTGTGTCCGGTTTTTATTGGCTGGAACGGGACCTCACATTTTGTATTTGTCCTGACAGGCTAGCAACTTACAACTTTTAAAAAGAGGCAAAGGCAGCCAGGCACAGTGGCTCACACCTGTAATCCCAGCACTTTGGGAGGCTGAGGCAGGCGGATCATGAGGTCAGGAAATCAAGACCATCCTGGCTAACATGGTGAAACCCCGTCTCTACTAAAAATACAAAAAAATTAGCCGGGCATGGTGGCGGGCGCCTGTAGTCCCAGCTACCCAGGAGGCTGAGGCAGGAGAATGGCGTGAAACTGGGAGGTGGAGCTTGTAGTGAGCCAAGATCGTGCCACTGCACTCCAGCCTGGGTGACAGATGGAGACTCATCCCCCGCCAAAAAAAAAAAAGAGGCAGAGGAGAACAAAGGAAGGAGGAAGTAACTTGTGGAATGCTGAGAAAGGCAAAAACACCTTCCAATAAGGAAGAGGAAGAGGCTATGACCTGATGCTTGCTTGGACCAATATAAGCATGCCAGGGCAAATATTTAGGCTATATTATGGGAGCTAAGAACATAAAGTACACTGACTTATTTATTACGGCTAGCAGATATTTAAGAATGTTAGCACAGGTCTTTGAATAAATTTTGCTTTTAAGAGAAGTTACTATTTATTTTGAATTAGATCGGTGGGGGGAGTCTTTGAAGAGGAATCTCTACTTTACCTCTTACATGTTCAACTAAGAATACAACATTGCTTAGACAATCCTACCCAGAGGCTGGGCACAAGGCTCACGCCTATAACCCAGCACTTTTAGAGGGGCCAAGGCACGTGGATTGCTTGAGGCCAGGAGTTCAAGACCAACCTAGGCAACATGGCAAAACTGCATCTCTACCAAAAATACAAAAATTAGCTGGGCACGGTGGCACGTGCCTGTGGTCCCAGCTACTTGGGAGGTTGAGGATCACCTCGGCCCAGGAGATGGAGGTTTCAAGTAAGGCAAGATTATGCCACTGCACTCCAGCCTGGGCAACACAGAGAGACGCTATCTCAAAATAAAAAACAAAAAATAAAAAAAAAGTTCTACCAAGGCTAGGTGTGGCAGCTCACGCCTGTAATCCCAACATTTTGGGAGGCCAAGGCAGGAGGATAACTTGAGCCCAGGAAGTCACCAGTTTGGGCAACATGGCAAAACCCCATCTCTACAAAAAATACAACAACAACAACAAAAAAAATAGTGGTGGCATGTGCCTGCAGTCCCAGCTACTAGGGAGGCTGAGGTGAGAGATCAACTGAGCCGGGAAGGTCAAGGCTACAGTGAGCTCTAGTCAAACCACTGCACTCCAGCCTGGGCAAGAGAGGAAGACCCTGTCTCGGCCAGAAGTGGTGGCTCACACCCGTAATCCCAGCACTTTGGGAGGCTGAGGCGGACGGATCAGGTCAGGTGTTCAATACCAACCTGGCCAACATGGCGAAACCTGGTCTCTACCACAAATACAAAAATTTTCCGGGTGTGAAGGTGCTCACCTGTAGTCCCAGCTATTTGGGAGGGTGAGGCAGAAATGCTTGAACCCAGAAGGCAGAGGTTGCAGTGAGCCGTGATAGTGTCACTGCACTCCAGCCTGGGGACAGAGTGAGACTTCGTCTCAAAAAAAATAAAATAAAATGGAGATTACAATAAAATTTTTCCTCAAAATATTCAAGACTTGTAGATTTACTCATTCATTCAACAAGCCTTTACTAAGCACCTACCATGTGCCAAGCTTTGTCCTATATGTAGGCATACCCCATAATTCGCATAACGAAGTTCACGCCCTCTTGGAGCAACAATTCCAGTGGGGTACACAAACAATAAACAAGCATCATGGTCCTTCAATAACACTATCAACTGACATCCTTACATATAACTTTCTCATTCTAGTCTCTTAACTAAGAAACAGCAGGTAGCCAGAACACAGCACAAGCTGAAGCCAGCATGGCACCAGAGCACAAGACCAAGTTCTCCAAGAACCTGCTGCACATGAAGTTCATGCAAAGAGGACTGGACTCAAAAACTAAGAAATGACTAGAAGAGGAAGAAAATAAAATTAGTTAAGAGCACTGGTACTCAGATTTGCTAGAGCTTAATAAAAGTAAAGAATTTCCTAACAGAAGAGGAGCATCTCTTGTTATGTGAAGATCATTTCTATGGAAGGAATGTCATTCATCAGATTTACTCCTGAGGTTGAGAAATTAATGCTTCAGATGAATACTAAGAACAAAGCAGATATTGTAGATGGAACAGTGGAATTTTATGTGTCAGAAGAAGAAGAAGAAATGGCTAGAAGAGCCGGGCGCGGTGGCTCACGCCTGTAATTCCAGCACTTTGGGAGGCCGAGGCGGGCGGATCACAAGGTCAGGAGATCGAGACCACGGTGAAACCCCGTCTCTACTAAAAATACAAAAAAGTAGCCGGGCGCGGTTGTGGGCGCCTGTAGTCCCAGCTACTCGGGAGGCTGAGGCAGGAGAATGGCGTGAACCCGGGAGGTGGAGCTTGCAGTGAGCCGAGATCGCGCCACTGCACTCCAGCCTGGGTGACAGAGCGAGACTCCGTCTCAAAAAAAAAAAGAAATGGCTAGAAGAAATGGCTAGAAAATGAGACCTTGGTGGGGACAACAGGAAAAATGTTTGCCAAAAAGGGAGGTCAAGCCAATTATGAAGACAATGAAAATGGAGACCTACAACTAATTAAAGCAAAGAAAATGTTCTTAAAGCCCCACGATCAAAATAGACACCTTAAGAGATGGCTCAGAGATGCCTTGAGAAAGTTAGCAGCATGTTTTGTAACTAGTCCTAATGGTGCCTCTATAGTTATTAATACTGTAACGTTTATTTGTAAAGACATGTATAATTTTAGAAACATGCTGTTTTTAAAACGGATGTGTAATGGATGTTATACATCCTCTGCTAAATGGTACTGAGCGAATTTTTAGCCCTTGATCTTCAAATATACAGGTTTCCTAAAGAGTTTTTTTTGTTGTTGTTTGTTTTTTTTTTTGAGACAGGGTCTCACTCTGTCACCTAGGCCAGAGTGGAGTGGCTCAATCATGGCTCACTGCAGCTTCAACCTTCCTGGGCTCAAGGGATCCTCCCATCTCAGCCAAATCTTGGGTGCCTGGCCTTACAACTTACCCTATTTTCAAGCTACCCTTCCACTACAAAACCCCTCCTTCTCTGAGACCTTTCCTAACTAGTCCAGGTATCAAAACTGCCCCAACCACCTGACTTCCTGCTATGATCAGAATGTCTGTGTCCCAAAATTAATAAGCTGACACCTGATCATCAGTGTGATGTTGTCAGAAGGTGAGACTGTTGGGAGGTGATTAGGTCAAGAGGGCAGAGTCCCCTCATCCCCAAATGGGATTAGGGGCCTTATGAGAGACCTCAGAGAGCTCCCCCACCCCTTGCACCATGCAAGAGGACACAGCAAAAAGGAACAAACTGGTCTGGGCGCAGTGGCTCAGACCTGTAATCCCAGCACTTTGAGAGGCCGAGGCGGGCGGATCATCTGAGGTCAGGAGTTCAAGACCAGCCTGGCCCACATGGTGAAACCCTGCCTCTACTAAAAATACAAAAACCAGCCGGTGGCGTATGCCTGTAACCCCAGCTACTCAGGAGGCTGAGGCAGGAGAATCGCTTGCTTGGGAGGTGGAGGTTGCGGTGAGCTGAGAGCACCACTGCACTCCAGCCTGGGCAACAGAGTGAGACTGTCAAAAAAAAAAAAGAAAAAGAAAAAACCAACCATCTGTGAACCACAAAGCAGGCCCTCACCAAACATCAAATACGCCAGCACCCCAATATCATCCTTCCCAGGATCCTGAACTGTGATAAGATTCTGTCATTTACAAGCTACTCAGTCTATGGTATTGTTAAAGAAGCCCAAACAGACTAAACAGAACCCACCGCAAGGCCCTTCTTAGCTCTCAAACCTTCTCATGCTCCGTTCCCCTGTACTCTCCATGTTCTATACATAGGTCTCTTTACCTCCCCAAACGTGCCAGGCTCTGTCCTGCCTTCAGGTCTTTTTTGGCCCAATCTCTGCTCACCACAACCTCCGCCTCCCAGGTCCAAGTGATTTTCCAGCCTCAGCCTCACAACTAGCTGGGATTATAAGGCATGTGCCACCATACCTGGCTAATTTTGTATTTTTAGTAGAGATGGGATTTCTCCATGTTGGTCAAGCTCGTCTCAAACTCCCAACCTCAGGTGATCTGCCCCCCTCGGCCTCCCAAAGTGCTGGAATTACAGGTGTGAGCCACTGCACCCGGCCATGCCTTCAAGTCTTTAACAGCAATACTCCTGCCCCTGCTCTTAAAGCTTTTGGCTTCTCACTCTCCAGATCTCAGCTCAAATCATCATCTCCTCCCAAAGCCCTCCCCTGACCACATTATCCAGGGCAATAGTGCCCTCCCTCCTTACACTCTTATCATATTACCTTATTTCCTTTATTGTAAGGTCATAATCTATAATTATCCCATTTATCTGTTATATGGCAGTAGAAACAGACTTTTAAAAATAAGGAAATCTCCATAAAGGCAGTAACTGCTGTATGCCCACAAAATAGCTCAATACCAGTCACACAGGACACACTGAATAAATGAATCACAGAAGTAATTAACCATGTTATTTTTAGTCACATATGCCTAATGTTTATTCTAACAGATTTTTTTTTTTTTTGAGACAGGGTCTCACTCTGTCACCTAAGCTGTAGCACAGTGGTGCAATTTGTGCTTACTGCAACCTCTGCCTCCTACGCTCAAGCGATTCTCCCACCTCAGCCTCCCAAGTAGCTGAGACTACAAGCATGCACCACCTCACTGCACCCAGCCCCTCTAACAGATTTTAAGCTCTCTGAGGGAACGACTAGGCTTATACTTCTTTTTTTTTTTTTTTTTTTGAGACGGAGTCTAGCTCTGTCGCCCAGGCTGGAGTGCAGTGGCCAGATCTCAGCTCACTGCAAGCTCCGCCTCCTGGGTTTACGCCATTCTCCTGCCTCAGCCTCCCGAGCAGCTGGGACTACAGGCGCCCGCCACCTCGCCCGGCTAGTTTTTTTTTTTTTTGTATTTTTTAGTAGAGATGGGGTTTCACCGTGTTAGCCAGGATGGTCTCGATCTCCTGACCTCGTGATCCGCCCGTCTCGGCCTCCCAAAGTGCTGGGATTACAGGCTTGAGCCACCGCGCCCGGCCTAGGCTTATACTTCTTTATTCCCCCTCCCAATGCAGCCAATACAATACTGAACAATATATTAAAGGCAGGAAAAAATAAAATTCTTAAATGTCTTTTAAAACTTTGTTGACTAAAGTAGTAATACGAAAAAAACGCCCAGGCACAGTGGCCTGTAATCCCAGCACTTTGGGAGGCCAAGGCAGGTCAATTACTTGAGGTCAGCAGTTCAAGACAAGCCTGGCCAACATGGTGAAATCCCGTTTCTGCTAAAACTACAAAAAATTAGCCAGGCATGGTAGCACATGCCTACAATCCCAGCTACTCAGGAGGCTAAAGCTTGAGAATCACTTGAACCCAAGAGGTGGCGGCAGTGAGTTGAGATCATGCCACTGCACTCCAGCCTGGTTGACAGTGACTCTGACCAAAAGAGAAAAAAAAAGAGATTTTTAAAGACACGCAAATATGGGTTCCAATCTTAACTCCACCTCAATGTGTACGATCCTGGCAAGTTACTTCACTTCTATGCCTTAACTTTCTCGTCTACAAATTGACATCTAATTCACAAGACCACTACAGAGAAATGAGGTAATGTATATAAAGCAACTAGTAAGAGAGAGTAAATACCTAATATGGCACCTTATTCTTATTAAAAATTAAAACTTGCAGAAACAGCCCTAAAAAGATTAGAAGAGTTAAGTAAAAGCATCTAAATACTATGAATAACAGGGAATTCAGAAAAATCCTTGCTTCTACTATACAGGGTTATTTGCTAATTTGATCAATCCTTTCAGAAATCCCTTCACTCCAATCTCAAAGAGCAATTTAATTTAATAAGTGTCACATTTGTAGCCAAGAGATTCAAAGTATCACAGAAAGGGCTGTAACCCACCTCGCCCTATTTTAAGAGACAAAATACCCTAATCACACAGCTAGTATTTCTCAAGTCTCTAACATGCCCAAGGAAGACTGTTACAGAGTTGCAGTGAAGAGGATATGCTTTCAATCAAGCAGCCCTAAAGCTCATATGCCCATTCTTGTGTGATTCTGGGCAAGCTACTTAAAACTCTTTAAGCCTTGCTTCTTTTGTAAAATAGACAATAGTATCACCATCACAGGTTGTCACTCTGCAAAAAGCACTTAACACTCAACTATGAACTCTATCAATAATCCAAACATGCCGGGCGCGGTGGCTCACGCCTGTAATGGGAGGCCGAGGCGGGCGGATCACAAGGTCAGGAGATCGAGACCATGGTGAAACCCCGTCTCTACTAAAAATACAAAAAATTAGCCGGGCGCGGTTGTGGGCGCCTGTAGTCCCAGCTACTCGGGAGGCTGAGGCAGGAGAATGGCGTGAACCCGGGAGGCGGAGCTTGCAGTGAGCCGAGATCGCGCCACTGCACTCCAGCCTGGGCGACAGAGCGAGACTCCGTCTCAAAAAATAATAATAATAATAATAATAATCCAAACATGCAGGCAATTTAGAATCTTCTCTACCACGCCTGTAATCCCAGAGTGCCTAGGTGAGTGGATCACCTGAGGTCAGGATTTCGAGACCAGCCTGACCAACATGGTGAAACCCCATCTCTACTAAAAATACAAAAATTAGCCAAGTGTGGTGGCAAGTGCCTGTAATCCCAGCTACTCAGAAGGCTGAAGCCAGAGAATCGCTTGAACCCGGGAGGTGGAGGTTGCAGTAGGCCGAGCTTGCGCCACTGCACTCCAGCCTGGGCAACAGAGCGAAGACTCTCAAAAAAAAAAAAAAAAAAAAAAAAAATCTTCTCTAGGCAATCTTCTATAGCAGTCTGTGTTCTAAACTCCATCAAAGTGAAAGTCAATCATACTCCCCTGAAAACAAAGTAAGAGCACTCACAAGGCCAGGCACAGTGGCTCACACCTGTGATCCCAGCACTTTGGGAGGCCGAGGCGGACGGATCACCTGAGGTCAGGAGTTCCAGACCAGCCTGGCCAACATGACAAAACCCAACTTGACTAAAAATACAAAAATTAGCAGGCACGATGACACACACCTGTACTCCCAGCTACACAGGAGGCTGAGACAGGAGAACTGCTTGAACCCAGGAAGCAGAGGCTGTGGTGAGCCAAGATCACGTCATTATACTCGGGCTTGAGTGACAGAGCGAGACGCTGTCTCAAAAAGTTTAAAAAAAAGAGCATTCACAGAGTATTTGATTAGAAGGGAAGAAAGATTACAGTAAGATTTTCCCTCAAAATATTAGGAAAACACAAGATTTTTGTTTTTGTTTTTGATGCCCTTCACATATATTTCCACTTCAGGTAATTTATCCAAAAAGAAGAAAATACTTTATCAAGAAACAATGACATGCTATACCATTAAAACAGTTAATGTAACAAAAAAAAGAAAATTAAGTAGTAATACACCACAGGATGAAACATTAAACATATTAAAAATGATTGTGAAGGCCTGGCGCAGCGGCTCACGCCTGTAATCCCAGCACTTTGGGAGGCCGAGGCAGGAAGATCATATGAGGTCAGGAGTTCGAGACCAGCCCGGTCAACATGGCAAAACCCCATCTCTACTAAAACTACAAAAATTAGCCGGTGTGGTGGTTCGCACCTGTAATCCCAGCTACTTGGGAGGCTGAGGCACGAGAATCACTTGAACCCGGGAGGTGGAGGTTCCAGTGAGCCGTGATGGCATCACTGCATTCCAGTCTAGGTGACAAGAGCAAGACTCTGTCTCAAAAAAAAAAAAAAGGTTGTGGAGGCTACCAACAAGGTAATACAATGTTATTAAAAGCACACAACTGTTAAACCCTTTTTTGTTCTAAAGGGGGAAAAAAGCACAAAAGAATTTAACAGTAGTTGTGCCGGTATGTGTGCAGTTAAACAAGATCCCAAGCACCTAACAGACCCTCTCTAATTAGGACACAAATTAGGACCTAAAATATCTGTTAAAATAGGATTTTGTTCTTCCAAGAACCAACTCTATTAACTTATTACAAAAGTTATCGAAGTAAGATATCTAAATGCCTATTACAGCATTACCCTGGGTAAGAGAAATCTTGCCTTCAAAGGCCTTTAAAACATTTCAATAATTTACTAAATGCCTACTCCGTGCCAAATACTATGCTAGAAAGTTCATCATACGTCATCTAGCATACTTTACTGGTTATAAGCAGAACAGACTAACAACTGTAGTAGTCTCAGATCGCTACAATTCTACACTATAAACTACAAGTGCCACAGATTTTCAGAGTAAACATGGGAGAGTAATCTAGAATAATGTGAGAATAAATCTCTAGTTAGATGGGAGTATCAGGAGAAAAAGCACAACCAAGCATGCAAAGTGGAAGAAAGAAACAAAAAAACCATGAGTCCAAGTCACATAGACTCTAAAATCTAGGCAGAACAGTCACTTCTTTCATATCCATGAACAGCGTTTTAGGAGTATCAATATTGTACCTGTATTCCAAGGTGGACTACCAAAGACAAACAGATAGTCAAGGAACTCGGCTAAGAAACTAGGGTAATAATCTAAGATTGAAATGGAGGATCTGTCCCGGGGTAGTAGCATAGAAATAGAGAATAGGTCATCAGATTGAAGGTGGAGGGTTTATGGAGAAAGTTACAAAGAAGTTTTTTGGTTTGAAAAATTAGAGGATAGGTTTGTACCACAGACAAATGGACACATTCGGAAAAAATTCTCTTTTTTTTTTTAACAGAGCCACGGTCTCACTATGTTGACCAGGCTAGTCTCAAACTGCTGGCCTCAAGCAATCCTCCCACCTCGGCCTCCCAAAGTGCTGGGATTACAGGCATGAGCCACCACACCCAACCAGAAAAAAACTCTTAAGACCAGGCAACTTATGTTCTTAATACATGCACCAAAAAAAAAGACAAATCTTTTCAGAATCAGTACAGAGTAATTTAGTCGTAAGTCTACAAGAATGAAATCATGCCAGCCTATTTCAGAAATTCTAAACAAGCATACATTTGCAGCATAAAATAAGTCACTACATTACCTAGGCAGCAAACGTTGACAAATTGAGAACCTTTCTTTTAAAAGTTATGAGATGAGATGTCAACTACAAAACAATGATTATTTAGACTTTCTTTGCTCTAGCTGACAAGGCAGAAGTACCTACATTCAGATTCTCAGACAATTTGTCTTATAAACCACAAGTCATTTTTTAAATGGGTCAAACAGCAGGGCACGGAGGCTCATGCCTGTAATCCCAGCACTTTGGGAGGCCAAGGCAGGCATTATCACTTGAGGCCAGGAGTTTGAGACCAGCCTGACCAACGTGGTAAAACCTCGTCTCTACCAAAAATACAAAAATTAGCTGGGTATGGTGGCACATGCCTGTAGTCCCAGCTACTCAGGAGGCTGAGGCAGGAGAATCGCTTGAACCCAGGAGGCAGAGGTTGCAGTGAGCTGAGATCATGCCACTGCACTCCAGCCTGGGTGATAGAGTAAGAATCCGTTCTCAAAAAAAAAAAAAAAAAAAGGGTGTTCCATGGGGGTGATGGGGAGGATGAAACTCCATCAAACAAGTTTAAGAAACATCAAGTTAGGCCGGGCACAGTGGCTCACACCTGCAATTCCAGCACTTTGGGAGGCCGAAGTGGGCGGATCACTTGAGGTCAGGAGTTTGAGACCAGCCTGGCCAACATGGTAAAATCCCATCTCCACTAAAAATACAAAAATTTAGCCGGGCATGGCGGCAGGCACCTGTAATCCCAGCTACTCAGGAGGCTGAGGCAGGAGGATTGCTTGAACCCGGGAGGCAGAGGTTGCAGTGAGCCGAGATCACACCACTGCACTACAGCCTAGGCAATAGAGCAAGACTCCATCTCAAAAAAAAAAAAAGGAAACATCAAGTTAAAATGATTGACAGTCTAACTTCTCTAACCCTTTAAAATAAACTTATATACATTATGATTTCCATGATGAAGATATAATAAAGGGTTTCTTTTTTTTTTTTTTTTTTTTTTTTTTTTTTCCCCTGAGACAGAGTTTTGCTCTTGTTGCCCAGACTGAAGTACAGTGGTGCGATCTCGGCTCACTGCAACCTCCACCTCCCAGCTTCAAGCTATTCTCCTGCCTCAGCCTCCCAAGTAGCTGGGATTACAGGCACCTGCCACCACATCCAGCTAATTTTTTGTATTTTTAGTAGAGACGGGTTTCATCACATTGGCCAGGCTGGTCTCAAATTCCTGACCTCAGGTGATCCGCCTGCCTTGGCCTCCCAAAGTGTTGGGATTACAGGCATGAGCCACTCTGCCCAGCTAGGTTTCTAATTTATCTGACACCCCAGCCCATGGAAACATCTTTCATATATTCTGAAACACACTAAGCCACACAGGCCTTACTCTAAAATTATCCCCTACCCTCATCTTTACTAGCTTATCAACTATTAGGATGATCGCTAACATTCCCTTTGCCCCTATGATGAATAGAGCAAATAAGCAGCACAAATAAAACAGCAAAATAAAAAAACACTGATATTCATAAAACTATCCTTTCAAGTCATCTGATAAACCAAACTTTACACACTTTAAATTCTAATCACTCATTTTAAAATCTCGTTAATCTTAAACCCTATAATAAAAATGTTTTTTTTGGGAGGCTGAGACGGGCGGATCACGAGGTCAGGAGATCGAGACCATCCTGGCTAACACGGTGAAACCCCATCTCTACTAAAAAATACAAAAAACTAGCCGGGCGAGGTGGTGGGCGCCTGTAGTCCCAGCTACTCGGGAGGCTGAGGCAGGAGAATGGCATAAACCCGGGAGGCGGAGCTTGCCGTGAGCTGAGATCTGGCCACTGCATACCAGCCTGGGCAACAGAGCGAGACTCCGTCTCAAAAAAAAAAAAAAAAGTTTTTTAGACAAGTAATATGAATGTATTAATTCCATTTCAGAATTTATCTAAAACTGAGTTCTTCTCCAACAGTATTCAGCTAATGAAACAAATACTAGTAAAGTTGTAATGAAAATCCCTGAAACCAGAGATAAGTGTTATTCAAGTAACATTATTCTTTCACTTCCCACTCCTCTTCATCTGCTTTCATACAGATTTAAAAACAAACTAAAAATATTAAATACTCCTAAACTGTCTTCCAGCAAAGCAAATGAATCATAGCTGAAATCTTGTTTATGTTTTCTTTACTAAATTTATCCTCTTCTCTCATACTCCTTAACACTAATTAACACAATATTCGTTTACTCCACCTCCATCCCCCTCTGGTTTCATCATCTGTTCCTCATTTGATCTGTTTTCAGACACCTCTCCTCCTTCCACAAGGAGTAACGAATTGCGATAATCTGTTTTTTTTTGTTTTTTTAATTTTTTGAAACGGAGTCTCAGCTGTCGTCCAGGCTGGAGAACAGTGGTGCATCTCCGCTCACTGCAACTTCTGCCTCCTGGGCTCAAGCGATTCTCGTGCCTCGGCCTCCCGAGTAGCTAGGATTACAGGCGCATGCCACCACAGCTAATTTTTTGTATTTTTAGTAAAGACGGGATTTCACCATGTTGGCCAGATTGGTCTTGAACTCCAGACCTCAGGTGATCCACCCAAAGTGCTGGGATTAAAAGCATGAGTCACCGCACCCAGCCTACTGATAATCTTTTAACTGAAAAGGATGTAGACTGTTTCAAATGGCCACTGAAGACACAGAGAATGGACACAGGTAATAAACACAGGTGTTCCTGACACACTGATCCCCCAGTCTCAGGGACAGTCCTAGTCAATTTCTCCTACACCAAATAGTTAAAGAAGGAAAAAGGAAACATCAAAAAATTAATTCAATCTGGTCCTTGAAAAGTAACAACACGCTGGGAGCGGTGGCTCACGTCTGTAATCCCAGCACTTTGGGAGGCCAAGGCAGGCGGATCACCCAAGGTCAGGAGTTCAAGATCATCCAGTCCAACATAGTGAAACCCTGTCTCTACTAAAAGTACAAACATTAGCCAGGCATGGTGGTGTGTGCCTGTAATCCCAGCTACTTGGGAGGCTGAGGCAAGAGAATCGCTTGAACCTGGGAGGCGGGGCTGCGGTGAGCCGAGATCCCACCACTGCACTCCAGCCTGGGCAACAGAGCAATTTTTAGACTCCGTCTCAAATAAAAAAGAACAGAAAAATAGCAATAATTTTTTCAGGCGGGCAGCTGAAAAAGATTTTGGTTCTTCACATTCTCCCTTGAAATTGGAAATATGATGTCAGCAAAGAAAGCAGAAAACATTTTTACATTCAACAAGCTTGCCAAGTCTGTATTTCACCTAAATTTTCATAATATGAATTATCCTAATCATATGCTTAGACCATTCCTCTTCACAACAATTAGTTTTCAATAAAATGTCGCTTAAGTTCAAACGTGTAATTAAGGCCCGGTGCTGTGGTGGCACATGCCCATAATCCCAGCTACTAGGGAGGCTGAGGCAGGTGAATCACTTGAACCTGGGAGGCGGAGGTTGTGATGAGCCGAGATTACGCCATTGCACTCCAGCCTCGGCAACAAGAGCAAAATTCTGTCTCAAAAAAAAAAAAAAAAAATTAAGGCCGGGTGCAGTGGCTCACAACTATAATCCCACAGCTCTGGGAGGCCAAAGTGGGAGGTCACCTGAGGCCAGGAGTTCAAGAACAATCTGGGCAACATAAGAAGTCCCCACCTCCACAAAAAAAAATATATATTTACAATTAGCCAAGTGTGGTGGTGTGTGCCTGTAATCCCAGCTACTTGGGAGGCTGAGGTTGGAGGATCCTTTGAGCCCAGGAGTTCAAGGTTACAGTGAGCTATAATCACACCACACACTGCAGCCTCGGTGACAGAGCAAGACTCTATCTCTAAAAAGAGATATTTTTTAAATTAAAAAATACATAATTCAGCCGGGTACGGTGGCTCAAGCCTGTAATCCCAGGCTGAGGCCGAGGTGGGTGGATCACCTGAGGTCGGGAGTTTGAGACCAGCCTGACCAGCATGGGGAAACCCCCCAACACGGAGAAACCCCAGCTCTACTAAAAATACAAGATCAGCCAGGCATGCTGGCACATGCCTGTAATCCCAGCTACTCGGGAGGCTGAGGCAGGAGAATCACTTGAACCCGAGAGGCAGAAGTTGCGGTGAGCGGAGATCGCACCATTGCACTCCAACCTGGGCAACAAGGGCAAAACTCCATCTCAAAAAAAAAAAAAAAAAAAAAAACTTTAAACAATGTATTAGTTCCCGATAACGAGCAGACATGAGGCAAATCTACATAATAGGCAGGAAACTACAATTCCTTTAAAAACTAAATAGGCTTCAGATTCATTTTCAGATTATGATCCTTGCAATAAATTCTGGTACACTGCCTAAAATAAACCAGGTTATGCTTCCGTAGGAAAATAAAATGAAATAAAGCATTCACATTGTTTCTGAAATTTGAGACATCACTCTAGCAGTCCTGAAGAGGGTGCTTCAAGCCTTAATACACACATAAAAATCATGTGGGGATCTTATTAAAATATGATTCTGAGTCAGTAAGACTGGGATGAATCCTCATAGTTCAAATGAGCTCCCAGGTGATGCTTACGCTGCTGGGTCCACGGACTAGACTGCATACCTGAGGCCTTACACCCTTTGCTTCTATGATAATGGTAAAGATAATGGATAAAAACGTAAAGGAGGCTGGGTGCAGTGGCTCACGCCTGTAATTCCAGCACTTTGGGAGGCTGAGGCAGGCAGATCATCTGAGGTCAGGAGTTCAAGACCAGCCTAGCCTGACTAACATGGTGAAACCCCCACCTCTACTAAAAATACAAAAATTACCCGGGCGTGGAGGCGGACACCTGTAATCCCAGCTACTCAGCAGGCTGAAGCAGGAGAATCACTTGAACCCGGGAGGCAGAGGTTACAGTCAGCCAAGATCACGCCACTGCACTCCAGCCCAGGTGACAGATCAAGACTCTGTCTCAAAAAAAAAAAAAAAAAAAGTAAAGCAATGCCCACTTCATTTAGAAATGTTTTGGGGCCAGATGTGGTAGCACAGGCCTGCAATCCCAGCACTTTGGGAGGCCGAGGAGGGCAGATCACCTGATGTCAGGAGTTCGAGACCAGCCTGACCAACATGGACAAACCCCATCTCTACTATAAAAATACAAAATTAGCCGGGTGTGGTGACGCATGCCTGCAAACTCAGGAGGCTGAGGGAGAATCGCTTGAACCTGGGAGGCAGAGGTTGCAGTGAGCTGAGATCGCACCATTGCACTCCAGTCTGGGCAACAAGAGCAAAACTCCTTCTCAAAAAAGAAAAAAGAAACGTTTTTGGATTCATCAGATTAGTCCGGGAGAAGGATGGTTATTAAAATGTTTATGTTTGAGGGAAACACAGCTTCTCAAAGATGGCGGGGAAGCGTCCTCAGAGTTGTGCCAAGAACAAAAATCTATACGGCACTCACTATGTGACAGTGAATAGTCCTCAACACTTCACATATATGAACTAATTCAATCTTCCTAACACTGCAGCACTGTGAGGTAAGCATTATTGCTACCCCTATTTTAGAGGAAGTAAACCTGAGTCACAAAGACGTTACTAAGACTGCACATGGCTAATAAGTGGCAGAACCAGGATGTGAACCCAGGCAGTCTGGTTCCAGAGTCTATGCTTTTAATCACTATAGTAGCAATATATCAATCAAGAACACACAGCAGAATTGAAATGGCAAATGGCAATGACTTAATTTTACAGAAAAGGATGCAAGGTTAAAGGGTAAAGCGTTACAGAACAACAGTAAGTAATAGAGCCTAAATCAGAGTTGCTCTTCAGGTGACAGAGAACCAATGCTTACTGAATACCATGACTTAACAATATAGTTTTCTGCTCTATTAGAAACTGTTCTGGACTTTAGTATAATGGCCAATGCCAAATCTTTGATTTAAAAAATATTTTTCTAAAATTGCAAGGAGGGACACCATACTGGTGGCAGAAAGCCTGGTTTCACTTCATGGAATAAGCAGTTTGAGATCAATGTCCCAGAAGAGTTTTGACATTCAGGACTTAAAATAGCAGCAGCAGCAGAGGTAGCTGAAATGGCAAGTAAAGAAAACTGCTTTAGTAAAAATATTTTGGACTGGAGGGATGAGAAACTAAAAGTAGAAACTAGTAAGACACAAAGCATAACATGACAAGGAATCTGATACAGTAGTGAACAAGTGGCAAAAGTTATTTGCAAACAAAGAAATGAAGGAAGATAAGGAAACAAACATTAAGTGAATAATTTTTAGGAGAGTAAGGGAACTCGTCATCACAGATTTTCTAAGTGACAGTAAGTTGTCCAGACAGTGCAGCTGCAGAAGATACTGAACTAAACAGATGGAAAAAGTCAAGCAAAAGTAGATTAGTAATCACTACTTCAATGAGCCCAAATAAAGATATGGGCTGACCAAGCACAAAAGTTGTCTCAGGAAACACAGCACAAAGACCCATGGAATATTAGGGAAAACGTTAACCCTCAGACATCATCAAATTCATTCACTTGAAAAATATTTCTTAAAACCTACTATTTGTATGGCAGTATTCTAGGCATTAGCAATGGGGTGACCATGTCAGGCCAAAGCCCTGCCTTCACAGAACTTACAATCTAATGATGAAATTTATGTGGAAAAGAACACTGAATAAGGCATTACCATAAAATTCCCAAATGAAGCATTTTAATATAGAGGGATATGTTTATGGAAGATATGTTAATGCAATATTTAACCCTCTCTCCCCTTCAAAGGAAGCCCTGTAGCCTAAGGTGCTCATTAAGTGTTTCTCACCCTCTCAAAAAAAAAAAAAAAGACAAACTCTGAAACAACAGAGAAGTGCATTTAAAATACATCTATAAATAAAAGCACAACTTGTCTTTTACTTCCAAGAAAGTCTGCCAGCGGCACAGCAGCTCATGCCTATATCCCAGCACTTTCAGAGGCCAACGGGGGCAGACAGCTTGAGTTCAGGCATTCCAGATCAGCCTGGACAATATGACCAAACCCCACGTCTACGAAAGATACAAATACCAGCCGCGTCTGGTTGCATGCAGCGGTAGTCCCAGCTACTGCAGAGGCTGAGGTGGGAGGATCAGTTGAGGCTGGAAGGCCGAGGCTGCAGTGAGCTGTGATCACACCACTGCACTCCAGCCTGGGTGACAGGGTAAAACCCTGTCTCAAAAAAAAAATTTTTTTTTTATTTAAGTCCCCATACTACTCTAGGCTATAACATCTGCCTTAGATTCCCAAAAAATTAAGCTTAGTTAGAACAGGTATTGGTTGTAACATGAAAACATTTTAAGAGTAAACAGATGTGATACCTTTCTGGTCTTGAAGAAATTACTGAAAACGAGCTCATTTAATACTTAGTAGATTACCAATCTCGTGTCTCCATCTTAGTATAAACTATAAATTCAAACTACTGTTATTTTCTAAAAGGAAATATACAAATTGATATTTAAAGTTATTAAACATAGAAAGTTCAAGAAAATAAGGCAGATGTGTTCCAATTTTATATGCCTAAAATATTACATCAAGGCTAACAAATGTATTTCAGAAGATCCAAGTTCCACACTTATCCAATGGTCTGTAATGCCTACACACTACAGAAAGCTGCCTTGAACCTACATTCCTTTTAAGTGTTTACCAATCTGTTCTCTACAGAAACGAGAAACAGCGGGAAAGCACTTGTTCGGACATGAACTATCTTTACAACAATGCATTACACAATTGGATCTCATTTGCTTTGCAGTGTTAACATTTTTCTATGTTACTATTGCAGTCGCGGAAGGATATAAAATTTAGGATGTAAACACTCTACGGAACAAAAATTGTGATCTCTGCTTGACCCCAGGAGTTCGAGACCAGCCCGGGCAATATGGCGAAACCCTGTCTGTACAAAAAATACAAAAATTAGCCGGGCATGGGGGTACATGCCTGCAGTACCAGCTACTCGGGAGGCTGAGGTGGGAGGATCACTTGACCCCGGGAGGCGGAGGCTGTGGTGGGCCAAGATCGCGCCACTGCACTCCAGCCTGGGAGTGCAATATCCATTATATTTAGTAACGTCGAGACCCTGTCTCAAAAAAAATAAAAACTGTAATCTCAAAATGAAAATATTAAATTTTTTGCATAAAGATCCAAGTCTCGTTTTCAATAACAAAACTAAAATGTCTAGCATAGATCTGGCATAAACTGATTCTCTTTTCAACACAGCTTCGCCACAAAAAGTACACCTGAATCAACTTAGGGAGGTTCCCAGCATGCCATAATTCATAAAGGAGAAGTCAAACAGTCTGGGAAAGTCATTTTGGACCGAAAAAGTGTTCCCACAAATAAACCCACTTCATTCTAGTATAGTCAAAGGGGCCTCTATTTAAAGTTAATGCCCACGCAAGGGGCCGTGGACGGTGCTGTCTTACACTTTATTCCCTTACACAAACTAATGCTGGGATTTTAAACATTCCTGGCTTTTAGGTGCACTGAAGGCGGTCATGAACACAAGTAACAAGGCTTCAAAACATCATCTGTGAATACGACGCGTTGGGAAGTAGGCAGGACAAGCCACTGGGTGACCAAGGCTGCAAAATGCTGTCTGAATTTAAGTCCCTGACTTGCAGGAGTTAAGTCTCACTCCTTATACCGCGATGACGTAATCTTCCACACTGCATTTCTCTTGGACTTAAAGGGGAGGAAAAACAAACGAACAAAGAAAATTTCCCCCCGATAAGAGGAATTAACCAAGCATCAGAACTACGGTTTCGGGAGGTGGTTAGGTAACTGCCCAAAAGGGAAGCTTCAGCTGAATCGGCAGGGAGCGGGCTGGAGAAGCGGACGGAAATGCTAGGAATTCGACCTCCGCCAGGAAGAGCAGCCTGGAGCCCGGGGCTCGGGGCCACCGCGCCGGGAGGACGCGGCCGGCGCGGAGCGGAGCGCGGACAGGCACCGCCGCGGGCAGCCCGCGAGTTGCCCTCCCGCCGCCGCCCTGCCGCGGCCGCAACGCCGCTCCCCTCCCCCCGCGCCGCAAAATGTCCGCGACGGCGCCCGGCGAAGCAGGAAGTCCAGGCCGCAGCGCAGGGCACAGAACCCAGCTTGTGAGCCCCGGGGACCGGCGCCCGGCCAGGCCCAGGCGCCCGCGAGTCGCTCTGAGGCCCCCGGCACCCAGGCGCCGGCCGCCCTTAGGAGCCCGCGGGGCCGGGCTTGGGGGAAGGGAGCCCGGGCGCCCGGGATGGGTGTGACCCCTTCCTTCCGCCGCTGCCGGTGACAGCCCGGCGCCGCTCGCGCCCCGAGTCCCGGCCGCGCGCCCCTCAGCGGGCGGCCGCCCCCAGCCTCCCCGGCCGCGAACCCCGCCCCGGCTCCCCCACAGAACGCGGACCCGCGCCCGCCCGAAGGACGCAGCGCGAGCCTGGCACTCCCCCAGGACCGGTGCTCCCGAACCCCCCGAGATCCCGCAGATGGGGTGTCCCCGAGAACTGGGAGAGGATGGGGACGGCGGGGACGGGACGGCAGGGTGGCCGCTCCCGCGGGGAACCTCAGGCCCGGTACTCACCTCAGCTTCTTCACCGGGGCGTTGGCAGCACTGCGCGGGGTCTCCTCGGCTGCCGGACAGGGGCACGCACCTGACGTCAGCGCGCAGGAGACGCACAGTTGGGTGCCCGCGGAAGTGGGAGGAACAGGGAAGGGGAAGAGGCTGGGGCGGGTCAAGGCGGTGCCTGGACTGTCCTGGCTCCGCCCGCCTGTCGCGCAGGCGCGGGCCAGCGTAGCTCGTGAGTTCGGGGCTAGGCTCCGCATCTTTTCCCAATGGTTCTATTTGTAATAATACTGTGAACGGTAGTATGCAAAGCGCTTCCTCTACCAGTTCTTTGTTTGTTTGTTTGTTTTTCTGAGACAGTCTCGCTCTGCTGCCCAGGCTGGAGTGCAGCGCATGATATCAGCTCACTGCAACCTCCACCTCTTGTGTTCAAGTGATCCTCCTGCCTCTGCCTCCCAAGTCGCTGGGATCACGGGCACCTGCCACCATGCCAGGCTAATTTTTGTATGTTTAGCTGACACAGGGTTTCGCCATTTTGCCCAGGCTGGTCTCAAACTCCTGACCTCAAGTAAGTGATCCACCTGCCTCAGCCTCCCAAAATGCTAGGATTACCAGCGTGAACCACCTTGCCCGGCCCACTACCAGTTCTTTTGATCCTTGCAGCCTTGTGAAGCAAGGTATTATCGTCCCATTTTGCAGAGAAGACAGAAGCTTCTCTGAAAGGGCTGGTGATTTGCCCCAGATCACAGGGGTGGATGGTCTCTCGCTCTCCCGGGCCTGTATTCAGTCCACAGTGATGTGAGAACTGAATATCACTTTTCTTATCTCTACCTACACTCAGTGTCCCTCGCTGTAGCCACATGGGTCTTCTTTAGAGTTACAACCTTCCCCTCAACCACAGGCCTTGTGTTTTTTTTGGGTTTTTTGTTTTTTGTTTGTTTGTTTGTTTTTTGACGTTTTTGCTATCACCCAGGCTGGAGTGCAATGGCATGATCTCAGCTCACTGCAACCTCGACCTCCCAGCAATTCTCCCTCCTCAGCCTCCCAAGTAGCTGGGACCACAGGCGCATGCCACCATGGCCGGCTAATTTTTGTATTTTTTTGTAGACACAGGGTTTTGCTGGATTGCCCAGGCTGGTCTCAAACTCCTGGACACAAGCTATCAGCCTGCCTCTGCCTCCCAAACTGCTTGGATTACAAGGTGTGAGCCATTACGTCTGGCCAAGGCCTTGGACTTTCTTTGCTCTGCCTCCCTCCTCTTCCCTTAAATTCATATCACTGCATTCTCCAATCATCCTATCTTCGCAGTATCTATTATTTGTCTTCTCTGTTAGTATGAAAGCTTCAGGAAAATAGAGAACTTCCCTCTCTTATTCTTAGATGTTTCCCCATGTTAGAGAAAAATTGCTTAAATTACTTATCTTAATAACAGCTCATTTATTGTCTACTGCCACAGCTATTTGGCCAGCAAAGACACTTAATTCCAGTGTATTGACTTACAGTCATATTTTCTTTTGGATTTTTTTTTTTTTTTTTTTTTTTTTTTTGTGAGATGGAGTCTCGTTCTGTTGCCCGGGCTGAAGTGCGGTGGTTCAATCTTGGCTCACTGCAACCTCCGCCTCCTGGGTTCAAGCGGTTCTCCTGCCTCAGCCTCCCAAGTGGCTGGAACTATAGGTGCCTGCCACCATGCCCGGCTAATTTTTGTATTTTTAGTAGAGACGGGGTTTCACCATATTGGTCAACCTGGTCTCGAACTCATGACCTTGTGATCCACCTGCATTGGCCTCCCAAAGTGCTGCAATTACAGGTGTGAGCCACCACACCCAGCCCTCTTTTGGACTTTTTAATTACACAAGAATAAGAACTACATTCTTTAGCATTTACTGCAGGTATGGCTAATAGCTTTGCAGGTAGTAGTAGCTAATTTAATACTCACAGCCACCCTATGAGTTAAGAACTGTTACCCCCACTTTATGGTTGCATGAACTGAAGCTCAGAGGTGTGAAGGGATTTGCCCATCGCCACCATACCAAGCAGTGGCAGAGCTGAGACTTGCACTCAGGAGGCTGGCTCTAGTTGACTATGACACGATCACACTATCAAGCAGGCTTATTATAGAGAAATCAGAAGATAAGCTTCAGGCTCATGCCTGTAATCCCAGCACTTTGGGAGGCTGAGGCTGGCAGATCACCTGAGGTTAGGAGTTCAAGACCAGCCTGACCAACATGGTAAAATCCCATCTCTACTAAAAAACATACACACAAATTTGCTGGGTGTGTGGGCAGGTGCCTGTAATCCCAGCTACTTGGGAGACTGAGGCAGGAGAATCATTTGCATCCAGGAGGCGGAGGTTGCAGTGACCCCGAGATCATGCCACTGCACTCCAGCCTGGGCAACAAAAGTGAAACTCTGTCTTAAAAAAAAAAAAAAAAAAAAAGGCCAGGAGCAGTGGCTCACACCTGTAAGTCCAGCACTCTAGTAGGCCAAGGCAGGTGGATCACTTGAGGTCAGGAGTTCGAGACCAACCTGACCAACGTGGTGAAACCCTTTCTCTACTAAAAATACAAAAATTAGCTGGGTGTGGTGGCATGCGCCTGTAATCGCAGCTACTCGGGAGGCTGAGACAGGAGAATCGCTGGAACCTGGGAGGCAGTGGTTGCAGTGAGCCGAGATCGCACCATTGCACTCTGGCCTGGGCAACAAGAACAAAACTCCATCTCAAAAAAAAGAAAGGGCCGAGTGTGGTGGCTCAAGCCTGTAATCCCAGCACTTTGGGAGGCCGAGACGGGCGGATCACGAGGTCAGGAGATCGAGACCATCCTGGCTAACACGGTGAAACCCCGTCTCTACTAAAAAATACAAAAAACTAGCCGGGCGAGGTGGCGGGCGCCTGTTGTCCCAGCTACTCGGGAGGCTGAGGCAGGAGACTGGTGTAAACCCGGGAGGCGGAGCTTCCAGTGAGCTGAGATCCGGACACTGCACTCCAGCCTGGGCAACACAGCAAGACTCCGTCTCAAAAAAAAAAAAAAAAAAAGATAAGCTTCAGCTGTAGTCCTACCTCTAACGTGGCTCACACCTGTAATCCCAGCCCTTTGGGGGGGCCGAGGCGGGTGGATCACTTGAGCCCAGGAGTTCAAGACCAGTCTGGGCAACATAGCAAGACCCGCCCCCACCCATCTCTACAAAACATACAAAAACAAAACAAAAAAACTACATTGTGAACATCTTTCCATGTCAAATAAAGCATTATTTATAAAGGCTGCATTTTACTCTCCAGGCATTACAATATTTAGCCAGACTCCTACTGTTGGAATTTGGGATGTTTTGGGCTATTGTAAATTTATCACTATTGTAAAAATGTATAAGCTTCGTTTTTTAAACTTGAGGGGAAAATGGTTGTTTCTTCCCTTCATAAGTCCAGCTGGTAGTGCCCTTTCCTTCATCCTGTCTCACAATCCCATGAATGTCCCCAGACAATGTCTGCCCTTTCCAGTAGCAGCAATATCTTGATGGGGTGTCACCCAACTGTTCAGCTTTTCCTGCCTTTATTCTGAGGACAAGGACTTACTTAGCACTGTGTCTTTTATGTTGTCAAGTTTTTTGTCAGAATAACCCTCCCAGACCTTTTCACAGCCCCAAACAGCAGTGACAATGGTGTTACTATTACTTGACCCCAATCTACCATGTCCCTCACTGCCGGCCCAGCCCCCAGCCTCCTAGTGCCTCCCTGAAACTGCCTCACTGCTATAGCTGCCTCACATTAACAGGAAGGACAGCTTGTGGGGCTCCAGCTCCTTCCCGGTGGCTACCATTCCGGTGTCCATTCTTCCTTCTGGTAACAGCACTTCCATTTCTCCTACAGCAGCCCCTGCCCCAACTCTCAATCCATGTAGCTCTAGAGATGACACTATCTCTAGTTGTGGGAACGGACACGTGACCTGGGCTTGGCCAATCACAGCATTATAGAGAGCCCTGTTGCCACGCCATTTCAGCAATAGGCATGTGACCCAATGAGATTTAATTCTGGAACTTTGGTCAGAACTATTCAGTTCAGTGAATCTCTCTGTTTGCTGAGGGTAGGATGTAATCGTGGCACTGCTGGCAGCCAGCTTCCCACTGCAAGCAGAGATGCTGCCTGAGAATGAGACCAAGACAGAGTGGGAAACAACTGAGAAATGAAGACATGAAACCAAGTCTCAGTGGCATTGCGTGAGCCATCAGATCCAGTCTTGCTTCAATCTTCAGTAACACTGGCAATAAATTGCCTCTACTGCCTGAACCAGGTTGAGTAGGTTTCTGTCACTTATTGACTGCCAAACTCTTGATGAATCACTGCCACCCCCGCCCTGCTTGTCTGCCCATGAGGTACTTGTCCCTACCCTCTAGGTAATAACTCCCAAATCTATACCTCTTCCAATCCCTATTCCCACCCCCATTTTCTTTTTCTTTTCTTTTTTTTTTTTTTTAAGACGGAGTCTCGCTCTGTCGCCCAGGCTGGAGTGCAATGGCGCGATCTCAGCTCACTTCAACCTCCGCCTCCCAGGTCTGAGCGATTCTCCTGCCTCAGCCTCCCAAGTAGCTGGGATTGCAGGCACCTGCCACCATGCCAAGCTAATTTTTGTATTTTTAGTAGAGATGGGGTTTCACCATGGTGGCCAGGCTGGTCTCAAACTCCTGACCTCAGGTGATCCACCCACCTCAGCCTCCCAAAGTGCTGAGATTACAGGCGTGAACCACTGCACCCAGCATCCCACCTCCATTTTCAAATTTCCAGCTACTCAGCACCATCAAAATAATCTACCAGCTCCCACCTACTCCAGGGTCTAAGCACCCATGTCTGCTCTTGGCGCCTACAGCCTTGTATATCCAGGAGTTCCCAACCTTTTCTGCATCACAGATCCTATACCCACAAAATTCATATCTAATTTCTAGAGTCTCCCTTCAAGCTCTCTGCTTTAGGCCAGGCATGGTGGCTCATGCCTATAATCCCAACACTTTGGGAGGCTGAAGCGGGAGGATCACTTGAGCTGAGGAGTTTGAGACCAGCCTGGGCAACATATTGAGACCTCGTCTCTATAAGAAATATAAAAATTAACGGTGTGGTGGCAAGCACCTGTAGTCCCAGCTACTTGGGGAGGCTGAAATGGGAGGGTCGCTTGAGCGTGTGACATCGAGGCTGCAGTGAGCCATGATCATGCCACTGCACTACACTGCACTCCAGCCTGGGTGACAAAGCAAGACCCTGTCTCAAATAAATAAATAAATAAAAAGAATCTCGGCTGGGCATGGTGGCTCATGCCTGTAATCCCAGCACTTTGGGAGGCCAAGGCGGGAGGATCACACAAGGTCAGGAGATGAAGACCATTGTGGCCAACACGGTGAAACCCCCTCTCTACTAAAATACAGAAAATTAGCCAGGTGTAGTGGCATGCGCCTTTAGTCCCAGCTACTCCGGAGGCTGAGGCAGGGGAATCGCTTGAACCTGGAAGGCGGAGGTTTCAGTGAGCAGAGATGGCGCCATTGCACTCCAGCCTGGCCACAAAGCAAGACTCCATCTCAAAAAAAAAAAAAAGAATCTCTGCTTTGTTCGAGACCATCCTGGCTAACACGGTGAAACCCCGTCTCTACTAAAAAATACAAAAAACTAGCCGGGCGAGGTGGCGGGCACCTGTAGTCCCGGCTACTCGGGAGGCTGAGGCAGGAGAATGGCGTAAAAACCCGGGAGGCAGAGCTTGCAGTGAGCTGAGATCCGGCCACTGCACTCCAGCCTGGGCGACACAGCGAGACTCCGTCAAAAAAAAAAAAAAAAAAAAAAAAGAATCTCTGCTTTAATTCATTTGACAAAGCACAGCATTTATCTTCCCAGATCATGGCTCTGATTAGGTCACTCCCTTACTCAGAAACCTTCAGTGTTTTCTCCTTTGTCTTCAGAATAAAAATTTTTTTTTTTTTAACTTTTTTTTTTTTTTTTTTTTTTTTTTTTTTTTTGAGACGGAGTCTCGCTGTGTCGCCCAGGCTGGAGTGCAGTGGCCGGATCTCAGCTCACTGCAAGCTCTGCCTCCCGGGTTTTTACGCCATTCTCCTGCCTCAGCCTCCCGAGTAGCCGGGACTACAGGCGCCCGCCACCTCGCCCGGCTAGTTTTTTGTATTTTTTAGTAGAGACGGGGTTTCACCGTGTTAGCCAGGATGGTCTCGAACTCCTGACCTCGTGATCCGCCCGTCTCAGAATAAAATTTAAGACCTTGGCCGGGTGCAGTGACTCACACCTGTAATCCCAGCACTTTGGGAGGCTGAGGTGGGTGGATCACAAGGTCAGGAGTTTGAGACCAGCCTGACCACCATGGTGAAACCCCATCTCTACTAAAAATACAAAAATTAGCTGGGCGTGGTGGTGCACGCCTGTAATCCCAGCTACTCAGGAGGCTGAGGCAGGAGAATCGCTTGAATTTGGGAGGCGGAGGCTGCAGTGCCTGGGTGACAGAGAGAGATTCCATCTCAAAAAAAAAAAAAAATGTTAAACCTTTACCCAGACATTCTGTGTCCTCTATGATCTTTGCCTTTCCAAAGTGATTTCCCTTTCTTTTTGTATTAGTCAGAGTTCTCCAGAGAAACAGAACCAATGGAATGGTAATATATATTATTTATATATTACATATAAAACCCATTCTGGTTGCACGCAGTGCCTCACACCTGTAATCCCAGCACTCTGGGAGGACGAGGTGGGTGGATCACTTGAGGTCAGGAGTTTGAGACTAGCCTGGCCAACATGGTGAAACCTCGTATCTACTAAAAATACAAAATTAGCTGGGTGTTGTGATGCATGCTTGTAATAATCTCAGCTATTTGGGAGGCTGAGGCAGGAGAATCATTTGAACCCAGGAGGTGGAGGTTGCAGTGAGCCGAGATCGAACCACTGCACTCCAGCATGGGAGGCAGAGGGAGACTCCATCTCAAAATAATAATAAAAATAAAACCATTCTCTATATATTATAGAGAATGGTTGTATATACATACAGAATGGTTTATGTATAATATATAAATTATATATAGAATGGTCTATGTATAATAAATTATATATAGAATTATATAATCATATATTATATATAATATATAATCTCTATATATAATATACATATATAAAGAGATTTATTATGAGAGATTTATTATAATTGGCTCACTCACATGACTACGGAGGACAAGTCCCAAGATACACAGGGTGAGTACACTGAGTGAGTCACTGAGCGGGAGACCCAGGAGAGCCAATGGTATAGCTCCAGTCCAAGCCTGAAGGCCTGAGAACCAGGAGAGCTGATGTTTCAGTTCCAGTCCAAAGGCCAGCAGGCTCAAGATTAAGGAAGAGCCAATTTTTCTCTTTGAGGTCTGAAGGCAAGAAAAATTCTCCCTTAGTCAAGGGAGGGTCAGCCTTTTTGTTTTATGTTGGCCTTCAACTGATTGGATGAGAGGGTAATTTGTTTTACTCAGTCTCCTGATTCGGATCTTAATCTCATCCAGAAACAAGTTTGCAGACACATCGAAAATAATGTTTGACCAAATATTGCTTCCCACCCCATGGCCCAGTCAAGTTGACATATAAAATTAATCATCACACCTTCCACTACACACCTATGCTACAGCTAGACGGTAAAATACTTAGTATCATGCAGTCAGGAACCACAACTTCTACCTCTCTGCCACTGCTCATGCTGATCCCCTTCCCTAAAACACTTTTCCTGCTTATCCATCCTACATGTCAAGTCCACTCTCCCTCCCACCATGAACCGTACATTTTGCAAACATCCACTTTGTGTCCTTTCCCACCTCTGTGCCTCTGTGGATTCAGTGGCTCCCTTCTCTGCCTGCCAAACTCCATTCTTTTCTCCTTCAAGGACTAGCCTAGGGCTCAGTTTTGAAATCTCCCGACAACCCCAGGCAACCAATCAATCTTACATCACTTTGTATTTAAAGCATCTCATATTGGAATTATTTGTATCTATTTATGCTAAACTATTAGGCCATGAGCAGGCAGAGATCTTATTCATTTTTTGTATTCTTTTTTTTTTTTTTGGGACGGAGTCTCACTCTGTCGCCCAGGCTGGAGTGCAGTGGTGTGGTCTCGGCTCACTGCAAGCTCCGCCTCCCAGGTTCTTGCCATTCTCCTGCCTCAGCCTCCGGAGTAGCTGGGACTACAGGCACCCACCACCACACCCGGCTAATTTCTTTTTGTATTTTTAGTAGAGACAGGGTTTCACCGTGTTAGCCAGGATGGTCTCGATCTCCTGACCTCGTGATCCGCCCGCCTCAGCCTCCTAAAGTGCTGGGATTACAGGCTTGAGCCACCGCGCCCGGCCCATTTTTTGTATTCTTTTACCTAATTTCCTGGCACACTGCCTTCCCTCAAAAGTGTTTGATAAATGATGCATGAATGAATACAGCACCACCTCTTACACAAAGCCAGCTCTGCCTCCCACTGCCAAAAGGGATTGCTGGCTCTTCTAAACGCCCAGAGCACTTATCCGAGCCCCTCTCCAGGCCCTCTGTCTGGGTGATCATGTTTACCCACGCTTTTTCAACCCTACTGCAAGCTCCCAGGGATAGGTATGGTTTTGGATGCATTGCTGTGCCCCTCACAGTCCTCTTCAGATCCCTAGAACACTTTGGCTGAATGAGAAAAGCCTCATACTGCATTCTCTGCCAAGTGCAAAAGACTGCAAATCCACTGCCATCTCCCCAAGGGCCTGCCAAGATTTACTAAAGAAGATCTATATTAAAGAGGCTGTCCTCCAAGGTCTTCAGGCTTGGAATTTGTGTGAGAAAATTCTAATTTAAGACTTTCTGTGTGATTCATAGGCGAAAACTACGAAGAAAACCAAGGAAGTGATTACCATACAAATCCAGCTAGTGGCTGCCTCTAAAGGGGGTTAGAATCTGGAAGGGATGGGGGTATTGGGGGGCAGTGTTGGCAGTGTTCTATTTCATGACCTGGGTGATGATTACATGGATGTTTGCCTTATCATTATTTATTGTATGGTACATGTTTTATTTGCTTTTCTTATGTGTAATAGTTCATTAAAAAATAAAAGGCCAGGCACAGTGGTTCACGCCCATAATCATAGCACTCTGGGAGGCTGAGGCGGGTGGATCACTTGAGATCAGGAGTTCAAGACCAGCCTGGCCAACATGGCTCATCTCTACTAAAAATACAAAAATTAGCCGGGCATGGTGATGCATGCCTGTAGTCCCAGCTACTTGGAAGGCTGAGGCAGGAGAATGGCTTGAACTCAGGAGGCGGAGGTTGCAGTGAGCCAAGATGGTGCCATTGCACTCCAGCCTGGGTGACAGAGCAAGACTCTGTCTCAAAATAAACAAATAAATAAATAAATAAATAATAAAAGTTAGGGCCAGACGCAGTGGCTCACGCCTATAATCCTAGCACTTTGGGAGGCTGAGGCAGGCAGATCACTTGAGGTCAGGAGTTCGAGACCAGCCTGGCCAACATGGTAAAATCCTATCTCTACTGAAAATACAAAAACTAGCAGGTGTGGTGGTGTGTGGCCTGTAACCTCAGCTACTTGAGAGATTGAGGCAGGAGAATCACTTGAACCCAGGAGATGGAGGTTGCTGTGAGACAAGATCATGCCACCACACTCCAGCTTGGGCAACAGAGTGAGACTGTCTCAAAAAAAAAAAAAAAAAAAAAAAAAGTTAAAGCCTAGAATACACAGCAAGACCCTCGTCTCTACAAAAAAATATAAAAATTAGCTGGGCACGGTGGTGTGCGTCTGTAGTGTCAATTACTCAGGAGGCTGAGCTGGGAGGATCATTTGAGCCAGGAGGTCAAGGCTGCAGTGAGCCAAGATCACACCACTGCACTCGAGCCTGGGCAACAGAGTGAGACCACTATCTCAAAAATATAAATAAAAATTAATTAAAGTTAAAAATAATTATATTAAAGTATCTCTGTTGTTGCCGAAAGGTTGATGTTGTTGTATAATTCCTATCACTGAGACTGCAGCCCACCCCACTTTCCTGATTCCCCTGGCTGGTCACAGCCCAGACCTCTCCAGGACCCCCTAACCCTACTGCCAGGACTCCAGCTGTGTTCCTGGTTTACCTGCTGCATCACAAGAGGCTGAACAGCTGCTGGGGCTGCCTCCACTAAGGGATCTATCTGCTCCCTCTGCAGCCCCTCCAGCCGTTCAGCCTCCCTCCTCCACTTATGCCCATATTATTACACTTGTCTAGGGACTTGGACCCTTCCTGGAGGCAGAGAAAGGGAAGGAACTCACCAAACCTGTTTTCTTCTTGCCTTTTCTCTAACTGGCCCAGGCTTGCCTCCTTCATCTTGCTTACACATCTCTGGTGAAGATAATCTGGGTCACTGAACAAGGGTGGATAAGACAGGATAGGGGAAAGAGGAAAGTCTAGAAATAACTGAGCAACTCTGTCCCCATCCTGTAGGCCCTTGTCCATCTCTCCAATCTCATCAAGACCACATACTCACTCACTGGGCTCCAGCCATGCCGCCCTGGTTGCTGTTCCTCGGACACACTGGGTTTATTCTGCCTAGCTCAGAGCCTTTGCTCTTGCTGTTCCCCCTGGTTATCTGTACACACCTGCTCCTTTCCACCCCACAAGAATTTGCTCCAATACCCCCTCTTCAAGAAGACCTCCCCCTTCTCAGCTTAAGTAGCACCCCCCACCTACTATCACACAGTTTTGCTTCCCTCATAGTGCTTATTTCTATCTGAAATGGTCTCAATTATTTATTTTTCTTACTATCTGTCTCCTCCCATTAAAGCCAAGTAAAGCCCAATAAATCTGAGGGCTTGCTTCATCACTGTACCCTCAGTGCTAGAATATAGTACATACTCAATAGAAATCTGTTAAAGAAATACAATAAGACACAATCCCTACTCAAGGAATTAAGGACTCCCAGTGGGACAAACAGTAATTAAAACAAAGCTGGGTGGGTGCGCTGGCTCATGCCTGTGATCCTGGCACTTTGGGAGGCTGAGGCAGGCAGATCACCTGAGGTAAGGGGTTCGAGACCACCTCGGCCAACATAGTGAAACCCCGTTTCTACTAAAAATATAAAAAAATTTAGCCAGATGTGGTGGCAGGCGCCTGTAGTCCCAGCTACTCAGGAGGCTGAGGCAGGAGAATCACTTGAACCTGGGAGGCAGAGGTTGCAGTGAGCCGAGATTGCGCCACTGCACTCCAGCCTGGGCAACAGAGCGAGACTCCATCTCAAAATAATAATAATAGTAATTAAAACAATCACTAGGACAGGGTATATATAAGGTGTAGAGGAATTGGAAAAGCAGAGTATTCACAACAGTTCTAGCTAACATTTGTTAAGCACTTCCTACACTCCAGGCACTGCTCTAAGTATTTAGTGTGTTATTATCTCACTTGAAATTCACAACTGCTCTGAAATATATAAATTATCAGCAAAAGTCAGGCATGGAGAGGTTAGTAATATTTGCCCAAATTCATACAGCTGGTAGGTGGAAGGGCTGGGACTCAAACTCAGAGCTGATCACGGAAGTTTTCCCAAAGGAGCAAGGTCTGATCTGTGTCTGGTGGAGCTGCCCAGACTGGCCGGGCCAGGATAGAGCACGCTGTGTCCTGGCAGAATGAACAGGAGTGTTCAGGTACACAGGCATGGAAAAGCAGGATGCTCAGGGAATGGATGATCTCATAGACACAGTGTTCAACACAAGAAGACAGACACTAATGACTCCCTTTGGTTCAGAAACAGACAACACTAGGGCAATAATATTTCAGGAGGTTAACAATTGGGAGAGGGCATGAGGAAGGCTTCTGAGGTGCTCGTAATATTCTGCATTTTGACCTGGAAGGTGGTAATAAGGGTATGCCCACTTTGTACAAATTCATTAAGCCATACAATTAAGATTTGTACACTTTATAGGATGCATGTTTTATATATATATGAAATTTATTATATATTCTTATGTTTTTATGTTTCCATTTTTTGATTTTTTGATTTGGAGTCTCGCTCTGTAGCCCAGGCTGGAGTGCAGTGGCACGATCTCAGTTCACTGCAACCTCTGCCTCCTGGGTCCCAGTCAAGCAATTCTCCTGCCTTAGCCTCCCGAGTAGCTGGGATTACAGGCACGCGCCACCATGCCCAACTAATTTTTGTATTTTTAGTAGAGATGGGGTTTCACCATGTTGGCCAGGCTGGTCTTGACCTCCTGACCTCATGATCTGCCCATCTCAGCCTCCCAAAGTGCTGGGATTACAGGCATAAGCCACTGTACCCAGCCTATTTTTTATTTTTTTGGAGACAGTCTCATTCTGTCACCCAGGCTGGAGTGCAGTGGCGCAATCTTAACTCACTGCAACCTCCGCCTCCCAGGTTCAAGCAATTCTCCTGTCTCAGCCTCCCGAGTGAACGATCTGGGCTTACTGCAATCTCTGCTTCCCGGGTTCAAGGGAAGCTGGGATTACAGGCATGCGCCACCATGCCCAGCTAATTTTTGTATTTTTAATAAAGGCAGGGTTTCATCACGTTGGCCAGGCTGTTCTCAAACTCCTTACCTCAGGTGATCCACCCCCCTTGGCCTCCCAAAGTGCTGGGATTACAGGCATGAGCCACTGTGCCCGGCCTTTATTTATATGTTTATTTTCTTTTGACTCAGGGTCTCACTCTGTCACCCAGGCTGGAGTGCAGTGGCACGATCTCGGCTCACTGAAGCCTCGACCTCCTGGGCTGAAGGAATCTGCCCACCTCACCCTGCTGAGTAACTGGGACTACAGGTGTGCACCACCATGCCTACCTAGTTTTATTATTTTTTGTAGAAACGGAATCTTGCTAAGTTGCCCAAGCTAGCCTCGAACTCCTGGGCTCAAGCGATCCTCTTGCCTCGGCCTCCCAAACTGTTGGGATTACAGGTGTAAATCACCATGCCTGGCCAAGAACAGGATTTGATGTATAGAAATTTGACATGAGAAGATGGAGCTACCTGCAGAGAGAGAGTCAAAAGAACAAGATCCAAGGGATAGCTGAGGAAAGGTCACTCACTGAATCTTCCCCTAATTAAGCAGATTCAGATTCAGACACAGTAGCATTTACTGAGTATTTATGGACCTGGGGTGCTGTGCTAGGGTAACCCTGCCTGAGAATAAGCCAGGACCAAGATAAGTATAGGAGCTGAAGCTCAGAAAGGTGGCGTGACTTGTCTGACATCACACATCTAAGTGGTAGAAGTTATTGTGGCTAGAAACCGTCCATTTTTGTTTCTAAGACAGGGCTCAAAACAATAAGTATTGGCCCCAATTGGAGGTGGAGTTTTGGCTCAGAGGAAGTGAAGGGGAGGCCCTGGCTGCTCTGGCGGTGTTGGTGGCTTCCTGCCCAGAAGACCACACCCAGCTTCAAAATCACCATTCTGGGTAGTCAAGTTGTTGCCAGGCACCCAAAGAGGCCCCTGAGCTTTGCAGAGCCAACGAAGGGCAGCTAACCTCATCTCCTGCAAGGTCAGATGCAGAACAGAGAAGTGAAGCCTTCCCTTTGTAGTTTTAGTTTTTGTTTTGTTTTGTTCTTATCTCCATCCCTGCTCCTTCCACAGGAATTAGTAGTCTCACTCCTTGTTCCCTCCACAACATAGCACCTAGTGGTCACGATGAACCGTAGGTATTTGCGTTCGCTAAAAGGAAATACCTTAAGAAGAAGCAACTGTGGCCGGGCGCGGTGGCTCATGCCTGTAATCCCAGCGCTTTGAGGGGCCGAGGCGGGTGCATCACGAGGTCAAGAGATCAAGACCATCCTGGCCAATATGGTGAAACCCTATCTCTACTAAAAATACAAAAATTAGCTCGGCATGGTGGCACGTACCCGTAGTCCCAGCTACTTGGGAGGCTGATGCAGGAGAATCGCTTGAACCTGGGAGACAGAGGTTGTGGTGAGCCGAGATTGCGCCATTGCACTCCAGCTTGGTAACAGAGAGAGACTCCATCTCAAAGAAAAAAAAAACAAGAAGGAGCAACCATGTCTCCCACAAAAGTCAAAGTGCTCCTTGAGGATCCCCCAGGTGCAGGCCCTGTGTTCAATGCAAAGAACATAGAGAGTCTCCCTCTTCATGGGGCTCACAATCTGCCTGGGGACACAAACTAGATGCTGCACTGCAGTGTGATGCTTAGAACGGGGCATGGCACATAACATCTGTTTGCTGCATAAGCAAGTACCAAGAACTAAAGCTAAGGTGTTGTAGGAGCTCACAGGAGGGCTTCAAGTGCTAGTTCAAGGCAGAAATCAAAGAAGGCTTCATGAAGGTGACCGTGTCTATCTGCATCATAAAGAATGAACAGTTTGGGAGGCCGAGGTAGGCAGATCACTTGAGCCTAGGGGTCTGAGAACAGCCTGGGCAATATGGCAGACCAACCTGAGAACAGCCTGAAACTCCTTCTCTACTAAAAATACAAAAAATTAGCCGGGCATGATGGTGCATATCTGTAATCCCAGCTACTTGGGAGGCTGAGGTGGGAGGATCACCTGAGCCTGGGAAGTCGAGGCCATGGCACTCAAGCTCGGGTAACGCGAATGAGATCCTGTCTCAAAAAAAGAAAACGAACAAATACAAGTAGGCTGGCAAAGATTCAGAGAAGGGCATTCCAGGCCAAGGGAAAATGTCCAATTGTCTAATACATGCGTGGCAGTGGGTGGAAAGAGAATGTTAGAGAAAGAGTCAAGTCATTGTCAAGCGTGTTGTACTGAGCTGTCTAGGGAAACTGACCACACGACGCTCCTGGGAGGGCCAGCTGTATTTGAATTCTGCAGCCACCACCATCACTACCACAGTCAACTCCTCATGGCCCCACACCCGCTGGAGCTGGCCTCCTCTCTGGCAGCCAGGGCCTGGCACCCACTCACTGCTCAGGGAGTAGCTGCCCAACAGATGACATGTTTTTCCATGGCACAAGCCAGTTGCTAGGGATCTCATATTACCTTGTGGTCCTAACACTGGTTTTTCCCAGCAGCCATCTCACAGGAGCACTTTTCAATAGCTAGATGAAATTACTATCTTGTAAAACTTGCAGTCAACATAATCACAAAGGGGAAATAGACATCTTAGAAATACAATATGGAAGTATTTCTACATTGCCCTCGTCCTTCCCGCAAGACTCACGGACAGAGTTTTTAGGGTTCTTTAGAAGTGAGGTCTAGATTGATTCAAGAAACAATGACAGACACAGGTGGTAACTGTGGGTAGTGCGGACTAGCTGCTTAGAGAAAGCATAGGCACCATCTCAGAGGTGTGGCAATAGAAATGGGGGATTCCTCTATTCCCGAATCCTCACAGAGCCCTTGAAACAGTGGAGCTGCTCTATTCTTTGACATTCAGGTAGTGTGACCCTGTGGCAAGGGCATGTGGCTAGGGCCAGATGAAACAAGAGATGAACTGTAGCTTCTCCACTTACTGGGTTTCTTTGGCACAAGGAATCTCGTCTGTAAATTCACTTCCATAACAAAGAACTGTACCATGGGGCTGTTGGGACACAATGCTGGTTTCAGAACGTGAAAGTTGAGACCTGGCTCTGTCACTTCTAAACCTCATTTGTGCCTCAGTGGTTTGAGTCCATACTAAATCCTCTACCTTACACCTATTGCTGGAAAGTAAAAGGCTAAGTACAGCCAAATGGCTGCCAAAAATTTGTTTTTTACCTTTTTTTTTTTTTTTTTTTTTTTTTTTTTTTTTTTTTTTTTTTTTGAGACAGAGTCTTGCTCTGTTGCCCAGGCTGGAGTGTGGTGGTGTGATCTCAGCTCACTGCAACCTCTGCTTCCCAGGTTCAAGGGATTCTCGGGTCTCTGCCACCCGAGTGGCTGGGATTACATGCATCCGAAACCATGCCCAGCTAATCTTTGTATTTTCAGGAGATGGGATTTCACCTTGTTGGCCAGGCTGGTCTCAAACTCCCGGCCTCAAGTGATCTGCCTGCCTTGGCCTCCCAAAGCATTGAGATTACAGGTGTGAGCTGCCACACCCAATCAGTTTTTTCAATAAAGTAAATCTCTGTATGTTGATAGCAAAAGGCCTCTAAGACTTATTGAGTAATGAAAAAATATGTAGTAAACATGCATAATATATGTTTACGTAAATTCTAAAGGAATATATATGTGTATCTGCTCACATAAAGATAATCTGTATTTTCTGCTCACATATATATAATTTGTATTTTCTAGAAGGATACATAAGAAACTGTTAATAATGAGAAGAGGGCCTTTAAGTTTTCCTTTTATACCCTTCTATTCTCCTGGGTTTTTCTATCCATATGCAAATATATATTTTTATATATATCACATATTAATATATGAATTTATATAAAATATATAAGTACTTCAATTTATATATAAATATGTAAATCTATATATGTATATTCTGTTTTTGAGACAGAGTCTCACTCAGCCACCTGAGTTGGAGTGCAATGGCACAATCGCAACTCACTGCAGCCTTGACCTCCTGGGCTCAAAGGATCCTCCTGCCTCAGCCTCCTGAGAAGCTGGGAACTGCAGGCATACACCACCACACCTGGCTAATTTTTAAATTTTTTTTGTAGAGACAGGTCTTGCTATGTTGCCCAGGCTAGTCTTGCACTCCTGGCCTCAAGTGATCATCCCATCCTGGCCTCCCAAATTGCTGGGATTACAGGCATGGCCTCTACTGACATTTTGTTTTGTTTTGAGACAGAGTCTCAAAAAGGCTGGAGTGCAGTGGTGTGATCTCAGCTCACTGCAAGCTCTGCCTCCCAGATTCACACCATTCTCCTGCCTCAGCCTCCCGAGTAGCTGGAACTACAGGCGCCCGCCACCACGCCTAGCTAATTTTTTTTGTATTTTTAGTAGAGACAGGGTTTCACAGTGTTAGCCAGGATGGTCTCAATCTCCTGACCTCTTGATCCGCCCACCTTGGCCCCCCAAAGTGCTGGGATTATAGGCATGAGCCAACGTGCCTGGCCTCTACTGACATTTTTTAAAGCTAAAAGAAATACTTGCAGGGGTGATGTATTGCTCACATTTGTAGTCCCAGCTAAGAAAGAGACCCAGGCTCTTAGAAAAAAGTCAGTAGAAATTACCTGGGCAGTGAGATTATGAACCATTTTTTTTTTTCACACTTTTTCTGTATCAAATGAATCTAAGAAATGTTATTTTACATTGTAAAACAGAGATTTTTAAAAAGCAAAAGAAGGGCCAGGCACGGTAGTTCACGTCTGTAATCCCAGTCCTTTGGGAGACCAAGGCAGGCAGACCACAAGGTCAGGAGTTCGAGACCAGCCTGGCCAATATAGTGAAATCCCGTCTCTACTAAAAATACAAAAACTAGGCCAGGCGCGGTGGCTCACACTTGTAATCCCAGCACTTTGGGAGGCCGAGGCGGGTGGATCACGAGGTCAGGAGATCGAGACCATCCTGGCTAACATGGTAAAACCCCGTCTCTACTAAAAATACAAAAAATTAGCTGGGCATGGTGGTAGGCACCTGTGAGCTACTCGGGAGGCTGAGGCAGAATGGCGTGAACCCGGGAGGCAGAGCTTGTAGTGAGCCGAGACAGTGCCACTGCACTCCAGCTTGGGCGAAAGAGCGAGACTCCATCTCAAAAAAAATACAAAAATTACCCGGGCATGGGCCGGGCGCGGTGGCTCACGCCTGTAATCCCAGCACTTTGGGAGGCCGAGACGGGCGGATCACGAGGTCAGGAGATCAAGACCATCCTGGCTAATACAGTGAAACCCCGTCTCTACTAAAAAAATACAAAAAACTAGCTGGGCGAGGTGGCGGGCGCCTGTAGTCCCAGCTATTCGGGAGGCCGAGGCAGGAGAATGGCGTAAACCCGGGAGGCAGAGCTTGCAGTGAGCTGAGATCCGGCCACTGCACTCCAGCCTGGGCGACAGAGCGAGACTCCGTCTCAAAAAAAAAAAAAAAAAAAAAAAAAAAAAAAAAAAATTACCCGGGCATGGTGGCAAGTGCCTGTAGTCCCAGCTACTCAGGAGGCTGAGGCAGGAGAATCGCTTAAACTCAGGAGGCAGAGGTTGGATTGAGCAGAGATCGCGCCACTGAATTCCAGCCTGGGAGACACAGCGAGACTCTGTCTCCAAAATAAATAAATAAATAAACAGCAAAAGAAGAAACACTATGCATACAGGAGATTCTCACAAAATGTTAAATTAACATTTCCATACATGAGGGATAAAGGCCCACGCCTAGGACAGACATCTAAGCCTCAGATCCTAGCTCCACACTTATTAGCCATATTGCTTAACTGCTAGACCTCAGACTTCTCCTCTGTAAAATAGGTAGATTTACTATTTACCTCACATGATTGTTAGGATTCAATGAATCATAGATGCATCAGTGCAGACTTTGGCACACAGTAAATCATCCCAACTAAATGTTCTAAAGGTTGACGATTGGGAGGTGTAGTATTTAGTCTTCACACCAAAGAGCTTCTTTTTTTTTTTTTGAGATGGAGTTTCACTCTTGTTGCCCAGGCTGGAGTGCAACGGCGCAATCAAAGCTCACAGCAACCTCCGCCTCCCGGGTTCAAGCAATTCTCTTACCTCAGCCTCCTGAGTAGCTGGCATTACAGGCATGTGCCACCATGCCCAACTAATGTTGTATTTTTAGTAGAGACGAGGTTTCTCCATGTTGGTCAGGCTGGTCTCAAATTCCCAACCTCAGGTGATCCGCCTGCCTCGGCCTCCAAAAGTGCTGGGATTATAGGCATGAGCCACTGCACCCGGCCAAGAGCTTTTTAAGATGTGCCAGAGTAGGTGGTATTACTCAAGTACATAATAGGAAATTTTTTTTTTTTTAGATGGAGCCTCGCTCTGTCACTTAAGCAGGAGTGCAGTGGCGTGATCTCTGCTCACTTCAACCTCCACCTTCCAGGTTCAAGCGATTCTCGTGCCTCAGCCTCCTGAGTAGCTGGGATTACAGGCATGCACTACGATGCCTGGCTAATTTTTGTATTTTTAGTAGAGACAGGGTTTCACCATGTTGGCCAGGCTTGTCTCGAACTCCTGACCTAAAGTGATCCACCCACCTTGGCCTCCCAAAGTGCTAGGATGACAAGTATGAGCCACTGTGCCATATAATGGGGATTTAAAGATCAATTTATTATATGTACCACTCTTCCTACAGCATTCTCAGTTCAACGTTAAGCCTGAGGCCAGCGATTGGAGGGCTGAGCTCCATGACCCCCTCAGATGGCCATGATGAACTCTCCTACATAATCAGTGATTCTCAACCAGGGGCCATTTTGCACACACCCTCTCACCCCAACCCCCAGGACATCTGGCAATGTCTGGAAACATTTTTAGTTGTCACATCTAGACAAGTGCTTCTGGCATCCAGCAGGTAGAGATTAGGGATACTGGTAAACATCCTCCAACGCACAGGGCACTCCCCCACAACAAAGAGTTATCTGGCCCAAAATGTCAATAGTGCCAAGGCTGAGGAACCCTGTACTAGGGTCACTCAATTCAAGAAACCTCAGTTGACCAGGTGTGGTGGCTCATGCCTATAATCCCAGCACTTTGGGAGTGAGGTAGGAGGATCATTTGAGCACAGAAGTTTGAGAACAGTCTGGGCAACATAGCAAGACCCTGTTTCTACAAAAAAAATTAAAAATTAGCTGGGTGTGGTAGCACACACCTGTAGTCCTAGCTACTTGTGAGGCTGAGGTAGGAAGATCACCTGAGCCCAGGAGGTCAAGGCTGCAGTGAGCCATGATCCTACCACTGAACTCCAGCTTCAGTGACCAAGTGAGACTTTCTCTCAAAAAAAAAAAAAAAAAAAAAAAAAAAAAAAAGCCGGCCTTGGTGGCTCACACCTGTAATCCCAGCACTTTGGGAGGCCAAGGCAGGTGGATCACCTGAGCTCAGGAGTTCAAGACCACCCTGGCCAATATGGTGAAATCCTGTCTCTACTAAAAATACAAAAATTCGCTGGGCGTGGTGGCGCCGTAATCCCAGCTGTTTGGGAAGCTGAGGCAGGAGAATCACTTGAATCGGGAGGCAGAACTCCATCTCAAAAAAAAAAAAAGAAAGAAAGAAAGAAAGAGGTTGGGCACAGTGGCTCATTCCTGTACTCCCAGCACTTTGGGAGGCCAAGGTGGGAGGATCACTTGAGGTCAGGAGTTCCAGACGAGCCTGGCCAACATGGGGAAATCCCGTCTCTACTAAAAATACAAAAATTAGCCAGGTGTGGTGGCGTGTGCCTGTAATCCCAGCTACTCAGGAGGCTGAGGCAGGAGAAGTGCTTGAACCTGGGAGGCAGAGGTTGCAGTTGAGTGAGATGGCACCACTGCACTCCAGCCTGGGCAACAGAGCAAGACTCTGTCTCAAAAAAAAAAAAAAAAAAAGGCCAGGCACAGTGGCTCATGCCTGTAATCCCAGCACTTTGGGATGCCGAGGCAGGCGGATCACCCGAGGTCCGGAGTTTGAGACCAGCCTGACCAACATGGAGAAATCCCGTCTCTACTAAAAATACAAAAATTAGCCAGGTGTGGTGGCGTGTGCCTGTAATCCCAGCTACTCAGGAGGCTGAGGCAGGATAATTGCTTGAACCTGGGAGGCAGAGGTTGCAGTTGAGCGAGATGGCACCACTGCACTCCAGCCTGGGCAACAGAGCAAGACTGTCTCAAAAAAAAAAAAAAAGGCCAGGCACGGTGGCTCATGCCTGTAATCCCAGCACTTTGGGATGCCGAGGCAGGCAGATCCCCTGAGGTCCGGAGTTCGAGACCAGCCTGACCAACATGGAGAAACCCCATCTCCACTAAAAATACAAAATTAGCCGGTGTGGTGGCGCAAGCCTGTAATCCCAGCTACTCCAGAGGCTGAGCCAGGAGAATGGCTTGAACCTGGGAGGAGGAGGTTGCTGAGAGCCGAGATCGTGCCATTGCACTCCAGCCTGGGCAATGAGAGCGAAACTCCGTCAAGAAAGAAAAAGAAGGCCGGGCGCGGTGGCTCAAGCCTGTAATCCTAGCACTTTGGGAGGCCGAGACGGGCGGATCACGAGGTCAGGAGATCGAGACCATCCTGGCTGACACGGTGAAACCCCGTCTCTACTAAAAAATACAAAAAAAACTAGCCGGGCGCGGTGGCGGGCGCCTGTAGTCCCAGCTACTCGGGAGGCGGAGCTTGCAGTGAGCTGAGATCCGGCCACTGCACTCCAGCCTGGGCGGCAGAGCGAGACTCCGTCTCAAAACAAAAAAGAAAAAAAAAGAAAGAAAAAGAAAAGAGAGAGAAACAGAAAGAGAGAGGGGAAAAGGAAAAGGAAAAGGAAAAGGAAAAGGAAAAGGAAGGAAGGAAGGAAGGAAGGAAGGAAGGAAGGAAGGAAGGAAGGAAGGAAGGAAGCTAGCTCAGTTGTCGTGTCATAAAATCTCTGAGGTGAAAATCTGAGTCCACCTGTAAAGCCAGGTCCTTTACTCACAGACCAAATCCTACATCATTGAAGCAGCTGAGAAACTGATGGAGGCCAGGAAATTCCTGAATACCAGGAGTTCCGGATCCCTGAGGACTAAAGGAATTATCTTCAGAATGATTCAAAATACTACAACCCTATCAGTGATACTACTTTGCCAACGTTAAATTTTACTATTCAAATTAATGATAGAAAAACTTACCGGCTGGGCGCAGTGGCTCACGCCTGTAATCCCAACACTTTAGGAGGCTGAGGCGGGCGGATCACGAGGTCAGGAGATCGAGACCATCCTGGCTAACACGGTGAAACCCAGTCTCTACTGAAAATACAAAAAATTAGCCGGGAGTGGTGGCAGGCGCCTGTAGTCCCAGCTACTCGGGAGGCTGAGGCAGGAGAATGGCATGAACCCGGGAGGCAGAGGTTGCAGTGAGCCGAGATCGCGCCACTGCACTCCAGCCTGGGTGACAGAGCAAGACTCTGTCTCAAAAAAAAAAGAAAAGAAAAGCCTACCTTACAGTGGCCGGGCACAGTGGTTCACACCTGTAAACTTTGGGAGGCCGAGGCGGGTGTATCACAAGGTCAGAGTTCAAGACCAGTCTGGCCAACATCCCGTCTCTACCAAAAATACAAAAAATTAGCCGGGTGTGGTGGTGGATGCCTGTAATCCCAGCTACTTAGGAGGCGGAGGCAGGAGAATTGCATGAACCCTGGAGGCAGAGGTTGCAGTGAAGCGAGATCATACCATTGCACTCCAGCCTGGGCGACAGTGTGAGACCTTGTCTCAAAAAAAGAAAAGTACCTTACCTTACAGTTACTAAAAAGCATAATTAATTCATCTTATGGTCACTATTCCCCGAACACTATATACCTTTACATCTTTGCATTCCCATGCTTTTGCCTTCTGTCCAATGATCTCCTACTTCTCTTTCAAAATTTCATTAAAATGTCACTTCTACACCTTGACTGTCCTCTCTTCTCTGCTTGTAATTTTTTTTTTTTTTTTTTTTTTTTTTTTTTTTTGAGACAGAGTCTCACTCTGTCGCCCAGGCTAGAATGCTGTGGTACGATCTCAGCTCACTGCAAGCTCCGCCTCCTGGGTTCACGCCATTCTCCTGCCTCAGCCTCCTCTGAGTAGCTGGGACTACAGGCGCCGGCTAATTTGTTTTGTAATTTTAGTAGAAGCGGAGTTTCATCATGTTAGCCAGGATGGTCTCGATCTCCTGACCTCGTGATCCGCCCGCCTCGGTCTCCCAAAGTCCTGGGATTACAGGCATGAGCCAGTGCATCCAGCCTGTAATTTTTTAAAAAACAAAATCTTTTATCTTGGTGCTGTTTCAAAACGAGATACCAAAAGCAAGGCTAGTTTGACTCCAACATTTCTAACAATGTATTTTTAAGGCTTTTTCCTCTCTTCAAAAATGATACACTTCCTTAAAAGTGGGTTTTACATTTCCATTCTGTAGCAGTCGCAGAGGCACAGGAAGTACTCAACAAACCCCAGCAGAATCAACAAGAGTTCCAGCATGCAGCTGACCACTCCCTACACCAAAAGCTGTTTCTGAAGTGGCACCAAGTTTGCTAGAAGAGGAACAGAGTTACAAGTCCCAGAGCCAGGCCACAGAGGCAGACAGTTTCCTCTGAACTGGGCTGTGCTGGGGAGGCAGCTGCCGTTTACCCTCCCTGTCACAGACACAGCTACTGCTCTATCTCAGCTGTCAGTCACAGAACAGGTCTCCACACACAGAAAAACAACGATGACCTCTGTTGCGGAAAAAGCAAAACACAGTAGCGTCAGGGAGCTTTACAGTAAGTTTTCTTGCAGATAGGCAAGCTATAGGACAAAGGTGATGGACATGGTGAAACAGCCAATCAAACAGCTCTGTGTACAGGTTACTCACCTCTTATGACCCTGTTTGACCCCTTTCTCAGTTCTGTCCAATCTAAATCTTGACTTTGAAAACAAAGGCCAGGACTGTTCCTATTTCCCAGCGCAACAACCACCACAGCCATAGTTCTTATCGCTAGCTCTCATCTACGCCTGATAATTATCTCACCTGTCTCCAATTGCTGACTACTAAGCGCTAACTGATTAATCACCACAGGACATATTTATTGAGGACCAAACTTTAATATTTCAAGGGCACCCCAAATGAGTTACTGGTGGCGTTACATAAGCTTTCATTCATGCCACCAAACCAAGATTCACGAATTCTGAAAGTTAAAGCTGATTACCTCTTTGGATACATAAAAACAATATATTAAAGCATGTCACAAAGTGCAAAAAAAGAGGCATCCAGCAGATGAAAAATAGGCTCTTGGAAAAGCCCAAAGCAGCAGGCTGATTGTCCTAACGAGGACAGAGAAACTCTTTCCGTAGGAAATAAAGCTGCCTCAGCGAAAAAGAGATCCAAACATGGGTTTTGATGGATTCTTATTACAACCAGTCAAAGACAAGCTCAAAGAAAGTGGAAGTTCAGATTTCCCACAGGTGAGTTGAATCTTGCATCCAAGAGAACGCTTAGGTTGACATCTCATATGTAGGCTGAGCAAGAAGCAAGCAGCAAGACTTAGCCAGTGATTCTGATTCCAGGCTGACATCTCTGTGCTTGAGCTCTGAGCTCCTCGGGCAGGACAGCCTGGAATTGCTCCTGCACCAGCATTCCCACAATCTGCTTCTTTGTGTGAATATCAGGTCTCAACCACCAACCAGAAAGGTCCCGGAGATGCCTGAGGACATCCCTGGAGCCAGCTGCATCCTCATAGCGGAACTTCCTGAACCTCTGGAGGCTTTCTAGCATGGTTTTAAAGTCTTCAACAGAGTCTTCACTGAGGCTCTCTGGCGGGAGCCCAGAAGGCTCCCATGGAATCTGGACCTGGAAAGCAGGTAGTAGGACAACTTCTGGCTCCTCGGCCCACCGTTTCATTGGGTAGTGATCTCACTTGATCATTCTGGACGTCTGTATTTCTTTGGGTCTCTGGGTACACTTCAGTCTCCATTCTGGAACACCAAGAAAAAAACGTTTCAGACTTCTAGGCACAAAGAGAAAAGTAAGAATCAGCAAAAACAGACCACAACAGCTGCTAAACCCCTCGGATCTCATGGATTTGGTCCAGACCCAGGTTCCATCAGCCTTCCAATCTTAACAGGGTTTCTTAATAAAGCTACTAGAAACTCTATTTTTGTCTTCTTCTTGGTAGATCAATTAACGCAATTGAGAAAACATGACAGTGGTTTAACAAAATAAGAAATGTAGGTTCTCAAAGCCAATTGAAGAATACTGGCCTTGCTAGAGAATCGTGCATTCATTTTGCCCCTCACTATGAAGTATTTTACATTATGTTGAAACAAGAATTGCACAGGCACATGATTTGCTTGAGAGACGGCTTAAAATCATGGGTGTTTGCTTCCTCCAACCATTTTGTTTTTTTTTTCTTTTTTGCAGACGGTGTCTTGCCCTGTCATTCAGGCTGGAGTGCAATGGCACGATCTCGGCTTACTGCAACCTCCACCTCCCAGGTTCAAGCAATTCTCCTGCGTCAACCTCCTGAGTGGCTGGGATTATGGGCATGTGCCACCACGCCCAGCTAAATTTTGTATTTTTAGTAGAGAGAGGCTTTCACCAGGTTGGTCAGGCTGGTCTCAAACTCCTGACCTCGTGATCTGCCCGCCTCAGACTCCCAAAGTGCTGGGATTACAGGCGTGAGCCACCACGCCCGGCCCTTCCAACCATTTTTATATACCATTTGCTATGTCTACAAAGCAATTTATGAAGAGGTGCCAAAAGAGGAGAATAAGGTCAGTTCATTAATATCTAATCTACTGACTTTCTACTTCCCTAGTCTATCTCTTTCATCATGATTAAAGAATAGCAAACATTAAAAAGTACTTCAAAGGAGCAGTGCACTATGTATGATTGCACCTGTGAATGGCCACTGCACTCCAGCCTGAGCAACATAGCGAGATCTCTTTAAAAAAAAAAAAAAAGAAAGAAAGAAAGAAAAAGAAAAAGAAAGCCAGACGAGGTAGCTCACACCCATAATCCCAGCACTTTGGGAGGCTAAGGTGGGTGGATCACCTGAGGTCAGGAGTTCGAGACCAGCCTGACCAACATGGAGAAACCCCGTCTCTACTAAAATTACAAAAATTAGCCAAGCATGGTGGTGCATGGCCTGTAATCACAGCTACTTGGGAGGCTGAGGCAGGAGAATCGCTTGAACCCAGGAGGCAGAGGTTGCTATGAACCGAGATCGTGCCACTGCACTCCAGCCTGGACAACAAGAGCAAAACTCCATCTCGGGGGGAAAAAAAAGGTGGATCACTTGAGCCCAGGAATTCGAGACCAGCCTGGGTAACATGGCAAAACCCTGTCTCTACAAAAAATACAAAAACAAAAAAATTATCTGGGTGTGGTGGCACAAGCCTGTAGTCCCAGCTACTAGGGAGGCTGAGGTGGGAGAACCACCTGAGCCTGGGAGGTAGAGGCTGCAGTGAGCCGTGATCACACCACTGTGCTCCAGCCTGTGCAACAGAGTCCTTACCCACCACCCCCCCCCAAAAAAAAAAAAAAAGAACCCAGGTTAAGATCAAGAATGAAGCACCTCTGATCAGTGTATGGGACTTGTCAAAATGCTAATAGAGTACAATTCCAACCCTCTGGATATTTGAGAGCTCCAGGATTATCAAACCAGCTATGGTAAGCAGGGGGAGGGGGGTGGCCAAATTAAATACCTGTAAAATGCCAGAAAAAAAAGCCTTTGCTTCATTTGGGCTAGGGCCCCAGTTCAAAAAAGGAGTTATTTACAGGAAAACACATCCTATGTTAAGTTTAAAATAAGAGACAGTTCAAATAATAGAAATGACTAAATTAATTCTCACATTAGGGTACAGCCCCATGATGCAGTCACTTTTCAAGGATCATCGTTTTTTTTTTTTTTTTTTTGAGACGGAGTCTTGCTTTGTTGCCCAGGCTGGAGTGCAGTGGCACGATCTTGGCTCACTGCAACTTCTAACTCCCAGGTTCAAGCAATTCTCCTGCCTCAGCCTCCTGAGTAGCTGGGACTACAGGCGCGTGCCACCACGCCCAGCTAATTTTTTCTGTATTTTTAGTAGAAACAAGGTTTCAACATGTTAGCCAGGTTGGTCTTGATCTCCTAACCTCATGATCCCCCTGCCTCGGCCTTCCAAAGTGCTGGGATTATAGGCGTGAGCCACTGTGCCCGGCCCATCGTCTCCTTTAATACTCTGTTCCCTCAAAGAACTAATCCTTTCCTGACATATAATACATAGCAGGAGAGTTGACATTTAAAATCCCTCCCACCTCAGAGAATCTCTCAAATCTGTTTCCTGGGCAACAATTGCCAGAAGCCAGCAATCACTAACGCTGACTAGCTGCCATGCACCCAGCACCTAGTCACCCTTCTCTAAAGGTTCCCTGACCCATTTCTTAGCAGACTTTAATTGATTCTGGACCCAGCAGCTTGGATATTCTTGGGAGTACACCAATTCTTCTCATATTATCTTGGTTTTTGTTCAGTTAATAGGGTGTGCTCATCCCCCAAAGTAAGCTGTTACTAACCTAGGGTGGTGAGTAGGGAAAAGTAGAATCACTTAGGGGTGACTTGGACTAAAATATTTCGTACAAGAAAGGTTATAGGTGAAACACCGTGGGAAAGCAAAATCTTGGGAACAACCTAAGTGACCATCAACAGGGAAATGACTGAAGTACAGTCAACCATTCAGTGGTGCCGCCATGTAAAAAATGAAGCAGGCTTTATGAGTACTGGTGATTAAAGCTGTCAATATTACAACATGACTAAGGTCCTGATAGATGTGTAGTATGACCCCCCCATCTGAGGAAATTAAAAATACATACATACAAGCAAATAAAACCTTATATATCCAAATAATACATGGAAGGTTATCAAAGAAATCAATTGTATTTACTTCTGAAGGGCAGATACAGTAGAAGGGGGAACTGTTTTCATTTTACATCTTTCTGTATTGGTTTCTAACTACACATATGTATTACTTTTATAACAACTCAAGAGGAAGAAAACTTTTCAGGTTTTCCCCTCCTGCCCAAAAACCTTTCTGAGTGAAAACCCCTAACCCACTTAGGAAAACACCCTTTTATCACTTCTTCTAGCTCCTAGCACCCAACGTCTTTACAACCCAGGTTTCTAGGAACAGTCTGTCAGTGGCCCTTTTTTATTTTTATTTTTATTTTTGTTGAGACAGAGTCTTGCTCTGTGGCCCAGGCTGGAGTGCAGTGGCACGCTCTCGGTTCACTGCAACCTTTCCGCCTTCTGGGTTCAAGCAATTCTCTGCCTCAGCCTCCCAAGTAGCTGGGATTACAGGAGCCCGTCACCACACCAGGCTAATCTTTATGTTTTTAGTAGAGATGGGGTTTCACCATGTTGGCCAGGATGGTCTCGAACCCCTGACTTCCGGTGATCCACCCGCCTCGGCCTCCCAAAGTGCTGGGATTACAGGCTTTGGGAGTCACCACGCCTGGCAGTCAGTGGGCCAATTCTTAAGGCTGGCTCTCAAGGATGAACCAGCACAATTTACCCGGCTTATAAATCCTATCAGCTTCAGAAGACGACTTGCCAAACACAAACTTATCCTCACCAGTTAAAAACTCATTTTCTTTCCTCAAAAACCCAGTGAGAAAAAATAACTCCAGGCCAGGTGCAGTGGTTCATGCCTGTAATTCCAGCACTTTGGAAGCCCGAGGCGGGTGGGTCACTTGAGGTCAGGAGTTCAAGACCAGCCTGGCCAACATGGTGAAACCGTCTCTACTAAAAATGGAAAAAATTAGCCAGGCGTGGTGAAGAGCGACTGTAATCCCAGTTACTCGGGAGGCTGAGGCAGGAGAATCGCTTGAACCCATGTGGCAGAGGAACCTGCAGTCAGGCGACATCGCGCCACTGCACTCTGGCCTGGGCGACAGAGCGAGACTCCGGCTCAAAAAAAGATAAAATAACTCCAGTGTACTGCGCCCTTATTTCCTGACATTGCGCCGAATGTTACACATAGATCCTCCTCCGTAGGATCCTTAGTTCAGGTTAAATTCTTGATAAATTACTGCCCCAGGAACCTCCACTGACATCAACTGCTACTACCATTTGTGGAATTCCGCCGGCCAGACACCCCACACTGCATTCCCTCACAACTGATTCTCCCGATAGCCCACGGGGTAGACACTGTTATTTCCATTCACAGATAAGCAAAGTGAAGCTCGGAGGGAGGGGACTTGCCCAAGGCCACAAGGATAAAAGGGAGTGCGATGACTCAACCGATAAAAATAATCCCGGGTGTGGTAGGGGGAGCTGAGCCCGACTCCTCCCACTATGCGGCCGCGGCTCCGAAGGCCTAGCCCGGGTCCGGAAATGGGCTTCTAGGGCCCCAGGACGAGGTCCACCTCCAGAGCTGAGGTGAGGTCCAAGTCAGCCCGATGAGCCCGCAGGTCTCACATTTCAATCATTTTTCTACCCCACAGGCAGGGACTCCCAGCTCCTGGGGCAGGCAGCCACTGTGGCCGCGAGCGAGCGTGCGTGGGGTAGGAAGAAGAAGGAAGGAGACAGAGGGAACGTTCACCTGCGCAAGTGCCACCTCGGAGGACGGGGGAGCGGGGTACGAGGGAAGATCAGAATAAGACCCTAACTCCCACAACTGACTCCGGGAAAAGGGAGACCACCACTCCCCGAGCTTTGGAGCGCCGCGCGGGAACCGGAAATCTTGCCCCGCCCGGAAGTTAAAAGGAGGAGCATAGGTTGGAAGCGGGGCCGGGTCTCTCTAGCCTCCGGGGTGCTCCGCAGCTTCATGATTTTAACTCTTGGTGGTCTTTTGAAGTCCTCAGTCCTTACCGTGCGGAGTTTTGGCTACATTCTAAGCAGCTTTTTTGCTCCGGGAACGTTCTTTGTCTTTTTGAGCCGCAGTTTGCCCAACTGCAAAATGGAAAGAAATGAAGCAGGAATTAAGATACTCTAGGAGCTCGCCCACAGCTGAGTCAGGGCCCCATTCTGAGGTTACACCCTTGGGCCTTTGCACCCCTCAAAGGAAGGAAACCAAGAGAAAGGAGTGGCTGGCTGCTGTTTGGAGACAGTGGTTCTTGCATGGGCGCCCCGCGGAATCATTCCAGATGAGTCAGTGGATAGAGTCTATAGGTCCTGCCTCAGTGTATGCAAACAGCAGTGGGCATATGGCCGTTGGAGGTTGATACAGCCTGTCCGGGGTGGGACTCTGTGTGTATGGGAGGCTAAATCTCAGCAGGACTTTTCCAGTTGCTATCAGACTACGCACTGTCGCCTGATGGTTAAGAACTGAAGCTTTGGCCGGGCGCGGTGGCTCAAGCCTGTAATCCCAGCACTTTGGGAGGCCGAGGCGGGTGGATCACGAGGTCAGGAGATCGAGACTATCCTGGCTAACATGGTGAAACCCCGTCTCTACTAAAAATACAAAAAACTAGCCGGGCGTGGTGGCGGCGCCTGTAGTCCCAGCTACTTGGGAGGCTGAGGCGGGAGAATGGCGTGAACCCGGGAGGCGGAGCTTGCAGTGAGCCGAGATCACGCCTCTGCACTCCAGCCTGGGAGACACAGCGAGACTCCATCTCAAAAAAAAAAAAAAAACTGAAGCTTTACAGTGAGCCGAGATCGCACCACTGCACTCCAGCCTGAGCGGCAGAGCGAGACTCCGTCTCAAAAACAAAAAAACAAAACAAAAAAAAAGATTGAAGCTTTAGCTGTGCGCAGTGGCTCACGCCTGTAATCCCAGCACTTTGGGAGGCAGAGGCGGGTGGATCACCTGAGGTCAGGAGTTCGAGACCAGCCTGACCAACAAGGTGAAACCCAGTCTTTACTAAAAATACAAAAAGTAGCCGGGCGTGCTGGCAGGCGCCTGTAGTCCCAGCTACTCGGGAGACTGAGACAGAAGAATTGCTTGAACCGGGGAGGCGGAGGTTGCAGTGAGCCGAGATTGCGCCACTGTGCTCCAGCCCGGGCGAGGGATCGAGACTCCATCTAAAAAAAAAAAAAGAGAGAAAAAAGAAAAAGAACTGAAGCTTTGAAGTCATACTGATCTAGTTTGCGTCTGATCACACAGGTTCAATGACATAGCCAGCTAGAGGAAGCAGAGATGCTAACCACTGCAGCCGCGATCTTAACCCTGAGGGGGAGGGATTGAGCTGTTAGAGAGAGGTACTCTGTTGTCTTATCCCTCTCTCTTTCCAGCTGGCATATCCTAATGGGCTGAGCTACGGAATTAAGAGGGACACCCCAAAGCCCCCATTGCTGGGTTATTGCTCCAGAGCCAATGTCCTTGGGGAAAGGAAGATATGCCCTTTGTCTACACTGCCACTGCTGGTCTGTAAACTCCTAGACGGCCGGCTGGTGGTTCACAAACCAGGACTCCTTGCTCTGGCCCTACTCCTACCCACCAGAATGACCGTGAACCCTTCCCCACTCACTCCTACAACCAGGTTTCCACCTCCTCTCTCAGCTTAGGTTTCCCTAACTGTAAAATAAGAGGGTTGGACTAGATTAAGGACTTCCAGCTCTTTCTCTCTCCCTACCTCTAAGGTTCCTTAGGAATCCTTCAGAAAACAGCAGGGGTTGGGAGAAGGATGCCACTTGAGTCCCAGAGCAACTCCAACTTTATAGGTACATTAATTTATAGGAAAATATATACATTTAGGCTTGTGTAAGATTATCATCCCAGGTAAAATTCGGCCTTTGTGCTTCATCTTTCCCCACCCTCCCGCTCACTCAGTTTGCTCCAAGAATACTGGCCTTCTGGTTATTTTGCAAATCTGACAAGCTCATCTTCTTTTTTTTGTTGTTTTTTTTGTTTGTTTGTTTGTTTTTTGAGACAGAGTTTCGCTCTTGTTGTCCAAGCTGGAGTGCAGTGGTGTGATCTCAGCTCACTGCAACCTCCACCTCCCGGATTCAAGCGATTCTCCTGCCTCAGCCTCCGGAGTAACTGGGTTTACAGGCGCCCACCACCATGCCCGTCTAATTTTTAGTACTTTTAGTAGAGACGGGATTTTGCCATATTGGCCAGGCTGGTCTCAAACTCCTGACCTCAGGTGATCCGCCCGCCTTGGCCTCCCAAAGTGCTGGGATTACAGGCATGAGCCACCACACCTGGCCTTTTTTTTTTTTTTTTTGGAGACAGAGTCTCATTCTGTCACCCAGGGTGGAATGCAGTGGCATGATCTAGGCTCACTGCAACTTCCATCTCTTGGGTTGAAGTGACTCTCTTGCCTCAGCCTCCTGAGTAGCTGAGATTACAGACTTGCACCACCATGTCCAGCTAATTTTTGTATTTTTAGTAGAGACAGAGTTTTGCCATGTTGGCCAGGCTGGTCTCCAACTCCTGACCCCAAGCCATCCACCCACCTCGGCTTCCCAAAGTGCTGTAATTACAGGCGTGAGCCACTGCACCCAGCCTCATCTTCACCTCTTTTGCTGATCTCTGCTTGCAGTGCTCTTTCCTGAGATCTGTTCACCTGGGTTCCAGTTCAATTGTAGTGTCTCCTTTTCTGCCCACCTCCTCTATCCCCCCAACCCTGGGCACCCTTCCAATCCCTTTATAATCTGTTACTTTGCTTTTTGTTTTTTTTTTTTGAGACGGAGTCTTGCTCTGTCGCCCAGGCTGGAGTGCGGTGGTGTGATCTCGGCTCACTGCAAGCTCCACCTCCCAGGTTCACGCCATTCTCCTGCCTCAGCCTCCCAAGTAGCTGGTACTACAGGCGCCCACCACCACGCCCAGCTAATTTTTTGTATTTTTAGTAGAAACAGGGTTTCAACGTGTTAGCCAGGAAGGTCTCGATCTCCTGACCTCGTGATCCACCCGTCTTGGCCTCCCAAAGTGTTGGGATTACAGGCGTGAGCCACCACGCCCGGCCTGCTGCTTTGCTTTTGTGATTACCTATTTATTATCTATCTCATCCACTAGAGGCAGGGTCCACAAAGCCAAGGACCTTGTCTGCCCTGTCACCACCATGTCCCCAGTACTTAAAACTGAGCATAGGGGCACGCGCAGTGGCTCACACCTATGATCCCAGCACTTTGGGAGGCTGAGGCAGGCGGATCACCTGAGGTCAGGAGTTCGAGACCAGCCTGGCCAACATGGCGAAACCCTGTCTCTACTAAAAATACAAAAATTAGCTGGGCATGGTGGCGGGCGCCTGTAATCCCAGCTACTCAGGAGGCTGAGGCAGGATAATTGCTTGAACCCGGGAGGCAGAGGTTGCAGTGAGCTGAGACCACGCCATTGCACTCCAGCCTGGGCAACAAGAGTGAAACTCCATCTCAAACAAACAAACAACAACAACAAAAAAAACTGAGCATAGGCTGGACAAACACTGAATGAATGAATCAATGAGTGAGTAAAGGAACAGGGCAGCCGGGTATGGTGGCTCACACCTGTAATCCCAACACTTTTGGAGGCTAAAGCAGGAGGATCCCTTGAGCCCAGGAGTTTGAGACCAACCAAGGCAACATAGTGAGACCCATCTCTACAGACATTTTTTAAAAATCAGACTGGTGTGATGGTGTACATCTGTGGTCCCAGCTACTTGGTAGGCTGAAGTGGGAGGATCGCTTTAGCCCAAGAGATTGAGGCTGCAGTGAACTGTGATTGAGCCACTGCACTCCAGCCTGGGAGGATAGAGCAAAACTCAGTCTCAAAAAAAAAAATTTTAAATTTAAAATTTAAAAACAAAGAAAACAATGGTCTGGGCATGGTGGCTCACACTTGTAATCCCAGTACTTTGGAAGGCTGAGATGGGTAGATCACCTGAGGTCAGAAGTTCGAGATCAGCCTAAGCAATATAGTAAAACCCCATCTCTACTAAGAGTTCAAAATTAGCTGGGTGTGGTGGTGCATGCCTGTGACCCCAGCTACTTGGGAGGCTGAAGCAGAAGAATCACTTGAACCCAGGAGGCAGAGGTTGCAGTGAGCCGAGATCATACCACTGCACTCCAGCCTGGGCAACAGAGTGAGACTCTATCTCAAAGGATAAAAAAAAGAAAAGAGAAGGCTTGAGTTTTATGACAAATCCAATCTGATAAAAACCACTAGGGATATAGTTGTAGTTTAACAAAATTAGGCTTATTAACTTGATGTAGCAAGAGAGACAACGCACCAGAGAAACTGTGGAGGGTCTCATCAAAGGAAGAAATGGGATTATCATAGGATTTGGGGGAGGCTGGAGTTCAGGTGAAATTGAAATGAAGCCGTGTTGATAGGCCTAAAGCAAAGCTGGCAATGTGTAAAGGGGTTAACATCTGGCGTGGGCTGAGAATCAGATTCAGAATCTTGTTTCCTTGGACACCACAAAGGTAAGACAAATATAGACTATTGTGTCCAAAAACCCTTTATCTGAAGCTCTGCATCTGGGTAGAAAATCCAGGCTGTGTCTCTGTATCAAACCTGGCTCTTCTGACCCACTAAAGAAGCGTGGGATGTTCTGCTCTCACTGATGGGATTTCAAACAGCGAAGTTTCTGACAGTCTCTGATTTTAGAGAATGAGATTTCTTTTTTCTTTTTTTTTTTTTTTTTTTTTTTTTAGGTGGAGTTTCACTCTTGTCGCCCAGGCTGGAGTGCAATGGTGCAATCTCGGCTCACTGCAACCTCCGCCTCCTGGGTTCAAGCAACTATCCTGCCTCAGCCTCCCGAGTAGCTGGGATTACAGGCGCCCACCACGCCCAGCAAATTTTTATATTTTAGTAGAGATGGGGTTTCACCATGTTGGCCAGACAGAGAACGAGATTTCTCAGCACTGTCTTTTTTTTTTTTTTTCTTTGAGACAGAGTTTCACTCTTGTTGCCCAGGTTGGAGTGCAGTGGCACGATCCTGGCTCACTGCAACCTCCACCTGCCTGGTTCAAGCAATTCTCCTGCCTCAGCCTCCGGAGCAGCTGGGATTATAGGCACCCACCACCACGCCCAGCTAATTTAGCCTCCCAAAATACTGGGATAGCACTATGTCTTTGATGTTAATTAATAAAAGAAAGTTTGACAGATTCACTTTTTTTTTTTTTTTTTTTTTTTTTTTTTCTGACACAGAGTCTTGTTCTGTGTCCCAGGCTGGAGTGCAGTGGCATGATCTCGGCTCACTGCAACCTCCACCTCCCGGGTTCAAGCGATTCTCCTGCCTCAGCCTCCTGAGTAGCTGAGACTACAGGTGCGTACCACTACACCCAGCTAATTTTTATATTTTTAGTAGAGACGGGGTTTCACCCTGTTGGCCAGGCTGGTCTCGAAGTCCTGACCTCAAGTGATCCACCTGCCTCGGCCTCCCAAATTGCTAGGATTATAGGCGCAAGCTACTGTACCCGGCCCAGATTCACATTTGATAGGAATTCCTTCATGCCTCAATCATCTGAATGTGAAGGCCCTTGAGAGTACCAATCTTTCCATCCCAGTGTGACCCCAGCTCCCTGGGCCCCACATCAGCCTGGCCTCCATTACAAAACTACCAAACCGAGTCACGATCCCCACACAGAGGGACCCAGCTTCCCAGTTGGACTGTGGGCTTGGCTGAATTAGGGTCATCTGCTTCTGCCCTGCACCCAACACAGGATACCAATAGGTGCTTGGGCCGCGTCCATTGAATCTAACTGCTGATGGGTTTTCTAAATGCAAAGAAAAAGAAGTGGAAGGAATCATGGAAATGAGGTCCACTATGTAAGGTAAGTGGGAATGTGAGTGATTTTTGAAAAATCTTTTTTTTTTTTTTTTTTTTTTTTTTTTTTTTTTGAGACGGAGTCTCGCTCTGTCGCCCAGGCTGGAGTGCAGTGGCGCGATCTCGGCTCACTGCAAGCTCCGCCTCCCAGGTTCACGCCATTCTCCTGCCTCAGCCTCCCGAGTAGCTGGGACTACAGGCGCCCACAACCGCGCCCGGCTAATTTTTTGTATATTTTTAGTAGAGACGGGGTTTCACCGTGGTCTCGATCTCCTGACCTTGTGATCCGCCCGCCTCGGCCTCCCAAAGTGCTGGGATTACAGGCGTGAGCCACCGCGCCCGGCCTTTGAAAAATCTATTTCCCAAAGTGGAAATCTCTAAAATGTGGCCATTAGTGACATCCTGAAAAAGGAAAATAAAATGGTATTGCTAACTCTTTTAAGATTAAAATAATAAATTACTGATGTTTTAATAATTTTAAAATGAGAATGAAATTGTTGATATGTAATTAAAAGAAATTGTTGATATGTAATTATTGACGTTTTAATGATTTTAAAAGGAGAATGAAATTGTTGGTATGTAATTAAAAAGCAAGAATTGCAATTGATCCCTTTTTTCCCTCTTTCTCTTTTTTTTGAGGCGGAGTCTCGCTCTGTCACCCAGGCTGGAGTGCAGTGGCACGATCTCGGATCACTGCAAGCTCCGCCTCCCAGGTTCACGCCATTCTCCTGCCTCAGCCTCCCAAGTAGCTGGGACTACAGGTGCCTGCCACCACGCTTGGCTAATTTTTTATATTTTTAGTAGAGACGGGGTTTCACCATGTTAGCCAGGATGGTTTCCATCTCCTGACCTCGTGATCCGCCCACCTCGGCCTCCCAAAGTGAGCCCCCACCCCAGCTTTTCTCTTTCTTTAAAGAGGCAGGGTCTTGCTATGTGGGCTGGACTTGAATTCCTGGGATCCAGCAATCCTCCCACTTCAGCCCCCTGAGTAGCTGGAACTATAGGTCCTCACCACCACGCCCAGCTTTGATCCTTTTTCTTTTTTGGGAGTGGGGCAGGGACAAGGTGTGGTTCTGTCACCGAGGCTGGAGTGCAGTGGAGTGATCTAGACTCACTGCAACCTGTGCCTTCCAGGCTCAAGCCATTCTCCCACCTCAGCCTCCCAAGTAGCTCAGACCATAGGCATGTACCACCATACCCACCTAATTTTTCAATTTTTAGTGAAGATGAGTTCTTGCTGTGTTGCCCAGGATGGTCTCAAACTCCTGAGCTCAAGTGATCCTTCTGCCTCAGCCTCCCAAAGTACTGGGATTACAGGTGTGAACACCAATGCCCAGCCTCTTTCATTTTTAAAGAGGAAATTGAAGGCAGGGCGCAGTGGCTCACGCCTGTAATCCCAGCACTTTGGGAGGCCGAGGCAGGCTGATCACGAGGTCAGGCATTTGAGACCAGCCTGGTCAACATGGTGAAACCCCATCTCTACTAAAAACACAAAAATTAGCCAGGCGTGGTGGCAGGCACCTGTAATCCCAGCTACTCAGGAAGCTGAGGCAGGAGAATCACTTGAACCTGGGAGGTGGAGGTTGCAGTGAACCGAGATTGCACCACTGCACTCCAGCCTGGGTGACAGAGTGAGACTCCGTCTCAAAAAAAAAAAAGGGAATTGAAGCATTGACATTGTGCCTTCTTGAAAAATGGATTGCTGGCTTTTCATGATTTAGAAATCAAAAGCAAAAAATTATTGGCCTTGACATTCTAATCATTATTCAAAGAATTAAGTTATTGACTATATGGGTTTTAAAAGACTTGAATTGTTAAGACTTGGAGATTTGAACAAAGGAAAATTGAACTGTTGGCAGTTTTAGGCAAGATTCCCTGACTCTCTGCTGCCCTTGTGTGGAGAGAACTGGGTCATCACAGCTCCCAGCCTCCCTCTGAGGATGAGTAGAGGTCCCTTGGGGGCCCGCTGGTCAGCCACATTATGGAATTACACATATCCCACTGCCCTTTACTCTGAAACTATTTTGGAGAATTATCCAAGGGTTCTCCCTGACTCATTGAGAGGAAGTGGACACTCAGCCTTTGCAACCCTACTGTGCCTTGGCAACGCCTGACAGTTACATGTCACCAGGCACTGTCTGATTCAATAACAATGATTAATGTGTGTGGTTTCAGAACTTCCTCCCCACCTCCCAGCACCTCCATGATGCAGAGGTCTCTGCTCAGCTTGACTCTATTTCTTCCCTGCTCTCACTCTGTCCTTGCCATACCAGTTCTCAGGCTTTGCAAGAGCTGGAGTGTGCAGGCAGATCACCTGAGGTCAGGAGTTCAAGACCAGCCCGGCTAATAGGATGAAATCCCGTCTCTACTAAAAATACAAAAAAATTAGCCAGGCACAGTGGTGCGCATCTGTAATCCCAGCTACTCAGGAAGCTGAGGCAGGAGAATCACTTGAACCCAGGAGGCGGAGGATGCAGTGAGCCGTGATCGCACCACTGCACTCCAGCCTAGGAGACAGAGTAAGACTCCGTCTCAAAAAACAAACAGACAAACAAACAAACAAAAAGAGCTGGAGTGAGGGTAAAGGTTGGAAGAGAGTTGTAGGGGAGGGCTGAGATGCCAGAAGTGGTTTAGGAGAAAAATGGGGCCAGTTTGTAATGTGTGGGGGCAGTGGATGGGAAAAGAAAAAAAAAAGAGCATTTGAAGGAGTATTGTTGATACAATCACTTTGGAGAGCAATTTGGCAATTGGTAAAGTTGAAAATGAGCATGTCCTCCCAGTCAGCACAGCACGTCCATTTCTTGGAATATACCCTAGGGAAACTCTCCCACATGTGCACCAGGAGACATGTCCAAGGACATCCATTGAAGCACTGTTTGCAATCACAAAAAAAAAAAAAAAAAAAGCTCTGCTTTAAATATCCATGTGCAAGGAATAAAGAATAATAAAAATTTAGGCAATGGGATATGCTACAAACAGCGGCAATGAACTAGAGATATAAAACAGCATGGATAGATCTCAAAAACAAAAACACATTATGGCCAGGCGGGGTGGCTCATGCCTGTAATGCCAACACTTTGGGAGGCTGAAGCAGGCAGATCACTTGAAGTCAGGAGTTCGAGACCACTCTGGCCAACATGGCGAAACCCTGTCTCTACTAAAAAAAAAAAATATATATATATATATATAAGCTGGGCACGGTGGTGGGCACCTTTAGTACCAGCTACTCAGGAGGCTGAGCCAGGAGAATCACTTGAACCTGGGAGATGGAGGTTGCAGTGAGCCCAGATGGCACCACTGCATTCCAGCCTGGGTGACAGAATGAGACTCCATCTCAAAAAACACAAAACAAAAACACCCCCCACAACATTGAGTGAAAGAAGCAATTTGCAGGACAGTCCGTACAGCATGAAGCTGTGCATGTATTTTTAAAACCAAAACAATGCAATATATTGGTTTAGGATATTTATACATATGATAAAAATATAACAGCACAGAGTAGAAGGACAAACACTAAACTCGTATTATCAGTCAGGATAGGTTAGGTCCATACCTCTGCGACAAACAACACCCAGTCTTGGTGGCTTATAACAGAGTTTATTTCATGGCTGGGCTACATGTCCATCAGGGGTTAGCAGAGGCTCCAGTTCACATCTCACTCTGGGACCAGGCTGACCAGCAACAACCAGATGTCATGGCAGAGGAAACGAGAGCCTGACAAATTGCTTTGTCTCTCAACACTTCACCTTGGCAAGCCTAATGGCCAGATCCAACTTTTTTTTTTTTTTTTTTTTAATCCCAGACAGACAGGGTCTCACTCTGTCACCGAGGTTGGAGTACAGAGTGTGCGCACCCCTCACTGAAGCCTCAACTTCCCAGGCTGAAACAATTCTCCCACTGTAGCCTCCCGGGTAGCTGGGACTACAGGCAGATGCCACCATGCCCAGCTAATTATTTTATTGTATTTTTAATAGAGACAAAAACTCATTATGTTGCCCAAGCTGGTTTCAAACTCCTGGGCTCAAACGATCCTCCTGCCTTGGCCTCCCAAAGTGTTGGGACTACAGGCATGAGCCACCACATCCAGCCAAATTGATAGATGTATTATTATTATTATTTTCTTTAAGACAGAGTCTTTCTCTGTCACTCAGGCTGGAGTGCAGTGGCATTATCACGGCTCGCTCAATCCTCAATGTCCTTGGTTCAAGCAATCCCCCTACTCCAGCCTCACAGGTAGCTAGGACTACAGGCATGTGCCACCATGCCCGGCTAATTTTTTACTTTTTGTAGGGACGGGGTCTCACTATGTTGCCCAGGCTGGTCTTGAACTCCCAGGCTCAAGTGATCCTCCCACCATGGCCTCCCAGAGTGCTGGGATTATAGGTGTGAGCCACTGTACCTGGCCCAAACCCAACTTTAAGGGGGCAAGAAAGAGGTATCCTATTATGTGTCCAAAAGCAAAAGCAGTAATTGACGGATAAAAACCCTCTGTTCATCATGGTGATGACTTTTGGGAAGAGTAAAAAGGGCTTCCACTTTAACTGTGGAAACTGAAAATAAAACCCTAAGCCCTCTCAACCGCTGAATGGGCCTCCTCTTGGCCAAGGGGACCCCAGAGAAACCTTGAAATTTGAGTTTCCAGCCATAACAGGATGGGATGTCAGACACACCTCATTGGACTTCCTTTTGGTGGTGTAGACACAACTGACCAGCATTCACATTAAAAATTAGGCCGGGAGCAGTAGCTTACGCCTATAATTCCAGCACTTTGGGAGGCCAAGGTGGGCAGATCACCTGAGGTCAGCAGTTTGAGACCGGCCTGGACAACATGGCAAAACCCAGTCTCTACTAAAAATATAAAAAATTAGCCAGGCATGGTAGCACATGCCTGTAATCCCAGCTACACCGGAGGCTGAGGCAGGGGAATCACTTGAACCCAGGAGGAAGAGGTTGCAGTGAGCCGAGATCGCAGCATTGCACTCCAGCCTGGGTAACAGAGTGAGACTCCGTCCCCCACCACCACCCCCCCAAAAAATTAATGTTAAATAGAGATCATACAACTGACAGAACAGACTCATGGTGGCAGTAAGATACCAAATTATAACAAGATCTAAGGTCATGCCAGATAAGGGTTAAGACTCCTACACTTAAAAAACTATGTTCTAGGCCGGGCGCCGTGGCTCAAGCCTGTAATCCCAGCACTTTGGGAGGCCGAGATGGGCGGATCACGAGGTCAGGAGATCGAGACCATCCTGGCTAACACGGTGAAACCCCGTCTCTACTAAAAAATACAAAAAACTAGCCGGGCGCGGTGGCGGGTGCCTGTAGTCCCAGCTACTCGGGAGGCTGAGGCAGGAGAATGGCATGAACCCGGGAGGCGGAGCTTGCAGTGAGCTGAGATCCAGCCACTGCACTCCAGCCTGGGCGACAGAGTGAGACTCCGTCTCAAAAAAAAACAAAAAAACAAAAAAACAAAAAAAAACACTATGTTCTAACTGCCACAAGATTTTTCTTTCTCTCTTTTTTTTTTTTTTTTTTTTTTGGAGACAAGGTCTCAATCTGTCACCCAGGCTGGAGTGGTACAGTGGTGCAGTCACAGCTCACTGCAGCCTCAACCTCTCGGGCTCAAGTGATCCTCCCACCTCTACCTCCCAAGTAGCTGGGACTACAGGCATGTGCCACTGCACCCAGCTAAGATGGGGTTTTGCCATGTTGCCCAAGCTGTTCTCAAACCTCTGGGTTCAAGCATTCTTCCTACCCTGGCCTTCCAAAGTGCTGGGATCCTACCCTGGCCTTCCAAAGTGCTGGGAGTATAGGCATGAGCCACCACTCCCAGCTACCTGAGATTTTTCCTTTTCTCTAGCAGCTCAACAAGCAGTGGCCTTAAGATAAGTAATATTAAAACAACTGCAGCTCATCCACCACCAGACACTAACAGCCCCCCTGCTCCTGCTTCACAGCCATAACTACAGCTTTGATTGGTCAAGATACAGATTTCATTAACTTTCTCCTGATAAGAAGAACAGGGACCATGGACTGGTTCTGTCTTGTTTACAGAAGCTGCACTTGAGTGCCTTCGTGTTTCTGCTTCACCTTTTGATGTACAGGGCCTTGTTTTCATGCTTTAAAAAAAGAGATGGGGTCTCACTACATTGTCCAGGCTGGAGTGCAGTGGCTATTCACAGGTGTGATCATAGTGCACTGCAGCCTTGAACTCCTAGCTTCAAGCTATCCTCCTGTCTCCACCTCCCGAGTAGCGGGGACTACAGGCACATGCCACCATGCCCGGCAATAATGCATTTAAATGTTAAGTCTTCACCCCACAGTGAACATGGGACACACGTAACATGCATGTTTGTTCAGAACACATGTGTCAGGACCCCCTTTGTGAATATTTACAGCTCCTTCTTTTTTTCGAAACGGAGTTTTGCTCTTGTCGCCCAGGCTGGAGTGCAATGGCACAATCTCAGCTCATTGCAACATCCGCCTCCTGGGTTCAAGCAATTTTCCTGCCTCAGCCTCCTGAGTAGCTGGGATTACAGGCACCTGCCACCATACCCGGCTAATTTTTGTATTTTTTAGTAGAGATGGGGTTTCACCATGTTGGCCAGGCTCGTCACAAACTCCTGACCTTAAGTGATCCACCCACCTCGGCCTCCCAAAGTGCTGGGATGACAGGCGCGAGCCACTGCACCCAGCCCACAGCTCCTTCTATAACCTGTTGAATATGTATGTTTAGCCAACTCTTTCAGCTTAAGGCTCCCATTCCAATCCATCCTCCGTTGGAGTGCCTGTTTCTGGTCTCTGCAGGAGGCTACACTTCCCAGCCTGTCAGCATGGCCACCATATAGGCTGTAACCCTTTATAAGATATAAAATCTCCTCTCCAAATGTATAAATCTTGGCCAGGCACAGTGGCTCATGCCTGTAATCCCAGCACTTTGGGAGGCCAAGGCGGGTGGATCACTTGAGGTCAGGAGTTTGAGACCAGCCTGAGCAACATGGTGAAACTTCATCTCTACCAAAATACAAAAATCAGGCCGGGCACGGTGGCTCATGCCTGTAGTCCCAGCACTTTGGGAGACCGAGGTGGGTGGATCACAAGATCAGGAGTTCAAGACCAGCCTGGTCAATATGGTGAAACCCCGTCTCTACTAAAAATACAAAAATTAGCTGAGCATGGTGGCTTGTGCCTGTAGTCCCAGCTGCTTGGGAGGCTGAGGCAGGAGAATTGCTTGAACCTGGGGGGCAGAGGTTGCAGTGAGCTGAGATCATGCCACTGCACTCCAGCCTGGGCAACAGAGCGAGATTCCGTCTCAAAAAAAAAAAAAATCAGCCGGGCATGGTGGTGGGTGCCTGTAGTCCCAGCTACTTGGAAGGCTGAGGCAGGAGAATTGCTTGAACCTGGGAGGTGGACATTTCAGTGAGCCAAGATTGCGCCACTGCACTCCAGCCTGGGTGACAGGCTGGATCTAAAATATTATAGATCTCTTTTTCTAGTGGATGATTGTAATAGACATTTTTTAGAATATGAAGCAAAATGTGAAATTTGTTAATTCTGAAGGGAGGATACCTGAGTATAGGTATATATTATTCTCCATATTATCTATATTAAAATAATATGTATTTATTCTCTGTTATATCATTCTCTATGTTGCATCTTTTTCAGTTGTAGCTGAAAGTATAAAGGGAGGCTACAAATGGGCCATTAATATTAAAGTCATTTGTGTGTGTCCTTGCTGGGACAATCTTTCCTTTCATGGTGTTCAAAGAGAAATATGAGTAAAGAGATTCCTTTTTTTGTTTGTTTGTGTGTTTTCTTTTTTGAGACAGAGTCTTGCTCTGTGCCCAGGCTGGAGTGCAGTGTCACAATCTCAGCTCACTACAGCCTCTGCCTCCTGGACTCAAGTGATTCTTCCACCTCAGTCTTCCGAGAAGCTGGGACTACAGGTACGCACCACCACACCTGGCTAATTTTTATATTTTTTGTAGAGATGGGATTTTACCATGTTTCCCAGGCTGGTCTCAAACTCCTGGGCTCAAGTGATCCACCCACCCTGGCCTCCCAAAGTGCTGGGATTACAGGTATGAACCACCAGGGCCAGCCAGACTCCCTTGTTTTATGTTGCTTTTGTCTGTGTAATAGCATTCTTTTTTTCTTTTTTAAGACGGAGTTTCAAACTCGTGACCTCGGGTGATCCACCTGCCTCAGCCTCCCAAAGTGCTAGGATTACAAGCATGAGCTACTGCACCTGGCCAGCGTTCTTTCTTTCAAAACTCAACTGTTTGCTGGCCTCTGGGCTCGTGTGCAGCATTGTGTGTGCCTGTGTGTGTGTACCTGTGTACCTGTGTATACCTGTGTACCTGTGTGTGTATACCTGTGTGTACCTGTGTACCTGTGTGTGTATACCTGTGTGTACCTGTGTACCTGTGTGTGTGTCTTCTCCCCGCTGCAGCAAGGGCTCTCCCTAGGGTTGCCTGACTTGTCTCTATTTTTCCAGCCCTGAACTTGCCACATGTTTAATGAATGACCCTGGTATGCTCATGACATGGTTAGGCTTTGTGTCCCCACCCAAATCTCATCTTGAATTGTAATCCCCATAATTTCCATCTGTCAAGGGAGAAGGTAACTGAATCATAGGGCGGTTTCCCCCATGCTATTCGCATGATAGTGAGTGAGTTCTCACTGGATCTGATGGTTTTATAAGGGACTCTTCCCCCTTTGCGCTCCGCACTTTTCCTTCCTGCCACTTTGTAAAGAAGGTCCGGCCGGGCGCGGTGGCTCACACCTGTAATCCCAGCACTTTGGGAGGCCGAGGCGGGCGGATCACAAGGTCAGGAGATCGAGACCACGGTGAAACCCCGTCTCTACTAAAAATACAAAAAATTAGCCGGGCACGGTTGTGGGCGCCTGTAGTCCCAGCTACTCGGGAGGCTGAGGCAGGAGAATGGCGTGAACCCGGGAGGCGGAGCTTGCAGTGAGCCGAGATCGCGCCACTGCACTCCAGCCTGGGCGACAGAGCGAGACTCTGTCTCAAAGAAAAAAAAAAAAAAAAAAAGAAGGTCCCTTGCTTTCCCTTCACCTTCCGCCATGATTGTAAGTTTCCTGAGGCCTCCCCAGCCATGCTGAACTGTCAATTAAACTTCTTTCCTTTATAAATTACCTAGTCTCGGGCAGTTCTTTATAGCAGTATCAACACAGAGTAATACAGCTCAGTTATCTTTAAATAATGAGCCACTTCAGGGCAGGAACCATGTCTCCTTACCCCTCTGAGCCCTCCTCTAAAACAAGGAATAAGTGTTTGTTGAATGAATGAATAACCAAAGCCCCCAGCCCATCAATGGAAGCTGAACACACACTGTCCTTCCCACTCTACCATGAGCCTCCTGAGGGGCTGGCAGGGTCTGTTTATCTGCAGATTTTTTTTTTTTTTTCCGAGACGGAGTCTTGCTCTCTCACCCAGGCTGGAGTGCAGTGGTGCGATCTCGGCTCACTGCAAGCTCCATCTCCTAGGTTCACGCCATTTTCCTGCCTCAGCCTCCTGAGTAGCTGGGACTACAGGCTCCCACCACCACGCCCACACCCGGCTAATTTTTTTTTTTTTTTTTTTTTTTTTTTTGTATTTTTAGTAGAGACGGGGTTTCACTGTGTTAGCCAGGATGGTCTCCATCTCCTGACCTCGTGATCCGCCCGCCTCGGCCTCCCAAAGTGCGGGGATTACAGGCTTGAGCCACCGTGCCCAGCCTATCTGCAGATTTTTACCACATTTATATGCCTGCATTGAAAAGCTACTGACTTATGTGTGACTATATACTAAGGCGACCAACTTGCCCCAGTGTTCCTGGGACTTTCCCAGTCTTAGCATTAAGTGTCCAGTGTCTTAAGAATTCCTGAAGTTCCAGGCAAACCAGGATGGTCAGGTCACCGGAAAGCAACTCCCTTCTCTCCCAGCATCATTTTTTCCTCATCTTCATATGAAAGGGTTGGACCTGATCCTATCTCTGCATATGAGATCTAAGATTTTAGGAACAGGCCAGAGGGGAAGAGGTGAGTCAACAAAGAAAGATTCAACTTGGACTTTTCTGAGAGATCTTTATTCTTTATTCAGGATGTGGGATCGATCAGCACTGCCAGCTGGGCCTTGGTTCTAGTGGCTTGCTATGGTCTGGAAAAGTTGGGGGGATGGACAGAATAGTCAATTTAGGAGCACAGGTTCTGGAGCCAGATGAAACTAGGTTCAACTTCCAGCCCTGCTGTGTGACCCTGGGAGAGGGATTGACTTCTCTGAGCCTCAGTTTCCTCCTCTATGTAGTAGAGATAATGATAGAACTTACCTCATGGGGGGGTTCTTGATTAAATTGTTAACTAAGGTTCTCTCTACAATGCCTGGCACAAATTTAGATGGTATGTGTGCATATATATATGTGTGTGTGTGTGTGTGTGTATGTATATATACAAACAGAAAATATATACTTTGGGTTTTTTTTTTTTTAAACAGAGTCTCACTCTGTTGCCCAGGCTGGAGTGCAGCGGCACGATCTCAACTCACTGCAACCTCCACCTCTTGGGTTCATGCCATTCTCCTGCCTCAGCCTCCCAAGTAGCTGAGACTACAGGCATACGCCACCACGCCTGGCTAATTTTTGTATTTTTAGTAGAGACGGGGTTTCACCGTGTTAGCCAGGATGGTCTCAATCTCCTGACCTCGTGATCTGCCCACCTCAGCCTCCCAAAGTGGAGGGATTACAGGTATTAGCCAATACGCCTGGCCTTTTTTTTTTTTTTTTTTTTTTTTTTTGAGACAGAGTCTTGCTTTGTCACCCAGGCTGGAGTGCAATGGCGCAGTCTCGGCTCACTGCAACCTCTGCCTCCCATATTCAAGCAATTCTCCTACCTCAGCCTCCCTAGTAGCTGGGATTATAGCCATGCACCACCACACCCGGCCAATTTTTTAATATTTTTGTAGAGACAGGGTTTCACCATATTGGCCAGGCTGGTCTCAAAATCCTGACCTTGTGATCCACCTGCCTCAGCCTACCAAAGTGCTGGGATTACGGGAGTGAGCTGCCGTGCCTGGCCTTATATATATATATATTTTTTAACATGGGTCTGGGAACCAAGGTATTATGATCTATAAATCATCACTATTACCATTTGTTTTTTCTTTTTTTTGAGATGGAGTCTTGCTCTGTCACCCAGGCTGGAGTGCAGTGGCGCAATCTCAGCTCACTGCAACCTCCGCCTCCCAGATTGAAGCAATTCTCCTGCCTCAGCCTCCACAGCATCTGGGACCACGTGCATGTACCACCACGCCCAGCTAATTTTTTGTATTCTTAGTAGAGACGGGGTTTCACCATGTTGGCCAGGCTGGAATTGAACTCCTGACCTCAGGTGATCCGCCTGCCTTGGCCTCCCAAAGTGCTGGGATTACAGGCACGAACCACTGCACTAGGCCAGAAATGTTTTTTTAATGGAAGTCTTCATGAGTTTGCATATCATCCTTGTGCAGGAGCCATGCTAATCTCTGTATCGTTCCAATTTTAGTTTATGTGCTCCCAAAGCAAGCATTATTATTATTATTTTTTTAAGAGACAGGGTCTTGCTGTGTTGCCCAGGCTGGAGTGCAGTGGCACCATCTCAACTCACTGTAACCTCCGCCTCTTGGGTTGGAGTACAGTGGCTATTCATAGGTGTGATCCTACTACTTATCAGCATGGGAGTTTTGACCTGCTCCATTTCTGACCTGGGACAGTTCACCCCTCCTTAGGCCACCTGGTGGTCCCCACTCCCAGAAGATCACCACATTGATGCCAAACTTGGTGCAGAACCCAATGGGTATAGCGTACTACAGCCCAGAACTCCAGGGCTCAAGCGATCCTCCTGAGTATCTGGGACTACAGGTGGGCATCACTGCACCCAGCTAGCTATTACTTTTTGTTGTTTTGGAGACAGAGTCTTGCTCTGTCACCCAGGCTGCCGTGCAGTGGTATGATCGCGACTGACTGCAACCTGCGCCTCCCAAGTTCAAACAATTCTCTGCCTCAGCCTCCCAAGCAGCTGGGATTACAGGCACCCGCCACCACACCCGCCTAAGTTTTGTGTTTTTAGTAGAGATGGGGTTTCACCATCTTGGCCAGGCCGGTCTTGAACTCCTGACCTCGTGATCCACCTGCCTCAGCCTCCCAAAGTGCTGGGATTACAGGCATGAGTACACCGAGCCCAGCTATTACTCTCTCTTTTTTTTCTTTTCTTTTTTTTTTTTTTTTAAGCTATTACTGTTATCATGAGCATTATTAATCCACTCTGATCACCCATCCCCAGATGAAGCCTGGGGCCTGGATTCCCCGCTCTTGGCTCTCGTCAGACTTTGTCATTATCGTTTATGTAATCACCTGTCCCCCAGCAGGCAGCCTCTGGTCTGGCATGTCTCTCTATCCTCCCTGACAAGAGAGGACAAGACCAGAGGAGATACTTTATAAATACTTGTTGAAATAAGGAAGTTCAGCTGTAGTTCCAAGCGCCACTCAGAAGCCATCAAGTTCCTGGAGACACACTATATCAGAAAACATCCCCAAGCTCTTCTGGAATGTCCCCAAGGGCCCTTCCCCACTGAGCTTCTAGGATCCTTTTAGGCCCTCCCCCAGGATCCAACGTTTCTCACCCATCACCTCTCAGAAGAGCCACCACCCTGGAGCCCTCCCGGCCGCCCTGCCCTCCTCACCTCCTCGATCCAGTCGATGAAGGCCGAGACTCGAGTGAACACTGTGGGCTTCCTTTGGGTGTTGCAGCCAAAGGAAGAAACAAAGCTGGTCACACCGTGGACCTGCCAGCCACCATCGTCTGTGGGGCAGTTGAGGGGTCCTCCAGAGTCACCCTGGAACCGTCAGAGAGGGGTGGGTGGCTGAGCCATGTCTGAGGTTTATGGAACTGGTTCTGAACTCTAGGGATTTCGAGAAATTCCGACATTACTTGACCCCTCTAAACCTCAGCTCGCTCATTTTTTCCTTATTATTTGTAATTTTTTTTATTTTTTTAGGTGGAGTCTCACTTTGTCCAGGCTAGAGTGCAGTGGTGCGATCTTGGCTCACTGCAACCTCCATCTCCCGGCTCCCAGGTTCAAGTGATTCTTCTGCCTCCCAGGTAGCTGGGATTACAGGCACCTGCCACCACACCCAGCTAATTTTTGTATATTTAATAGAGATGGGGTTTCACCATGTTGGCCAGGCTGGTCTCGAAGTCCTGACCTCAGGTGATCCACCCACCTCGGCCTCCCAAAGGGATTATGGGTGTGAGCCACGCGCCCAGACAGCTGACTCATTTGTGATAGGGAATAGTAGTATCTATCCAAGAGCCTAGGGAGTTACATGAGATGATGCATGATCTTAGCACGATATCCAGTAGAGAAGAAGCACTAGATAAACGTAGTTCTTATTGGCAGTACTATAGTTAATTATTAATTCATATTCAATTATAATATAATGAGGGGGCCGGGCGCGGTGGCTCAAGCCTGTAATCCCAGCACTTTGGGAGGCTGAGATGGGCGGATCACGAAGTCAGGAGATCGAGACCATCCTGGCGAACACGGTGAAACCCCGTCTCTACTAAAAAAAATACAAAAAACTAGCTGGGTGAGGTGGCGGGTGCCTGTAGTCCCAGCTACCTGGGAGGCTGAGGCAGGAGAATGGTGTGAACCTGGGAGGCGGAGCTTGCAGTGAGCTGAGATCCGGCCACTGCACTCCAGCCTGGGTGACAGAGCGAGACTCCGTCTCAAAAAAAAAAAAAAAAAAAAATACAATGAGGGTATTTGATAGTATTTTTTTTCTTTAACAGACAAGGTCTTGACCAGGCACAGTGGCTCATGTCTGTAAACACGACAGTTTGGAAGGCCAAGGCAGGAGGATCACTTGAGCCCAAGAGTTAGAGACCAGCCTGGGCAACATGGTGAGACCTCATCTCTACAAAAAATTTAAAAATTAACTAGGCATTGTGGCGTGCGTTTGTACTCCTGGTTACTTGGGAGGCTGACCTGGGAGGGTTGCTTGAGCCCAGGAGGGTAAGGCTACAGTGAGCTGTGATGGCATCACTGCACTCCAGCCTGGGCAACAGAGCAAGATCCTGTCTCAAAAAAAAAAAAAAAGACAATGTCTTGCTCTGTCACCCAGGCTTGAGTGCAATGGCAAAAATCATAGCCCACTGTAAGCTTCAACTCCCAGGCTCAAACAATTCTCCCACCTTAGCCTCTCAAGTATTTGGGACTACAGATAAGTGCCACCATGCCTGACTAATTAAAAAAAGCTTTTTTGTAGATGGGCATCTCACCATGTTACCTAGGCTGGTCTCAAACTCCTGGCCTCAAGCAATCCTCCAACCTCAGCCTCCCAAAGCACTTGGATGATAGGCATGAGCAACTGTGCCCAGAACAATGATAGAATTCTTAATGTTGAATTATAACTTCAGAACGACAGAGTTGACCTGGCATTAGAGGTTATGGTACCAGTATCTCCTCCTGTGCTGATGCGGAAGCCTGAGGACCAGGGAGAGACAATGACTTGTCACAAGTCGTGTCAGTGTGTGAGCTGAGACTGCAACCCGGGGGTCCCGACTCCCAGGCCTGGGCTCTGTGTCTGGACTGCGCTGACTTCCTCCAAGTCCTGCCTGGCCTGGAGGCTGAATGGGGCAAGCAGGTAAGATCCCTCCTCCACGTTCCAGACAGTTGGCCCCATTCCAAGGCCCTGCACACCCGGCACCACCTCGTGCAGGTAAGAGCTGACTCACGTTGCAGCCGGAGCGGATGTCCCCACCAGCACACACCATGGTCTTCTTCACGGTGGAACCCCACCAGTTCCACTTGGAGCAGTGCTCATAGTCCACCACGGGCAGCAGGGCCCGCTGCAGCTTGTCTGGGAGTGGTCCGTTGGCTGCAGGGATAAAAAGCACCGAGTCAGGGGCCTGGGGGCACGGGGCTAGGAGCCCCAGAGGAAGGGGGCATTCAGGGCGCACAGCTCTTCCGCCCTGATGAGGACTCTCTTCCCACCCGCTAAATGGTCCTGCGTGCTTTGTGCACAATTACATCCCCAGCACCTGGCACACAGGAGGCACCAAAACATGTGCAACTGACCACATTCATGTTTTGGAGGTTGGTAGGAGAAGGCTGCAGCTGGAGAGAAACGGGAGAAAACTACAAGGTCCGGTCTTGGTGTTACCTTCAACCTGCAGCCCCCAAGCCCTGTCTTTCTGACGCTGTCCCTGTGGGCAGCTAGAGAAGTCAGCACGTACTATAGAGACGGCCCCAGCCGGTGATGTAGCAGGGTGTCTCGTTGGGAAGGATGTCACCAGCGGGAGGGAGTGAGGCGAGCTGGACGGCGTCTCCCAGCTGGGCGCTGCGTGAGAGCTTGATGAGGGCGATGTCATTGCTGGGGAAGAGGGAAGAGTCACAGGGCCTGGTCCTTCAGCCGGCCCAAGTCCTACCCTCCAGCTGTTGCTCCAGGCTATTCCACCTCTGAGATGCCCCGGCTCCTTTACCCTCCAAATCCACTCTTTCATCATCATCATCATCATTATTATTGAGACACAGTCTCGGTGTGTTGCCCAGGCTGGAGTGCAGTGTCACAATCATAGCTCACTGCAGCCTCCTGGACCAAGGGATCCTCCAGCTATCACCTCCTGAAGTGCTGGAATTACAGGCATGAGCCACTACACCTGGCCCAAATCGTTCTTAAGGCTGAGCAATTTTTTTTATTTTTTATTTTTTGAGTCAGAGTCTCACTCTGTTGCCCAAACTGGAGTGCAGTGGCATGATCTTGGCTCACTGCAACCTCCACCTCCTGGGTTCAAGTGATTTTCCTGCCTCAGCCTCCTGAGTAGCTGGGATTACAGGTGCACGCCACCATGCCTGGCTAATTTTTGTTTATTATTTTTAGTAGAGATGGGGTTTTGCCATGTTGGCCAGGGTGGTCTAGAACTCCTGACCTCAGGTGATCTGCCCGCCTCAGCCTCCCAAAGTGCTGGGATTACAGGCACGAACTACCATGCCCAGCCAAGGTTTAGCAATTTTAAGAAGCACTTCTAGCCCCTTGGCTCACTCTGACCCTTGGCCTTCAGAATTGCCCTCTCCTTTGGCGCTTTAACCCTCACAGTTCAGTATCAGAATCACCTGGAGGGCTTGTTAAAACAGACTACTGAGGATCACGAGGTTAAGAGATCGAGACCATCCTGACTAACACGGTGAAATCCCGTCTCTACTAAAAATACAAAAAAAAATTCGCCAGGTATGGTGGCGGGCACCTGTAGTCCCAGCTATTTGGGAGACTGAGGCAGGAGAATGGTGTGAACCCGGGAGGCGGAGCTTGCAGTGAGCCAAGATCGCACCACCGCACTCCAGCCTGGGCAACAGAGCGAGACTCAGTTTCAAAAAACAAAACAAAATAAAAAATAGACTGCTGCATCCCACCCCAGTTTCTGATGCAGTGGATCTTGGCTAAGGCCCAATAATTCACTTTTTTTTTTTTTTTGAGACAGAGTCTTGCTCTGTCTCCCAGGCTGGAGTACAATGGAGTGATCTTGGCTCACTGCAACCTCTGCCTCCTGGGTTCAAGCAATTCTCCTGCCTCAGCCTCCAGGGTAGCTAGCATTATAGGTGTGCATCATCATGTCTGACTAAATTTTTAAATTTTTAGCAGAGACAGGGTTTCACCATGTTGGCCAGGCTGGTCACGAGCTCCTGAGCTCAAGTGATTCACCTGCCTCGGCCTCTGAAAGTGCTGGGATTACCGTGCCTGGCCAATAATTCACATTTCTACAGGTTCCCAGGTGATGCTGATACTGCCAGCCCAGGGACCACATTTTGAGAACCACTGCCCTCTGTCTTCACCTGCCTGCGTGTCACTCCAGTCCAGTCCTTTTGTCTGGGTCTCCGTTTTCTCTCTACTCACCCCAGAAGCCCTGTGAAGACGGGTCGGGGTTTCCATCATACGGTGCTTCACTCCTATACTGCCTTTGCAGGGGTTCCGCACCCGTCTTTGACCCTCTCGCCAGAAAAAACTGAGGCACTCAGACTTAATTTTTCACACACTTGAAGGGCATAAGATTGTCTCCTTGGCCTTCACAACCACCCAGGATGCCCAACTTCATGATCACCTTTTGACAAATGGCAAAACTGAGGCCCAGGGAAGGCCAGTGACTTGCTCAGGCTATACAGAGAGTTAATGCCAGAGCCTGACTCTCAGGCCAGTGCTCCTCCTTTTACCCATAGTACTGGGAGCCCAGGATGCACTGGGTGAGCCATCTATTGAATGGAGAAACCCTCGGATTTAGGGGAAAGGTACCAGAGGAACCCTGAGCTCTGAAGCTACTAGCCAAGTGGCCTTGGGGGAGTTCCTGCCACTCCCTGAGCTCTGCCATCCCTTCTATAGGAAGACAGGTTTGGTGGTGATGGTCCTTAAAGACTCTGCTGGCTTCAACCCTCAGTGTGTGAGACCTGGACACAGGCTGCTGGACTCAGCACCCCCTCCCTGCATGCCTACTCAGAGTTGGAGCCTACTCAGACTTGGCTGTGGGTCATGGAGGGACGAGTAGAGGAGCCTTTGAGTTCCAGACTGGAGCATTCACTCACCCACAGGCCACACACAAGCGGTTCCAGAGTGGATGCACAAAGAGGTCCCCAGAGTTGATGGGGATCACCTGCTCGGGGCCCTCCTTCACAGCAAGGTTGTAGTCGCCTAACACCACCTGGTAGGTCAGGGAGCTCCTGCGGGAGGAAGTGAGGTCAGTCTGGGCCTGACTGGCTCACCTCCCTCCTTCCCCATCATCACCCACTCTCTCCGGCTGCCCAGGTCATAGGCAGGGACAGGGTAGAGAACTCACGAGATGCAGTGGCCCGCAGTCACAACCCAGTCGGGGGCGATGAGGCTGCCACCGCAGGTGTGGTGGAAGCTTCCATTTTTCTCATACTGCAGGGAAACCTGGTGGCCCAGGAAGAGGGCCTGAGTGGGCTGGTCCCCACCATGAGAGTTGCCACCAGTGGCTGTATAGGTTGTGCACTGTGCAACTCTAGAGGGCGCCATTCGCACAGAAAACAAGAGCATGCTCTGAAATGTGCAGCGCACGACCTGCACAGCTGCCTGTGGCGGCCCCATCATTTTTCCGTGGGAGTCACATTTTGATTCTCCAAAGCCTCCCTGCACCAGGACTATGACCTCCCTGGGGACCCCAACGTTCTCTACCTTCTGTCTCCTGAGAGCCCTTGATGGCCCTCTGTTCTATCACACACCCCTTACTCCATCTTTTTTTTTTTTTTTTTTTTTGAGATAGAGCTTTGCTCTTGTTGCCCAGTCTAGAGTGCAATGGTGGCAATCTCAGCTCATTTCAACCTCCACCTCCCGGGTTCAAGCGATTCTCCTGCCTCAGCCTCCAGAGTAGCTGGGATTACAGGCACCTGGCATCATGCCCGGCTAATTTTGTATTTTTAGTAGACATGGAGTTTCACCATGTTGGCCAGGCTGGTCTTGAGTTCCTCACCTCAGCTTCCCGAAGTGCTGGGATTACAGGCAGGAGCCACCATGCCCAGCCCCCCTGACTCTTTTGAACCTCAGATCTTTCAAGGCTTCTTGAGCTTTCTGAAGCACAGCTCACCCTGATGAATTCTTTGCCTCTCTTCTCATTTCCTACACATTCTGATTTTCAAAAGCTCCCTCTAGACCAGGGTTAGCAAACCGTGGACCGTGGGCCACATCAGCCTCCTGGTCTGTTTTTGTAATAAAGATGTCCTGGAAATAGTCACATTCATTTCTGTATTGTTTGTGTCTGCTTTCATGCTACCATGGCACAGTCAAGTCATTAACATCCAAACCATCAAATAACCTAAAATATTCACTCTCTGGCCCTTTACAGAACAAGCCTGCTGACCCTCTCCAATAAAAGTTCCCACGATCATGGGAATGTTCTATATCTTTGCTGTCCAATATGGTAGCCACTAGCCACATGTGACTATCAAACATTTGAAATGTGGCAAGCAGGACAAGCATGGTGGCTCATGCCTATAATTCCAGCACTTCGGGAGGTCAAGACGGGAGGATCACTGGAGCTCAGAAGTTCGAGGCAAGCCTGGGCAACATAGCGAGACCCCATCTCTACAAAAATATATAAAAATTAGCTGCACATGGTGGCACATGCCTGTAGTCCTCTCTACACAGGAGGCTGAGGTGGGATGATTGCTTGGACCTAGGGGATCAAGGCTGCTGTGATCTCAGATCACACCACTGCACTCCAGCCTGGGCAACAGAGCAAGATCCTGTCTCAAAAAAAAAAAGAAAAGAAAAGAAAAGAAATATGGCAAGCACCGAGGAACTGAATTGTTAACATTATTTAAGTAAATTTCAGCTGGCTGCAGTGACTCACACCTGTAATCCCAGCACTTTGAGAGGCTGAGGCAGGTGGATCACCTGAGGTCAGGAGTTCCAGACTGGCCTGGCCAACATACTGAAACCCTGTTTCTACTAAAAATACAAAATTAGCCTGGCTTGGTGCCGCGTGCCTGTAATGCCAGCTACTTGGGAGGCTGAGGTAGGAGAATTGCTTGAACCCAGGTGGCAGAGGTTGCAGTAAGCCAAGATCGTGCCATGGCACTTCAGCCTGGGCAACAAGAGTGAAACTCTGTCTCAATAATAATAATAATTTAATTAAAAAAAATTTTTTTTGAGACAGTCTCACTCTGTCGCCTGGGGCTGGAGTGCAGTGGCACGATCTTGTCTCACTGCAACCTCCGCCTCCCGGTTTCAAGCAGTTCCTCTGCCTCAGCCTCCCGAGTAGCTGGGATTACAGGCGTGAGCCACCGCGCCTGGCCTAATTTAATTAAATTTAAACAACCACAGCACATCAAGTCCAGCCTTCTGAGCTTCCCTCCACTGGCCTTACAAGACCCCTTACTCCCTTATTGCTTTCAGACCTCATAGCCCTGTTGTATCATCCTAGGAATCTAGAAATGAGTCTCTCAAAATTTCACTTCTTCAACACAGTGCCTGAAATTCCACCATCAGTGTGCCAACTCCTTGAGTTAAGCATTACCTTCACCCCCGATTCCACTTTTAAGTTGCAAATAGCCCAGTGAGGGTTACAGATGGAGTGGGCAAAACCTCCCTGTGAAGTAGATGGTCCAAGGGCTGCCTGGTTTTTGGAAGCTGAAGTGGACATTGCAAAGGGAGCAATGGTGTCAAGGCTGGATGCCACACCATTAGAGCTTAGGGTCCAGAGCCCATGGTGGGAATGAGTACAGCTGGTATTGCTCTTACCTGCCAGGGCCAGCTGTAGGGGACCGCATCCTCACCATTGACAACGCGGCTGGAAGGGTGAGAGGAAGGTTGGCCATAGCCTGAGGCTAGAGGGGAGAGGAGAGCTGTCAATCATCTGAAGGGTCCCAACAAGCAAAGAGGAGGCCAGGGTCCCAGTCCAAGCTGTGCTTTCAACGGGCTGTGTGGCCCCATGCAAGCCTCTTTTGCCCTCTGGACCTCAGTAACTACACATGAACTGTGAACATTTAAACTAGAGCAGGGCTTTACAGAATCCCAGGAGTCCAGGGATAGAGATTAAAATGTGGCCTCCTTCATCGGGAGGATTGAAGAGGTTGATACACTTAGAACAATGCCTGGCCCTCGATGAGCCCTCAAAAACTGATAGCTATTGTCATACAGAGTGGAGGCTTTAAAGAAGGACTTCCTGGGGTCAAAGTGCAGCTCTGGGCAGTGTGTGGTGGCTCACACCTGTAATCCTAGTGCTTTGAGAGGGTGAGGCGGGAGGATCGCTTGAGCCCAGGAATTTGAGACCAGCCTGGGCAACATAGCAAGACCTCATCTCTAGAAAAATAAAGTAAAATAAAATAAAGTAGTCAGGTATGGTGGCATGTGCCTGTAATCTCAGCTACTCAGGAGGCTAAGGTGGTAGGATTGCTTGAGGCCAGGATATTGAGACCAGTCTGGGCAACAAAGCAAGACCCCATCTATACAAAAAAAAGCAAAAATAAAAACATTAAGTGCAGCTCTGCCTTTTGTTCTATGATAAGCTACTTTACTTCCCTGAAGGTCGGTAAAATGGGGATAATGATAATACTGATCTCATGCGGCTGTTGTGAAAGTTACATGAGAAAATGTAAGAAAAACCCTAAACATTCTGCCTGGCACATAGTAAGCACTCAATCATGTTATCTGTTACCATTATTGTCAGTCAAGGGAGGCTGCTTGGAAGAGGTGGCCCTGAGCTGGAATGGAATACGGCAGAGAGATGAGGAAAATGTCAGAGCATAGTATATGGAGCCAGGTAGCGGGAGTGTGAGAGGAGAGTTGGAGTGGTAAGTAGAACAATGGAAATTCAACCCAAGACGTCCAACCACAGAGCCCAAACTCTTAACTGTTTGACTTTGTTTACTGCCCCCATCAAGGACTTCCACTACAGCCCTTCATGGTCTTTCTCCATCCACGGTTCCCTCCAGTCTCCTGCTCCATCATAAGCTGAAAGCCCCCATAGTCATGCCCCCGGGTACAAGCTGAGACCCCCTTCTGTGGAACCAGGCGTAGGGTGTCATGGGACTCAAAGCGAGTGGTAGATTTCAAGGATTCCTAGTCTAGGGCAGCCCAGAGAGCACACACACAGGTTGGGGTCTTACCAAAGGCCACAAGGAGGAGGGAACTGAGAAGCCGAAGCATCGTGAGTTTTGTGATGATAAGAAAAGGACACAGAGCCTGGGGCTCTAATATAGGGCAGAAGGTGAGCAGGGGGCTGATTGGGCCCTACTCCCAGAACAGGTGGTGGAACTCCAGGTCTCCCATGGTCCAAGGCCACAGTCCTCACCCACTGCAGATGGAGGAGTGACAGCCAAAGGAAGGACCTAATGTTCCCTCTAACAGGTGGCTGCACAGGTGGCATGGAGTAGCCAACTGATAACAGGGGTTCGGGAAGAAAAACTCATGTCAGGACAAGACCTCCTCTTTCCGAAAGAACAGGGTTAAATCCTGGTTCTGCCACCTCCAAGCTCTGCAACTTTGGGCACATGGCTTAACCTCTCTGAGTCTCAGTTTTCTCATCTCTAACATGAGATTCATATTAGTACCCACCTCCACAAAAAATTTTTTGTTGAGCACTTTTTCTCTATATATCCGGTGCTGTTCTAGGGGATACAGCTGTGAAAAATACATGGTCTCAGCCCTTCTAGAGTTTGAGTCTAGGCCAGGAGCGGTGGCTCACACCTGTGATCCCAGCACTTTGGGAGGCCAAGGCCGGAGGATCACTTGAGGTCAGAAGTTCGAGACATGGTGAAACCCCATCTCTGCTAAAACTACAAAAATTAGCCAGGCATGGTGGTGGGCACCTGTAATCCCAGCACCTGTAATCCTAGCTACTGGGAGGCTGAGGAAAGAGAATCGCTTGAACCCGAGAGGTGGGGAGGCAGAGGCTGCAGTGAGCTGCGATTATGCCACCACACTCCAGCCTGGGCCACAGAGCAAGACTCTCTAAAAAAAACAAAAACAAAAACAAACCAAAAAAACAGAAAAGAAAAGAAAGTGAAACATGGGTGATTGGGGTAGGAATGGGAGTAAGTCATTTAGATGGGGGGACAGGGAAAGTGATATTTGGGCTGAGGAGGTCACATCTGATGGAGTCCTGAGGATAAATAAAAGCCAGCCACGGGAATCCCCGAAAGAAATGCACTCTGAAGGGAGGGGACAGCAGGTATGAAGTTCTGGAGGCTGTAATGGGCTTGGCTTGTTCAAGGAAGGGGAGGCCAGTGTGACAGGAGCTTGGTAGTCAAAGTAGAGAGTGGTGGGAGATGAGGTCAATGAGCAGGCGACCCTGAAAGCTGAATTCATGGGTGATCCAGCAGTTTCCCTCCTAGGTCTCCACCGTGAGAAAATCTTACACGTGCTTCAGGAGGTGTGGATGAGATTGTTTGCCACAGTCCCTGTTCTCAAACCTCAACAGCAAAGACCTAGAAACAACTCCCACGTCCATCAAGGTTCGTACGTGAATATGTGTAGCATATTCACACAATGGATTATTATTTCTTTATAGTGGTGCGATCTTGGCTCACTGCAACCTCCACCTCACGGGTTCAAGCATTTCTCCTGCCTCAGCCTCCTGAGCAGCTGGGATTGCAGGCATGCACCACCACATCAGCTAATTTTTGTATTTTTAGTAGAGATGGGGTTTCACCATGTTGACCAGGCTGGTCTCCAACTCCTGACCTCGGGTGATCCACCCACCTCGACCTCCCAAAGTGCTGGGATTACACGCATGAGCCACTGCACCCGGCCAGATAGGGCAATTTCAATGGATCCTTCCTGGGGGAAAGTCAGACATCTTGCTGGACAGGTTTTCTTTTAGGAGTGACCCCCCCTCCAATCACACCCTAGCCACTCTGATAGCCTGGGTTCGTGGAACGTGTGTGGATACAACGGAAGCAGCTGTGAAAATTCTTCATACTGTGATAAAAATAGCCATGCCCTCCCCTGCCCTCTGTTCCCTATGCGCCCGGACACGTTTATTTACTCAGCTTGAAAGCTCTGAGCCATTCTCCAGACCCTACCCAGGGGTAGAAGGAGGGAGAGGCCCAGGAGGTGGCTGGGGAGAGAGAGGGGTAGGTCTGATACGCCCAGATTCCACTGCAGAGTGTCTGAAACTGACAGGGCCTAAAACGCAATCTAATCCAACCACTTCTGTCTGACAGAAGGGAAAATGATGACCCAGAGAAAAGCCAGGACGCGCTCAAGTCTCCCTGGTTTGTCACTGCTTGGCCTGGTGAAGGGTTAGCCCAAAGGCACAGGGAGGGTCCACTCTCTTTCCCCCAACTTCAAGCAAGAAGCCTTCCCAGCTTCTTAACCAGGTGACCTTGAGCAAGTCCCAGCCTCTCTGTCAGTTCTGCTGGGTCCCCAGGGAGAGGGGCTCCCTGAGGCCGACTGTCCCATCACAACCCCTGCCTGGTTGGTCACTTCAAGGCCTTATGGACCGACACTGTCAGTTGCACAGCTGATTAACTCTCCGAGGCTTTTCTGGCCTAGGAGTAGCTTGAGTGAAATCTCTGAACATGAACCTCCTGCTAACACCTGCTCCCCAAGAGGGAAGACGAGGGATTAGAGCTACTTTAGGCCTCAGCCGGAAGCAAAGCAAGTCATTTCCTGAATAGGAGGTGGAGGTTAGGCCGGAGAGTATGGAAAATTAGGAGGTCAGTCTGGAAAAGAGAGGGAGGGGAGGGAAGCTGGGGAGGGGATGGAGGGGAAGTTGGTGAGCCTTTTTCTTGGACTGGGAGAGTTCGATTCTTTCTAGTTCCCACCCATAGGAAGCTCTTTGAGGGTCAAAACTTTGTCTTATTCCTCTTCGGATTCCCAATGCCTAGAAAGGATCCTGGCATATGGTAGGTTGTCAACAGCACGTATTAAAGGAGGCAACAAATGAATGAAGGAAGCAAAAGGACTCTTCAAACGCCCTCCTCTTCCTACCTTGAAAGCATGTTTGAGCCTGACATTCATGCAGGGTGCACCTGGAGGGTGTCCCCTCTGTGTGGCCTGGAAAAGGGCAGCAGCGTCTGGATGGTGTCCTGATGGGCAGCATTCTAGAGATATTAATAGATGTTTGATGATAAATGGACCCACTAGGATGGAGCCCCCATGGGGCGGGGGGTTTTGTGTGCTTTGTTCAGTGCTGTGGCCTCAGCTCCCAGAATATAACCCAGTGGGCACTCAGTGAAGAACTAAATGTCACATGGGATTGGGAAATACGAGGTCAAAGTTCGAATTGTTCTTTCCTACAGGACTTCTCAGAGCCTTTAATATGCCAATGTTTACAGTGAATCACACACACTGGTCTTAAGTCCAGGACTGTGGTGCCTTATTGCCCTGCAGTTTCTGTGAAAATAAGATATTCCAAATCTAAGCTGTTGGAACTTTAAAATACCTTAGACTTAAGGGAATGAGATACGGGACCTGAGTAACGTAAACAATAAGCCATAACTTTTGGATTAGCTTTTCCTCACCTACATTGTTTTATAAAATGTTGTAAATGACTAAAGGGTGACAGGGCAGACTCTTTCCCTCTTAACTGTCAATCTTCATTATAGATTAACTTCCTTCTTTTCTTTCTCAAACAAAGACTCCTGACTCTCCCATTATCTAAGATAGAATGTTAAATACACAAATTGGAAAGGAAAATAAAACAAACTGTATGGAAAAGAAGACAAATTTTAACTAGCTATATTGTTGTAACTCATAAACCAGCCTGGTATGGAAAATGTTATAGTCCTACTAAATTTCTTTGTTTTCTGCCTGTATGAGCAAGATCTTAATTTTTTTTTTTTTTAATGAGAAGAAGTCTTGTTCTTGTCCCCCAGGCTGGAGTGCGATGGCAAGATCTCGGCTTATTGCAACCTCTGCCTCCCCGGTTCAAGCGATTCTCCTCCCCTCAGCCTCCCACGGAGCTGGAATTACAGGCACCTGCTACCATGCCGGGCTTATTTTTGTATTTTTAGTAGAGGCAGGGTTTCACCACATTGGCCAGACTGGTCTCAAACTCCTAACCTCAGGTGATCCGCCCACCTCGGCCTCCCAAAGTGCTGGGATTACAGGCATGAGCCACTGCGCCCGGCCCTTTTTTCTTTTTTGAGATGGAGTTTCGCTCTTGTTGCCCAAGTTGGAGTGCAATGGCGCGATCTTGGCTCATCGCGACCTCCACCTCCCGAGTTCAAGCGATTCTCCTGCCTCAGCCTCCCAAGTAGCTGAGATTACAGGCATGTGCCACCACGCCTGGCTAATTTTCTACTTTTAGTAGAGACGGGGTTTCTCCGTGTTGGTCAGGCTGGTCTCAAAGTCCCGACCTCAGGTAATCCACCCGCCTCGGCCTCCCAAAGTGCTGGGATTACAGGCGTGAGCCACTGCTCCCGGCTTTTCTTTTTTTTTTTTTTTTTTTTTGAGACAAGTCTTGCTCTTGTCACCCAGGCTGGAGTGCAATGGCATGATCTTGGCTCACTGCAACCTCTGCCTCCCAGGTTCAAGCACTTCTCCTGCCTCAACCTCCTGAGTAGCTGGGATTACAGGCGCCCAGCTAATTTTTGTATTTTTAGTAGAGATGGGGTTTCACCATGTTGGTCAAACTGGTTTTGAACTCCTGACCTCGTGATTGGCCCACCTGGGCCTCCCAAAGTGCTGGGATTACAGTCGTGAGCCACTGTGCCCTACTTTTTTTTTTTTTTAAGAGAGACAGGGTCGGCCGGGCGTAGTAGCTCACACCTGTAATCCCAGCACTTTGGGAGGCTGAGGCGGGCGGGTCACAAGTTCAGGAGATCGAGACCATGGTGAAACCCCATCTCTACTAAAAAATACAAAAAAAAAAATTAGCCGGACGCGGTGGCGGGCGCCTGTAGTCCCAGCTACTCAGGAGGCTGAGGCAGGAGAATGGCGTGAACCCAGGAGGCGGAGCTTGCATTGAGCCAAGATTGTGCCACTGTACTCCAGCCTGGGGGACAGAGCGAGACTCCGTCTCAAAAAAAAAAAAAAAAAAAAGAGAGACAGTGTCTCACTCTGTTGTCTAGGCTGGAGTGCAGTGGTGTGATGATAGGTCAGAGTAGTCTCCAACTCCGGCTCATGCTATCCTCCCACCTCAGCCTCCTGAATGGCTGGGTCTACAGGTTCATGTCATCACACCTGGCTCCAAAACCTTAACTTTTTTTTTTTTTTTTGAGACAGAGTCTTGCTCTGTTGCCCAGGCTGGAGTGCAGTGGCACAATCTCGGCTCACTGCAACCTCCCCCTCCTGGGTTCAAGCGGTTCTCCTGCCTCAGCCTCCCAAGTAGCTGGGATTACAGGCATGCACCACCACACCCAGCTAATTTTTTGTATTTTTAGTAGAGATGGGGTCTTACCAGGTTGGCCAGCCTGGTCTCAAACTCCTGACTTCAAGTGATCTGCCCTCCTCGGCCCCCCAAAGTACTGGGATTACAGGCGTGAGCCACCACGCCCAGTGAGACTTGAACTTTTAACTTTGGAGAACTTACTCCTTTTCTCTGGAACTCATGTTTCTGGATGGCTATTCTCAGATTTTTGCTGGAATAAACTCTTAAAAACTGGATTCTGATCTTTTTGAGGACTACAGGTAAACATTCCCCAGCTACCAGCCCCACCTGTCTCAGATGGGACAGCAGTGTCAGGGATGGGGAAGGAGGCCCTGCAGGTGCCCCACCTGTCGTACAAAGAAGCCACCATGGGAACCCAGGGCTAGGACAGTACGCGGGTATCTCTTGTCCCAGGGAAGGCATCACCCCGGCTAGGAACCAAGGAGGTTATTGAGCAATGGCAGTGGGGACAGGCACAGCCCTTTCCCCACAGCCAGTGCCATACCTTCCCGGTGTTACAGGAAAGGGGTCCCAATCCAGATGCCAAGAGAGGGTTCTTGGATCTTGTGCAAGGAAGAATTTAGGGTGAGTTCATAGAGTAAAATGAAAGCAAGTTTGTTAAGAAAGTAAAGGAATAAAGAATGGTCACTCCATAGCCATGCCCATTTTTATGGTTATTTCTTGTTGATATATTAAACAAGGGGTGGATTATTCATGCTTCCCCTTATTTTAGGCCATATAGGGTAACTTCCTGGCGTTGCCATGGCATTTGTAAACTGTCATGGCACTGGTGGGAGTGTAGCAGTGAGGAGGTCACTCTCATCGCCATCTTGGTTTTGGTGGGTTTGGCCAGCTTCTTTACTGCAACCTGTTTTATCAGCAAGGTCTTTATGACCTGTATCTTGTGCAGATCTCCTATCTCATCCTGTGACCTAAAATGCCTTAACCTTAACTCACTGTCTGGGAATGCAGCCCAGGTCTCAGCCTCTGAGACCTACCTAGCTCTGTCGCTCAGGCTGGAGTGCAGTGGCGCGATCTCGGCTCCCTGCAGCCTCCGCCTCCCAGGTTCAAGCGATTCTCATGCCTCAGCCTCCCCAGTAACTGGGACTACAGGCACGTGCCACCATGCCCGGCTAAGTTTTGTATTTCTGTTGAGACCTGGTTTTGCCATGTTCAGTCTGGTCTCGAACTCCTGACCTCAGGTGATCTGCCTGCCTTGGTCTCCCAAAGTGCTGGGATTACAGGCTGAGCCACCACGGCCAGCCTGACTTGTGTTCTTATATAAAGGGGAAACTGGGACACAGAGAAACCGCATAGAGGGAAGGTGGCCATCTACAAGCCAAGGTGAGGGAACAGAACCTTCGCTTATAGCCCGCAGAAGGAAACAAGCTGCTAATACCCTGATTTCCTCCTTCTGGCCTCTAGGATTGTGAGAAAATCAATTTCTGGTGTCGAAGCCACCCAGTTTGTGATACTTTGTTCTGGCTTCCATGGCATTAAAAGTGATGGCAAAAACCGCAATTATGCTTTTACACCAATCTAAAAATAGAGCATGAAATGGTTCCTCCAGGACAACCACATTCCAGATGAAGAAAAGGGAAGGGGAGAGCTTCACCTTTACGTGGTCAACCTGAAATTTGCACGCATCTCTTCTGCCACAGCCAGAAATTAGCACACGGCCTCACCTTGCTTCCTGGGAGACAGGCAAGCGTGGGTTCCATTCTGCACAGCCCCTGGTCCCTATAAAAAGTCCTCTTATCAAGCAGGGTGCAGTGGCTCACGCATGTAATCCCAACACTTTGGGAGGCCAAGGCGGCCAGATCACGAGGTCAGGAGTTCAAGACCAGCCTGGCCAACATGGTGAAACCCTGTCTCTACTAAAAATACAAAAATTAGCCAGACATGGTGGGGCACACCTGTAGTCCCAGCTTCTTAGGAGGCTGAGGCTGGAGAATTGCTTGAACCTCGGAGGCAGAGGTTGCAGTGAGGTTGTGCCACTGCACTTCAGCGTGGGTGACAGAGTAAGACTCTGTCTCAAAAAAAAAAAAAAAAAAGGCCGGGCACAGTGGCTCACGCCTGTAATCCCAGCACTTTGGGGGGCTGAGGCAGGCGGATCACAAGGTCATGATATCGAGACCATCCTGGCTAACAGTGAAACCCCATCTCTACTAAAAAATACAAAAAACCGGCTGGGCGCGGTGGCTCAAGCCTGTAATCCCAGCACTTTGGGAGGCCGAGACGGGCGGATCAGGAGGTCAGGAGATCGAGACCATCCTGGCTAACACGGTGAAACCCCGTCTCTACTAAAAAATACAAAAAACTAGCCGGGCAAGGTGGCGGGCGCCTGTAGTCCCAGCTACTTGGGAGGCTGAGGCAGGAGAATGGCGTAAACCCGGGAGGCAGAGCTTGCAGTAAGCCGAGATCGCGCCACTGCACTCCAGCCTGGGCAACTGAGCGAGGCTCTGTCTCAAAAAAAAAAAAAAAAAAAGAAAGAAAAGAAAAGAAAGGGAGAGCCAATATTGGGGACAGCCACAGGCCTCTGCCACAAAATACAAATATTTTCAGATGCAAGCAACAGGACACTCTGCCTAAGTGAAACAATGAAGTTGTTTTTTTTTTTTTTTTTTTTTTTTTTGAGACGAGTCTTACTCCATTGCCTAGGCTGGGGTGCAGTCGCATGATGGGAACTCATTGCAGCCTCAACCTTCCTGACTCAGGCGATCCTCCCACCTCAGCCTGCTGGGACTGCAGGCATGCACCACCACGCCCAGGTAATTTTAAAATATTTTTTGTAGAGATAAGGTTTCGCCATGTTGCCCAGGCTGGTCTCAAACTATTGAGGTCAAGTGATCTGCCTGACTCGGCCTCCCAAAGTGCTGGGATTACAGATCTGAGCCACCATGCCTGGCCACAAATAGGAAATGTACAATCTCACAGGTCTTGACTTTAAGTGGAGAGGCAGGGGAGCCGAAGAGAGGTGCATCTGAGCTCAGGCTTAGGATTTCTGCCGTTCCCCGGCTCTGCCCCACACCGGCTGCTGGCTTCCTCCTCAGGCTGGAAGGCTGCCTTTGTCAGTCACAGTCAAACCAGAAAACAGAAATCTCAAGTATTTGAAGTACAGGGAATTTAATCTGGGGAATTGGCTGCCTAGTGAGGGAGGTGCAGAGAAGCCAGCAGGGAAGATGTGGGAACCCAGAGATGAGCACAGCTCCCTCCCAAGGTGGTAGGACAGAGAGAGAAGATGCTGGCAGCTGGAGCCCAGGAGCAGAGGTCACCTCGCCAAAGCTGGGCACAGCCCAGGCATGTCTGGTGGGAGCCGTGGAGGAAGTGTAGGGAGAGAAGGACCTTTGGGAGGACAGGAGGGAGGTTTCTCTCTCCCTCCTGCCTTCCAATCTGCCACTGGAAGCCTGCGGTCATAGGTGCCTGGGAAATCCCGCCTGCCCCTGCCCAGCCATGATACAGTGAGGAATAAATCTAAGGACTGGAGCTTCTCTAGGAAGGGAGCAGAGAAGTGGGGCTGGAGATTCCTGCAGGCCACAGGGGGCCTTTGAAGGGTTTTCCACAGGAAAACGTGATCCAGCTTATGTCTTGAAGCGTTATCTCTGGTTGCTGAGTGGGAAACGGTTTGAAGAGGGGCCAGAATGCCATCAGGGAGGCTAGTGTGGGTTTTGCAGAGGTTCCCCAGGTAACCAGGGTGGGGGCAATGGAGGAGCGGATGGGCTGAGGTCGAGGGAGGTTTTCAAGAAAGACAAAATCTGAGTCCAGGCGCAGTGACTCACACCTGTAATCCTAGCAGTTTGGGAGGCTGAGGTAGGTGGATCACTTGAGCCGAGGAGTTTAAGACCAGCGTGGGCAACGGGGTGAAACCCCATTTCTACAAAATAATACAAAAATTAGCCGGGCATGGTAACATGCACCTGTAGTCCCAGCTACTTGGGAGGTTGAGGTGCAAGGGTCACTTGAGCCCAGGAGGTCTAGGCTGCAGCGAGCCGTGATGGAGTCACTGTATTCCAGCCTGGACAACAGAACGAGACTGTGTAGAAAAAAAAATTTTTTTAAAAAGAAATTCAGAAATATTTGGCTTTGAAAAATAAATAAATAAATACAATTTCTTTTCTTTCCTTCTTTCCTTCTTTTTTTCTTTCTTTTTTTTTTTTTTTTTGGAGATGGGGTCCTTTCTGTTGAGCAGGCTGGAGTGCAGTAGTGCGATCTCAGCTCACTGCAACCTCCGCCTCCCAGGTTCAAGCAATTCTTCCCCCTTCAGCCTCCCGAGTATCTGGGACTATAGGCATGCGCCACCATGCTCAGCTAAATTTTTGTATTTTTATTGGAGACGGGATTTCGCCATGTTGGCCAGGCTGGTCTCGAACTCCTGGCCTCAAGTGACCCACCTGCCTCAGCCTCCCAAAGTGCTGGGATTACAGTCATGAGCCACAGTGCCCAGCCATAAATACAATAACTTTTTTAAAAGAAAATTTAGTACTTTGTTGATTTAAAGAAAATTATCCTTGGTATTTTAGTGCGGAAATACATCAAAGCATGACTGTAACTATCTTAAAAGCGGATATTGTTATGTGGTGTCAGGACATCTGGACATCCTGCCATCGTCGGAGTTTGCCTTGCAGGAATTACTAAACCGCTTCCTTTGCCAGAAACATCTCATGGCCGTGAGTTGTGACTGGCTAGGAGTGTGTCTTGCTAGTTTGAAGATGCAGTTGATTTTATTATTTTATTATTTTATTTTATATTATTTTTTGGGACACAGTGTCACTCTGTCACCCAAGCTGGAGTGCAGTGGCACAATCTCGGTTCACTGCAAACTCTGCCTCCCGGGTTCAAGCGATTCTCCTGCCTCAGCCTCCTGAGTAGCTGGAATTATGGGTGCCTGGCACCATACCTGACTAATTTTTGTATTTTTAGTAAAGAGGGGGTTTCTCCATGTTGGCCAGGTTGGTCTTGACCTCCTGACCTCAGGTGATCCACCCACCTCGGCCTCCCAAAGTGCTGGGATTATAGGAATGAGCCATCGCACCCAGTGACAGTTGATTTTAAAATGGTGTCACCCTGACTCTCTTATTCTCTGTTTCCCTAACAGTGTCACCATGGACCCAGGCTCTTGCCATCTTTGCACTCCGCCAGCCTCAGTGTGTTGCCCGCTCCGGGCTGCCTCCTTCATCTCCCAGGAGAAGACTTTGAGACAGGATTTGAATGCAAGTGATTTATGTGGGAGGAGATCCCAAGAAGCACGTATAGGGGAGTGGGGAAGTAGACAGGGAAGAGAGGGAAGCCAGAACAGGGGATGTTCATGGACAACTGGCACCCGATCCCACTAGGGAGCTCGGAGTCAAAGCCTCAGAGCTGCGATCTGAGGTGAGGATGCTGCCCATGCACCTTCCATGCATGCACCCAGTGAACACCTAGTGTGCACAGGTAAGGACTACTCACACACACTTCTCCATAGCACCAGAGCACGCTTGTAGGCGAATAGCCTGCAAAAGTGACATCATCATGAAATGAAACTGCCATGATGACCGATGTCTGACTCCGGCATACCACAGTGGTTTGCAGCAATTTTATTATTTTTATTTTTATTTTTATTTTTTATTTTTTGAGACGGAATCTCACTCTGTCACCCAGACTGGAGTGCAGTGGCTGGATCTCAGCTCACTGCAAGCTCCGCCTCCCGGGTTTATGCCATTCTCCTGCCTCAGCCTCCCGAGTAGCTGGGACTACAGGCGCCCGCCACCTCACCCGGCTAGTTTTTTGTATTTTTTAGTAGAGACGGGGTTTCACCGTGTTAGCCAGGATGGTCTCGATCTCCTGACCTCGTGATCCGCCCGTCTCGGCCTCCCAAAGTGCTGGGATTACAGGCTTGAGCCACTGCGCCCGGCCAATTTTATTATTTTTTTAAGACAAAGTCTCACTCTGTCACCCAGGCTGGAATGCAATGGTGCAATCACTGCAGCCTTGACCCCACCAGACTCAAGTGATCCTCCCACTTTAGCCTCGTGAGTAGCGGGGACTATAGACACACACCATCACACCTGGCTAATTTATTTAAAAAAAAAAAAACATTGAGGCCGGGTGCAGTGGCTCATGCCCGTAATCCCAGCACTTTGGGAGGCCGAGACAGGCAGATCACCTGAGGTTGGGAGTTGAGACCAGCCTGACCAACATGGAGAAACTCCATCTCTACTAAAAATACAAAATTAGCAGGGTGTGGTGGCGCATGCCTGCAATCCCAGCTACTCGGGAGACTGACGCGGGAGAATTGCTTGAACCCGGGAGGCAGAGGTTGCAGTGAGCTGAGATCGCACCATTGCATTCCAGTCTGGGCCACAAGAGCAAAACTCCGTCTCAAAAAAAAAAAAAAAAAAAATTGTACGTACAGGGTGTCACTGTGTCACATAGTGCTGGGATTATAGGCATGAGTCACCGTGACTGGCCAGCAAGTTCTTAAATTCTTCAGCAAGTTCTTAAGACAATGGCTGTATCTATGGCTGTAGCATAGATAACCCTTCATAAAAACGCTAATCATGGCCCGGCGTGGTGGCTCACGCCTGTAATCCCAGGCTTTGGTAGGCTGAGGCAGGTGGATCACAAGGTCGAGATTGAGACTATCCTGGCCAACATGGTGAAACCCTGTCTCAACTGAAAATACAAAAGTTAGCCAGGTGTGGTGGTGGACACCTATAATCCCAGCTACTTGGGAGGCTGAGGCAGGAGAATCGCTTGAACCCGGGAGGTGGAGGTTATAGTGAGCTGAGATTTCGCCACTGTACTCCAGCCTGGTGACAGCGAGACTCCATCTCAAAAAAAAAAAAAAAAAAAAAAAAAAGCTAATCTGGACTCCCCAGTGGTCAAGAGCTTCAGAATGTCTGAGACATGAGCAGCTGCACATGTCTTTACCCTAAAAACTTGCTATAAAAAGGATATTTTCTGGAGGGTGGGTACAGAAATTGCTTGCAATTGCTCGACGGTGTCGCTATGGATAGATCTCAAAAGCTTTTGCATTTTATTGAGTAAATGAATTTGCAACTTCTGTTTGCAAGTCCCTATTTTCTTTCCAATAAACTGGACTTGTCAGCCTGTTTCTTCAGCCTCTCAGCTCCCTCGGTCTTGCAGTGGTTTGCGTAGGCCTGCTCACCGCAGGACAGTGATACACAAGCACAAACTCAGAATGTGCACCCCGGCACCCTCGTGTACAGACCCCTCCTGTGTACAACACCGGAGCACACACATCCATGGTACACTCACATTCCGGAGCACATATCCTGTCCCCCCTTCCCAGGAAAACAAACATACATCTGCTACTGCTTCTTACTCTGGCCTTTGGCTTGGGCCTGACAAAAGCTAGGGCATTAGGCCGGGTGCAGCAGCTCATGCCTGTCATCCCAGCACTTTGGGAGGCTGAGGCGGGCGGATCACCTTAGGTCAGGAGTTCAAGACCAGCCTGGCCAATATGGTGAAACCCCGTCCCTACTAAAACTTACAAAAATTAGCCAGGCATGGTGGCACACACCTGTAGTCCCAGCTACTGGGGAGGCTGAGGCAGGAGAATCACTTGAACCCGGGAGGCAAAGGTTGCAGTGAGCCGAGATGGAGCCACTGCACTCTAGCCTGAGCAACAGAATGAGATTGGTCTCAAAAAACAAACAAACAAACAACAACAAACAAAAGGGTAGGGAGTTAAACATTTATGACAAGGACCGTATTCTTAGAAGCCCTTAGAATAGAACTACTGGCAGAAGTTGCAGTGCATCAGGAGTTAGTGGGGAGCCAGGGCAGCCGCTTCCCAGAGTCACACTTGGACTCTCCAGCCTAGGATGCAACATCCCAAGTTACCAGCAAGGGGCGCCCGAGAGCCATGACTGTCTCCAGGTGTTTTCCAGGAAGTTTCCAGGTGTGAGGGTGCGTTTGTCTCTGGGTGAGTCTGAGGGACAGGGCAGATCTCAGAGCCTCCTTTTAGGGGTTGAGTTGAGTGTGGTGGGCACAGTCACCACCAATTCTGGGGACTGCCTCACTCAGTTTCCAATGCCCTGGCACAGAGCTGGTGCTCAGTTTGTGTTAGATGAGTGGATGAATTAACAAATGAATGAATGGATGACTGGGGAATGAAAAGAGAGGAGAGAACTCAAGAGAAAGAAGGTAAAAAGAGAAGGATGGACCCCAGAGATTAGAGGGGAGTTGGAGGAAAGAGAGATGCAGGGAATGGCAGGGAGGAGTCAAGGGGTGGATGAGTGACTTGGGGGCAAGAGCTCAGTCGGCCAGCCTCCAAGCCTTGGCCCAAAAGTCTCCCTCCCAGATGCCTCCCACTGCTGCCCTCTGCAATGTTCATCTTTCTAGGCTGGTTGGGACTGGTACCTCCTCCAGGAAGCCCTCCCTGAGCACCTCCCCTTTGGGACCAGTCCTTCCTCCCACAGCTCTGCGGATTGTACCAGGGACCCTCTGCTCTGGCTGAAATGTGGGCAGTTGTGTCAGACAAACCCAGATTTGGTTTGAATTCCTGTTCAATCATAATTGTGTGATCTTTGTCAAGACACCTAACCTCTCTTTTTTTTTTTTTTTTTTTTTTTTTTTTTTTTTTTGAGGCGGAGTCTCGCTCTGTCGCCCAGGCTGGAGTGCAGTGGCGCGATCTCGGCTCACTGCAAGCTCCGCCTCCCGGGTTCCCGCCATTCTCCTGCCTCAGCCTCCCGAGTAGCTGGGACTACAGGCGCCGCCACCACGCCCGGCTAATTTTTTTGTATTTTTAGTAGAGACGGGGTTTCATTGTGTTAGCCAGGATGGTCTCGATCTCCTGACCTCGTGATCCGCCCGTCTCAGCCTCCCAAAGTGCTGGGATTACAGGCTTGAGCCACCGCGCCCGGCCTTTTTTTTTTTTTTTTGAGACGGATTCTCGCTCTGTCACCCAGGCTGTAGTGCAGTGGCGCAATCTCAGCTCACTGCAACCACCGCCTCCCAGGTTCAAGCGATTCTCCTGCCTCAGCCTCCCAAGTAGCTGAGATTACAGATATGCACCACCACGCCCAGCTAATTTTTGTATTTTTATTAGAGATGGGGTTTCACCATGTTGGCCAGGCTGGTCTCGAACTCCTGGCCTCAAGTGCTTCACCAACCTCAGCCTCCCAAAGTGCTGGGATTACAGGCGTGAGCCACTGCACCCAGCCTGAGACACTTAACCTCTCTGTGCCTCAGTTTCTTCACCTAGGGTAACATCAATAGCTCCCTCACAAGGTTTCTGTGAGAATTCAAGGAGATAAAGCGCTGAACACTGGGCTTGGCCCATAGGAAGCACTGAAGAGAGGGCAGCAATGATTGCTCTCCTGTCCCAGAGAATCCCAAGCTTAAGTGCTCCGTCCCATTGTCAAGTTGTTTGCTGTAGCTTGGGTTCATAGCATATTGTCATCAGAGCCTGTAGTGAACACCCCTGCTCAGTGAATATATGTTCCCTGATAACACTCCTCTGTAATTCATTTTTTTGACATGTAAGAGAATATTTATTTCAGTGTTGCTTGAAATAACGAAACATAATTGGAAACAACTGAAAAGTATGCATATTGATGGGGGACTGGATGCATTGTGGTGTATATAGAATGCGATGTTAAGCAGTGAAAATGATTAAATTAGAGTCATATGTGTCATTATGGATAGATCTCAAAAGCATTTTATTGAGTAAAAGAGCACATTACAGAATAATGCATTCAGTAGAATGTCATAGTATGTGTAACATTTGAATCCATGAAGATCAGTGCTATGCCATATACAGCAATGTGTAGGAATAGGATAAATACGTGTAGCAAAGATAATCAGAGATTAGATGGTGCCACCCTCCAAGAAGAAAGGGTGTGAAGTTGGCCAGGGCTTCAGCTGTATCTGGAAGCTTAACTTGTTTTGAGCTCCTTGAATATGGTAAAGGAAGAGAATTCATGTGAGACCGTCTCTATTTTAATCCCTAAGCGTGAAATAGGATGAAGCAACTGAGGCTCAGGGAGGCGTGGCAAAGTGTCCACACTTTCCCAGCCACTGAGAAGTAGAGGTGGGAACTGAACCCAGAGCTCCTGACCTCAGCGCCTTCCCTGCCAGGGCAGGCTGCTTGGAACTGCTGGTGGTGGTTTCAGAGGCAAAGAATGTACCCAAGTTGCTACAGCAGGGCAGCTCTGCCAGGCTGAGCAAGAACGGTGGGCTTTTTGGTCCACTGGGTCCAGGGCTCAGCCCATGCCCGGTAGGAGCTTGGGCCCAGGCCAAGCCCAAGGAAGGTTTCCGGTCTTAAGGTCTGTTTCCTGGCACTCTCCTGGTGGAGTCAGAGGTCAGGGCTGGAGCCAGGCTTGGGCAGGGTCTCCACTGCAGGAAGTGGAGGCCTCTGAGCCTCCAATCCAGTTTCCCTTTTACTCCCGCCACCTCCCTCACCTCTCCGGGCATCCAGGGGCACAGGAAGGAGGAGGTGCATGAGTGGGCACCAGTCCTAAGGAGATCCAAGGCTTCCTGTCCAGGAACCCCAAACCCTTTAGGGGCAGAGGCGTTCTGGTACACAGGCTGGCAATCATTCATCTGTCCTCTCCTCTTTCCATGAACCCACTAAGTGCCAGAGCCTGTACCAGGCCCTGGGGAGACAGCCCCTACCCTCTAGGGCCTCAGTGGCTGGTGGGAAGAGATTTGATATGTAAATAAACAGACAGCTAGTAGACAATACTTGTGTGGACTGAAGTCAATGAAAATTATCCAATAAAGTATGAGGTCTGGAAGGGCCACTAGAGACTGGCTAGTACGGCCCAGAGAAAGGCTGGGACTTGTCAATGTCATAGAGTGGTTCAACAGCATAGCACTGACAATAGAACCCAGGACTCCAGACGCAATCCAGGGCTCTTTCTGCTGTGTCCTACCCCTGCATTTTCTATTCAAGTGTATCATTGTGAAAAATTTCAAGTGAACAGAAAAATTGAAACAGAACCATGCCCCTTGGGACGCCACCAGCAGGCTTTGCCGCATCCTCTCAGTGATCATGGCTGGTGCCTTCCCAGTCTGAACAAGATGCTCTCTTTGTTTCCTGGGACGTATTTCGTCTCAGGGGTAGAGGCTTCTTTCATTAATTTTAATACTATTATTATTATTATTTTTCTCACCCAGGCTGGAGTGCAGTGGCGTGATCTCAGCCCACTGCAGCCTCTGTCTCCCGGGTTCAAGTGATTCTTCTGTCTCAGTCTCCCAAGTAGCTGGGATTACAGGCACGCGCCACCACACCCAGCTAATTTTGTATTTTTAGTAGAGACGGGGTTTCTCCATGTTGGTCAGGCTGGTCTCCAATTCCTGACCTCAGGTGATCTGCCCACCTCAGCCTCCCAAAGTGCTGGGATTACAGGTGTGAGCCACCGCAGCTGGCCTTCTTTCATTAATTTTAATTTTAATTTTTGTAAGGTATTGTTTTTTGTTTGTTTAAGACAGAGAGACCCAGGCTGGAGTGCAGTGGCGCAACCTTGGCTCCTTGCAACCTCCACCTCTCAGGTTCAAGTGATTCTCTTGCCTCAGCCTCCTGAGTAGCGGCAATTACTTGCGGGCCCCACCACACCCAGCTAATTTTTGTGATTTTTAGTAGAGACAGAGTTTCGCCATGTTGGCCAGACTGATCTCAAACTCCTGATCTCAAGTGATCTGCCCACCACAGCCTCCCGAAGTGCTGGGATTGCAGGCCTGAGCCACCGTGCCCAGCCTAAAAGAATTGCTTTTCAAAAAAAAATTTTTTTTTGTAGAGACAAGGTCTTGCTCTGTTGCTCAGGCTGGAGTGCAGTGGCGCAATCATGGCTCACTTGCAGCTTCGAACCCCTGGGCTCAATCGATCCTCCTGCCTCAGCCTCCCAGAGGAAATGGCTTTTACCTCACAATGTTATTGAAAGGGGGTGCTTGTCTAAAGCATCCTGCCACCTTGGCCTCCCGAAGTGCTGGGATTACAGGCATGGGCCACTGCATCCAGCCTCAGCCTCCCAAAGTGCTAGGATTACAGACATGGCCACCGCATCCTGCCTCGGCCTCCCGAAGTGCTGGGATTACAGGCATGGCCACCGCATCCTGCCTCGGCCTCCCGAAGTGCTGGGATTACAGGCATGGCCACCGCATCCTGCCTCGGCCTCCCGAAGTGCTGGGATTACAGGCATGGCCACCGCATCCTGCCTCGGCCTCCCGAAGTGCTGGGATTACAGGCATGGCCACCGCATCCTGCCTCGGCCTCCCGAAGTGCTGGGATTACAGGCATGGCCACCGCATCCTGCCTCGGCCTCCCGAAGTGCTGGGATTACAGGCATGGCCACCGCATCCTGCCTCGGCCTCCCGAAGTGCTGGGATTACAGGCATGGCCACCGCATCCTGCCTCGGCCTCCCGAAGTGCTGGGATTACAGGCATTGGCCACCATGCCCAGCCAAGAGCTTCTTTAAGTGGAAGCTGGGAGGTGTTTTCTGACACCAACCACTTTTTCATTTATTTGACACCAACTGGGTACGCAACAATTCAATTCATTTCTGACACTGTCTACCTGATTTTAGCATCAGATCCCACAAGTTAAAGGGCTCGGGGCTCAGCCCCACAAGACTGTCCCCCTTCAGACACCAGTTGAAAGTCCTGGGCTGGGCGCGGTGGCTCAAGCCTGTAATCCCAGCACTTTGGGAGGCCGAGGCGGGTGGATCACGAGGTCAGGAGATCGAGACCATCCTGGCGAACACGGTGAAACCCCGTCTCTACTAAAAAAATACAAAAAACTAGCCGGGTGAGTTGGCGGGCGCCTGTAATCCCAGTTACTCGGGAGGCTGAGGCAGGAGAATGGCGTAAACCCGGGAGGCGGAGCTTGCAGTGAGCTGAGATCCGGCCACTGCACTCCAGCCTGGGCAACAGCACGAGACTCCGTCTCAAAAAAAAAAAAAAAAAAAAAAAAAAAAAAAAAAAAAAAAAAAAAAAAAGAAAGTCCTGGGGCCACCTCACCCCCCATAATTCTGACCAACCAGCTATAAATTGGAGACTCCCACAACCCGCTCCTCAGATTTAATAATTTGCTATTAATAGAACAGCTCACAGAACCCAGGAAAGTGATTTAATTACATCTACTGGTTTATGATAAAGAATACAAATAGCCAGGCATAGTGGCTCATGCCTGTAATCCCAGCACTTTGGGAGGCCTAGGTGGGAGGATCACTTGAGTCCAGGAGTTCAAGACCAGCTTGGGCAACATAGTGAGACCCCATCTCTATAAAAAAGAAACAAAATTAGTCGGGTGTGGTGGTGTCCACCTGTAGTCCCAGCTACTCTGGAGGCTAAGGTGAGATAGGATGACTTGAGCCTGGGAGTTTGAGGCTGCAGTGAGCTATGATCATGCCACCGCACTCCAACCTGGGTAACAGAGCAAGACCTTGTCTCAGAACAAACAAGCAAACAGACAGACAAAAAGGTTACAATGAACAGGCAGCTGAAGAGGTTGGGAAGGGTCCCGAGACTGGAGGACACCATTACTGAGACCAATAGGACTGGAACAGGCTTTAGAGACCATTTGGTCCCCCATTTGGTCCTCCAAACTCCTTTTCCAGTTGGGCAAACTTAGGCCCAACTCATTCAGCAAATTAATAACAGAGCCGGGTCTAAAACCCAGTTTTCTCAACTGTCAAATAATGGTGGCAACAACTAGTATTGATCGAGAGACTGCTACCTTAGGGATAAACCTGGTGGAGCAGATATGATATGATCTTAGGTGAGGAACCTGAGTCTCAGAAAAGAGAAATAACTTACCCAGAGTAACCCAGCTGGTACATCTGGTACAAAGAAGAACCTCACTGCTAAATTCCTCTCTTGAGAAAATGACTCTTTTTTGTTTGTTTGTTTTTGAGACAGAGTCTTGCTCTGTTACCCAACCGACGTGATCCCAGCTCACTGTAGCCTCGACCTCCTGGGCTCAAGTGATCCTCCCACCTCAGCCTCCCGGGGGAAATGGCTTTTACCTCACAATGTTATTGAAAGGATGTGTTCGTCTAAAGCATATTTGCAGGAAGGAACAAGTTGTCATCTGTTGCTCCCACATCTTAGTGGGGTTGGCAGAAGGAAGTCTGCTCCTTTGTCAAGGAAACCCCCACCACCCACCCCAGCTGAGAGTCAAGAGAGCCAGGAGTCACTCTGCCGGGTACAAGAAAGAACGGGGAATGCTGGCTTTTCTAGTCAACAGCTGAAAGCCATCCATTTTTCAGGCTCAGCAGCCAGAGGGTGGGAGGCCTACTGGGGCGGTGGGAGCCCTGCAATAGGGGCGGGGGAAGAGAGAAGCTGGAGAAAGGTTTCCTGTGGGAGTAGCAGTCACAGAGCAGTGTGGCGAGGGCTGCAACTTTGCTGACAGAACATGACAGTCACAGAAGGTGAAGCAGCAAGAGGGGCTAAGCATTGACCCAGAAGCAGAGATTCAGAGTGAGGGGTGACAAAAGGCCATAACAGCCCCCTGGGCTCCCTGAAAAATAGCAGGGAAGGCTCTGGACTTCCCACAGCCCACGGGATGGAGACTTGAGCCATTATATCTGACTATGAAAAGAAAGGGGCTGGGCGCAATGGCTCATGCCTGTAATCCCAGTACTTTGGGAGGCCGAGGCAGGAGGATCATTTGAGGTCACAAGTTCAAGACCAGCCTGGTCAACATAGTGAAACCCCATCTCTACTAAATATAAAAAAATTAGCTGGGCATGGTGGCACATGCCTGTAATTCCAGCTACTCGGGAGGCTGAGGGAGGAGAATCACTTGAACCTGGGAGGGGGAGGTTGAAAGGTTGAAGTGAGTCAAGATTGTGCCACTGCACTCCAGCCTGGGAGACTCTGTCTCAAAACAACAACAACAACAACAACAAGTCCTGATGTGCCATATATGCCAATTCCTGGGGTCTAAATATTTTCCTCATGGCTGATTTCAAGCTACCTGTGGTTTAACAGCCACTCATCATATTTCAGAACATTTAACAATTGGCTCTTGTGGGCCAGCACACAGCTGCAGCCACTTGTAAGGTAATCAAGCACTCGGAAATGTGCCGGGGACACGGGGAGCACTTTGTGAACACTCGCTGGGATCGCCAGCCAGTCAAGTCAACAGTGTTCAGGAAGTCCCCTCTCTACCTCCACTTCACAGAATAGGAGATTGAGGTTTGGAGAAGTTCACCTGTTTGCCCCAGGTCACAGCACAAGCCACTTACTTGCCATCCTACCTTCCATGAGCACTGTTCTCTCAGCAAGGTTTTACATAAGCCTGCCTGTGACCATCCTCCTGCCCCCTCCTTACAGGGAATTTCCCAGGCCCCATCAAGATGGGAGCCCTGCTGCCTCCCAGATTGGCTGCTCTACCCGCAAAGCCCTCAGCTAGGAAGGCGGGAAGCTCTCGCTGGCCGGGACTCCTGCCAAGCCACTCCTGCCCCAGTGCTCCTGAGCTCAGATCTGCCCTGGCTTGTGCCTGCCACACGTGGGCTTGGGGAAGCGCTGTTTTTGGCAGCAGGTGACCAGGGGCCCCATATCCTTGAGGGTGTTAGGTGAGGAGGATGCGTGACTCACTGTGCTCTGGTGGGTATAAGGTTGCAGCTGGGGGAGGGCCAGATCATGGCCCAGGAGAGATTTTTCAGTCCTGCAGGCAAGTTGGCTCCAAGCCAGGTATAGGCTCCAGTCACAGTGCCAACAGTTGCCTGAGGCTGGACATAGATGCCCTTCAGGCAGGGTGGAGGACTCTTGGCTCTAGCTGTCCCTGAACTGACCTGGGTGTCACAAACATGTGGTTGCTGAGCTGGGCTTATAAGAGCCTGAGTCCTGGGTGAAGGGATAAGGGGACACTTCCCACCCTCTCAGGCCGCAGGTCAGGAGAGAAACTGCTGAGGGGCAGGTGAAGGGTTAATGGGCAGCACCTGAGGTGAAGGGTTAATGGGCAGCACCTGAGGACAGGGTCCTCAGGTCTCTGGAGAAGGGAGCTACTCCCCCGACCCAGGGGAACGCAGAGAATGAGATGCCCTGGAACTCGTGCTTGGGGTTGGGGGAGGGCCCCAGTGTTCTTGGTGAGCACAGGATGGGCAGAGGATGTTGGTGGGACTGTGGCCCTTGAGGGGTGGGAGGGGGGATAGGTGAGAAGGAGGAGAGCTGGTTGGCGGGGGGTGCAGGGGGAGGGCAACGAATGATGCAGAGCTACTTTTCAGCCAGTTCATCCTTGGCAATGAAGCCAAGGATCCAATGCTGGAGGTGGTGGAGAGGGGCCAGGTGGGGTAGGGACGGGGGTGGCACTGTGGCTGGAGATGGCTGGACAGAGCACCCATGACCCAGGACCTTCTGAGACTCTGGCATCTTCTCTGCAGCACTGGGAGCGGGGGCAGCTGGGCTTGGCTGGGGAGTGGAGGATGGAGCGAGTGGGGGATGGTACTGTCGCTGCCCACCATCCTGTCTCCAGGCTGGACCCCTCCCAGTGCTGCTCAGTTCACAGGGCCACTTCCTGAGTCCTCACTGAGTGGGAGGGACAGCCTACCCCCTTTTGCACTGAAGAAGGCCAGGTTCTCACTCAAGCCTCCTGGGCAGGCTTGGGCAAGTCTCTAGCCCTCTCTGAGCCTCGATTACCTCATCTGGAAAACAAAATACCTCTTAGGGGTGCCGTGAGGATTAAATGGGAGGGAAGGAGGCTGAGAAGGGCCTGGGACCCACAGTGTCATGTTCTGAGGCACATGATATGTGCCTCACCAATGTCGGCTTCCCAGGGTTGAGCCTAGGAAAGAGGTGGGGCAGGCCTCTTCCCCACATCCTTCCCATCATGCGCCCCGGGCTTGGAGTCAGCTGGACTCCAGCCGGCCCAGCCTAACTCCAGCCCGGGCCCTAAGAGCCCAGGATCGAAGGCCAGAACTTCCCCTCCCCTACCAGGAAGGGGGGCTCCCGCTTCCCACTCTTGACTCCCAGCCCCTTCTGGCTCTGAAGGCCTCTGTGACCCTCAGTGAGCCTGGAGGTTCCCCGGAGGTGGGAGGCCGCAGAGGGACTGTCCTGATCTAGGACACAGCCCGGCTTTCTGGGAAGATGGAGGAATAGCACAATCTTCCTGAAATAATTGTCCTAGAGCTATTTCCAGTGCCTCTTAGGCCAGAAATGGGTAGTGATCTTGATGCCTGGGACCTTCAGGGCAAGCATCCTAGAGAGGCCCAGCCCTCTTGCTGGGTGCCTGCCCACCCAGCCACCCCGCCCAGAGCTGAACCAAGCCCTGGCTCAGGCCCCACAAGGGAACTGTAGACACGGCTTCCCTGGTCCACGGAGCTCCCTTGCACTCCTCTTCCGCCGGCTGTGGGCAGCCCTTCTGATCCCTCCTCCTGGCTCCCTGTTTCAGCAGCTGTAACTATCCAACCCAGGCAAAAGACTCCTAGTGACTGTGGACTGTGTATTGTGACGGGCCCACACAGGGGTTTCTATTACTAAAGAACTTTGTAATCCTGGATGTGGTCATTAGCAAACATCAGATAAACCCAAATTGGAAAACATTCTCCAAAATAACTGGTATGCACTCTTCAAAAATGTCAAGGTCATAAAAGACAAAGGTCGAAGGAGTCTAAACAGTCGTAAGAACTAAACGCAATGCCTGATCCCGAAATGAATCCTGAATCAGGAAAATAATTGCCATGAAGGACATGAGAGGGATAATAGGTGAAATTTGAATATGGGCTGTAGATTTGATAATAGTACTATAGTGAAGTTCAGTGTCCTGAATTTGATCATTACAGTGTGCATATGTTAGAAAATGTCCTTGTTGGCCAGGCACGGTGGCCACGCCTGTAATCCCAGCACTTTGGGAGGCCGAAGTGGGTGGATTACCTGAGGTCAAGAGTTTGAGACCAGGCCGGGTGTGGTGGCTCAAGCCTGTAATCCCAGCACTTTGGGGGGCCGAGACGGGCGGATCACGAGGTCAGGAGATCGAGACCATCCTGGCTAACACGGTGAAACCCCGTCTCTACTAAAAAATACAAAAAACTAGCTGGGCGAGGTGGTGGGAGCCTGTAGTCCCAGCTACTCAGGAGGCTGAAGGAGGAGAATGGCGTGAACCTGGGAGGCGGAGCTTGCAGTGAGCTGAGATCCGGCCACTGCACTCCAGCCTGGGCAACACAGCGAGACTCCATCTCAAAAAAAAAAAAAAAGTTTGAGACCAGCCTGGACAATATGGTGAAACCCCGTCTCTACTAAAAATACAAAAATTAGCTGGGCCTGGTGGCTTGCGCCTGTAGTCCCAGCCACTGGGGAGGCTGAGGCAGAAGAATCACTTGAACTTGGGAGGCAGAGGTTTCAGTGAGCCGAGATCACACCACTACACTCCAGCCTGAGCGACAGAGCAAGACTCTATCTTAAAAAAAAAAAAATGTCTGGGCACAGTGGCTCCCACCTGTAATCCCAGCACTTTGGGAGGCCAAGGCAGGCGAATCACCTGAGGTCGGGAGTTTGAGACCAGCCTGGCCAACATGGTGAAACCCTATCTCTACTAAAAATACAAAAAATTAGCCAGGCATGGTGGTGCATGCCTGTAATCCCAGCTACTTGGGAGGCTGAGGCAGGAGAACTGCTTGAACCCAGGAGGTGGAGGTTGCAGTGAGCTGAAATTGTGCCATTGCACTCCAACCTGGGCAACAAGAGCGAAACTCCATCTCAAAAAAAAAGAAGAAAAGAAAATGTCTTTGTTTTCCTATCATGAGATACACATGGAAGTAACAGGGTGAAAGATCCTGTTGTCTGCAACTTACTCTCAAAATAATAAGTATGTGTGTAAGGGAGGGGGTGAAAAATATGGCAAAAGTGTTCATAATTAGAGGATTTGGATGAAGAGTATATGGGAGTTCATTGTCTTATACGTTTTCAGTAAGTCAACATTATTCAAAATAAAAAGTACAACTGTATATATTCAACTTTTGAGGGAAGAAAATGATGGAGAGAGTATTTTCCTGGCACCTATTTTGAGACCTCAAATGAGAATTTTGTTCTTTGGTTCAACAAATATGTACTGGATGCCTCTTATAGACCAGAGGCCCCAACGAGGGGCACTAGGTTTTGAAAGTTCTGAAATTTGCTCCCTAAGAGTCCGGAGACTGAGGCTGGCCACTGCAAGCCGGAGTTATATTTGAGCCAGCATAGATCTTCCTTGCTCTTGGCGTCATTAAACACGAGAAAACCAATGGCAAACGCTGAAAAACAGCCACCTCACCCTTGTTTCAAAAATAGGGCCCATCTGTCCTGGCAGGCTTAAAGTGGCTCTGGCCCTGAGGCAGGGGTCTGACCAGGATGACCTCGAAGTCCCCTCCCAGCTCTAGGATTTCATGATTCCATGACATGGTCAGCAGTCCAGAGTGGCAGCATGAGGCCATCCTTCAAGGAGAGCAAGCGGAGCTCCAAATCATCTATCTCCTAAAACACTGAGTGAGAAGGGAGAGGCCCCTGGTGGCAGGCGGGGACCAGGCAGCAGGAGAGGGAAGGGCAGCGTCCTGCAGGGATTAGCCCTCCCTGGCCTCTTACTTTTTCAGAGGAGGAGATGGGGTGGGGTTGGACCAGGCAGGGAAGAGGCAAGGGTCTGGACATTCCACCCATATCAGACCCAAAAGACAAGGGCAGCTGAGGGGCCCGGGCTGGAAGGAGGGCAGGCAGCTGTTTGATGGGTAGGATGTGCTTAAACACTGCTCTCTTTTCACTAGGCAGACATGGAAAATCCGCATCAAGCTGGTAGCAGTGGGGAGAGAAGTCAGAGCCTTCCTTCTGACTAGCAGGGTGGGGTGGAGTGAGTCCTGGGGAGCCAGGGGACAATGGAGACGGGCACTGCCCCTGGCTGGGTCCAGGGTCAGGAGGTGGGGTTAAGTGGATGGGACATCTCTTTGGCCTGGTAAGGCCTTTGTCTCTGAGAAGTACCCACGTTTGGGCCAGGAAGAGTGGGAACCCCCATCCCTTCTTCCCTTGTGGGGTGGATGAGGAGAGTCTGTACTTTCAGAGAGGACCCAGGCCAAATTCCTCGAAAAGTTCTGATCTCATAATCCAGCCCCATCAGTGGGCTTATCACGCCACCTGGCCCTCACCCCAATTTGGGGTTCTTAAAGTCAGGATCCACTTACTAACAGGGTTACCTAGAGCCCCTACTTCTCACCAAGGCCCCCGTCTAGGCTGGCAGAGCAGGTGTGGTGAGAATTCATCCTTAGCAGGCTACAAGGGAGGCCAGATTCACCCTGATGATGTGACATTGTCTGTCAGGGGTCAATAGACAAACCCGAGATGCTACCCTGACCCCACCGCTTACAAGCTGTGTGACCTTAGGCCCGTCCCGTCATCCCTCTGAGTCTCAGTTTCCCCATCAGCTGGTGATAGAATAGTAACTACCTCCTTGATTTGTAGCAGGAATTAAAGGAGTTGGCCCCCAGGGGACACCCAGTGAGGAGTGCAGCACACAATGTGTATAGCATTGCATCCATGCTAAGATACAGTTTCTAGTATCAGGGTGCATTATAGGGTTGATGGTTAGCATTTGATATGACTTCAAAAGAAGGTGTGTCTCTGCTTGGAATTTCACCATTAGAGATTCAGTCCTTGTGGTCTTCTGGAGTACCTGCTTCAAGGGGGAATGGGAATTTCCAAATGTGGGCTAAAGCTAAAAGGAAAAGAAGGTACTGCCCCACTTCTAGGTGGACCCCTTGGTCTCAGTCATCATGATGATCTGGCCTTATGCCCCATCTCTTATGCTTTCCCTGATGCATTACGAAGAAGAGGCTGTCAGTTTTCCAGTTTGAGAATCCCTGGGCCTGGGAGGAGGACGGGGAGAGGAGCAGAGCATGGACCCCTGGGGGCAGAGGGAACACCTGGAGAGAAAGCCTGGAGGGTGGCGGCAGGGAACCCAGTTGAGCTGAACTAACTCTGTCCCTGCCAGGCCCCGATAACCAGTAACCAATCTCCAGACACTGTCACTGCTCAGCCACGAAGCTTTGTGAACCCCGCCAGGATGATGTCTGGATACCAGGCGAGCCATGCCAACACTGACGGCCGCTTGGGCCATCCCAACAACACATCCTTTCCAGCCCGAATTCCAGGCTGGACCAAATGCACCCTCCTGAATGAGGCTAAGAGCCTCAAGTGCCTCCATACCCAGCGTGGCTCTGGCTCAGAGTCCAGCAGCTGCAGCAGCTGCTCTGAGCAGCCCTTCAACCCCAGCCCCACTAGGCTTCCGCTAGGGAGAATCTGCATGGGCCGGCCCTGCTACTCCAAGTACTCAGAAACAAGTCACCTGGTGAGCCCCAGGGTGGCCAGAAAGCCTACTTTCCACGGCAGCCCCTGCTGCCTGCTCTGTAGAGATTGTCCCTCGGACTCCTCCAGCCCCACCTTCCTGGACCAGCTCATCCAAGGCATCAACTACCTGGACCGATCCCCCAATGCCTGTAACAGCTGCCATAAGACATTGCAGAGCCTACCAAAGCTTGCAGCCAACTACCTGGAAAGGGCTCCAGCTCCCTCAACCTAGACCACCAAGACCACCCCTTGCCCCAAAGTTACTCCCGAAGTTACACCTGCATGGTTCTGTCCCTCAGGGGTGCCAGTGCCCTGCAGTGCCTGGACGACTCCGCCAACATGAGTTATCCGCGCAGGTCTCATTGCAAGAACTTCACTACTGTGCTGCCGCGAGGGCCGCGTACAAAGCTGCCTGAACTCCCTTTGCTTGGCAATGGGCTGTTTGCCTTAGGTTGTCTGCCCAAGGTCTGGGAAGCAATCTGCTCAGGCTGGTGTGCCCCTGAGCCCATCTCCAAACCCCCAAGCTGGTGGTGACACCGACGCCAACCGTGAAATGGACACATGCCCCTCAGGCTACAGTTGTGGAAAATAAATCGTCTGTGGCAAAATACTTCTTCTAAGACTTTGTTGGAGGGGCATGGTCATTTACATCAGGGTTATAAACTCAAGGGCCTCTGGGGCCAGGCAGGGAAAAGTGAAATGAGAGAATTAGGCTGGGCAGTAGCAGGGAGTGATAGAGACTGTGGCTGGGTGGAGAGGGACTGCCTAGTCTAAACCCACCTCTCGAATGGGTTGAGGACTTTATAAGAGAATCCAGGAGGGCCGGGCGCAGTGGCTCAAGCCTGTAATCCCAGCACTTTGGGAGGCCGAGTCGGGTGGATCATGAGGTCAGGAGATCAAGACCATCCTGGCTAACACGGTGAAACCCTGTCTCTACTAAAAAATACAAAAAAAAACTAGCTGGGTGAGGTGGCGGGCGCCTGTAGTCCCAGCTACTCAGGAGGCTGAGGCAGGAGAATGGCGTAAACCTAGGAGGCAGAGCTTGCAGTGAGCTGAGATCCGGCCACTGCGCTCCAGCCCGGGCGACAGAACGAGACTCTGTCTCAAAAAAAAAAAAAAAAAAAAAAGGCCGGGCGCGGTGGCTCAAGCCTGTAATCCCAGCACTTTGGGAGGCCGAGACGGGCGGATCGCGAGGTCAGGAGATCAAGACCATCCTGGCTAACACGGTGAAACCCCGTCTCTACTGAAAAATACAAAAAACTAGCCGGGCGAGGTGGCGGGCGCCTGTAGTCCCAGCTACTCGGGAGGCTGAGGCAGGAGAATGGCGTGAACCCAGGAGGCAGAGCTTGCAGTGAGCTGAGATCCAGTCAGTGCACTCCAGCCTGGGCGGCAGAGCGAGACTCCGTCTCAAAAAAAAAAAAAAAAAAACAAGAGAATCCAGGGAACTGACTTTTTTTTTTCTTTTGAGACTGAGTCTTGCTCTGTTGCCCAGGCTGGAGTGCAGTGGCGCAATCTCGGTTCACTACAACCTCCGCCTTCTGGGTTCAAGTGATTCTCCTACCTCAGCCTCCTGAGTAGCTGGGATTACAGGGACACGCCACCATGCTCAGCTAATTTTTGTATTTTTGGTAGAGATAGAGTTTCACCATGTTGGTCAAGCTGGTCTTGAACTCCTGACCTCATGATCTGCCCACCTCAGCCTCCCAAAGTGCTGGGATTACAGGCATGAGCCACTGCGCCCGGCCTCAGGGACCTGATTTTTATATGTCAGTGACAAATTTAAAAATGTCATGATGCTCTGTGGGCTGAACAAAAATACTTGCAGGCTAAATGTGAAGCCCACAAGTCTCAGCTTGGAATCTCTGGTTTAGATCCTGAACGGATCACTGAGGAGGTTGCTGGCCTCCCTTAGCCTCGGTTGCCCCACGTGAAGAAACGGACTGGCTGTCCATTCCCAACTGCTATGTGTATTCCTCTCTTTTCAGGATTGTTGATTTTAGCACAGTCCCATGTGAGCAGAAATGTAGAATTAATACTAATTAGAACAATAACAAGTACTCATAGAGTACTTATTATACAGCAGGAACTGTTCTAAGTACTTGATATATGTTTATTCTTTTAAAGGTGTGATTTTAATGATCAGGGCCTAGGTTAGACACAGAATAAAGCTTCCTGGTGGCTGGTGTGAGAGGCGTTGGAACAGGCCACGAGGGATAGTGGCAGGTAGTTGGATGGCCCTTTTTGGGAAATCTCTGCAGAGTGGTTCTCTCTGTGTTAAGGGAGGGCTGGAAGGGTCAAGATGAGCTGATCCCCTTTTCCCACTATGCTGAATTTCTTGCTGGGAATATCTGGGAAAATGTTCCCTGGGCCACCAAGAGCTCCAGCGGCGCTCCTTCAGAGACCCAGCTGAGCCTCGTGCTGGAACATAGGGCATTCAGCAACCCGCCATCCTGCTGGCTAAGGGACCCTGGAGACGGGGATTCCAGCCTAGTCCCACCACTAGCCTGCCCTGAGATCATCCTGGATATATCACTTCTCACTCCAGCCCTCAGATTCCCCATCTGTAACAAGGGTGCAGTAGCTCTGATGATCTCTAAGGGCCCTTAGACTCTGATATTTCTGAGTGTCTCCTCTTGGTCCCGGGCAAGGCCTAGAGACTCTCAGGCTGAGGATTGAGAGTACCTACACCCAAGAACTCAGGCCTTCTGTACCCTGAGCCATCTTCTCAGGCTACCCAGGGGCCATTTCAGGCCTCAGCGCCCATTTCTATATGGTGATAAACTTCAAGCTTCAGGTCTCTTATTGCTTGAGCTCTCCTCGTAACCTTGGCAATGTGAAGGCCAACAGCAGCTCAGACTTCAGAATGGGGCTGACCTTGAGGTATTGCAGAACCTGGAGGCCCACCAGGTGGCCAGTCAGACAAAGTGACAAACCTGAGTATCCCCACCATGAGGTCACCACAGTGGTCCCAGGGCAGGAGGAGGGAAAGGGCCAAACTCCTGGCCCACTGAATTCACCCTCCCTTCTATTCCATCTCTGGAGGACAAGGGCAATCCTCCCTGGGCCCACAGTGTAGCATGTGGCATACTCCTTTCTCTGTTGCACCCCTTCCCTCCTCAGGGAGAAGACTTTGGCCTTAGTCTGGTGGGTTCTCATTTTGCCAATGACCCATTCCCCAGGTGAACATTTGCAGGAAAACAGCTTGTTAGAATCCATTTGGCCCAGTTCAGGAGATAGTTCAAGGGTGTCCTGACTCCCAAAGCCTCTGTCTGGCCATCCAGAGCCACCTTTCCCATTCCAGGACTGTATTTTCCTGGTTCTCAGAGGTCTCAGAGCGGTCTGTCCGTGACTCTCCTGGAGATGCTCACCTCCAAAACGGTGCACTTTCTCCCAATGAGAGTGTAAGATCCTTGCCCAGGGTGCTGCTCTTAAGGTCTCCAGTATCTAGTCCACTTCTGGATCGCGATAGGGACTTGAATATTAGATTAATGTTGATTGCAGGCCTTGCGCTCAATAGGTGCCCAGTAATAATAACTAGTATTTTCCTAAGGATGATTGCAGGGTCTCATGCAATGGATATTCAATAATTAACAATAGTAATGATGACAGCCAACATTAATTAAGCTCTTTTTTTTTGTTTTTTGCTTTTTTCTTTTTTTCTTTTTCTTTTTTTTTTTTTTTTTTTGAGATGGAGTCTCACTGTCGCCCAGGCTGGAGTGCAGTGGCACAATCTCGGCTCACTGCAAGCTCCGCCTCCCGGGTTCACACCATTCTCCTGCCTCAGCCTCCTGAGTAGCTGGGACTATAGGCATGCACCACCACATCAGCTAATTTTTGTATTTTTAGTAGAGACGGGGTTTCACCATGTTGGCCAGGCTGGTCTCGAACTCCTGACCTCGTGATCCACCTGCCTCAGCCTCCCAAAGTGCTGGGATTACAGATGTGAGCGACCGCGCCCGGCCTGTTTTTTTGTTTGTTTGTTTGTTTGTTTTTCTGAAACGACATCTCGCTCGGTCACCCAGGCTGGAGTACAGTGGCACAATCTTGGTTCATTTCAACCTCTGCTTCCCAGGGTCAAGTGATTCTCCTGCCTCAGCCTCCTGAGTAGCTGGGATTACAGGTGCCTGCTACCATGACTGGCTAATGTTTGTATTTTTTAGTAGAGACGGGATTTCACTGTGTTGGCCAGGCTGGTCTTGAACTCTTGACCTCAAGTGATCCACCTGCCTTGGCCTCCCGAAATGCTGGGATTACAGCATGAGCCACCGCCTCTGGCTGCACAGCAACTCTTTAAGGATGGTACCATTATCCTTATTTTACAGATGAGCAAACTGAGGCACAGAGTGGTCAGGTATAAATGATTATGATGAAGATGATTAAAGTGCACAGAACACAGTGGCTTTTCAGAGAACGTTTGGTATTAACATTACGGAGTACTATATGCATGATAGGTACACAATAATGTAATTCTCTTCACGGGGACAACATCTTGCAAGCAGAAGGCGTTCTGCAAATGCACACAGTAGGTGCTCAATGAATGGTAGATGTCATTATAGAGCCTTGTACTGAGTAGGTGCTCAAATGAGGTTTTCTCATTCGTTGGGGATTGGATTGTATCCCAGAGAGACAGGATCTTGGCCCTTGGCCCAAACTGCTTCTCAGGATAGATACTCACTGTTCACACATCCCTTCCACAAGTTATTCAGCCGGAGTCCAGGGAAAATAAGCCTGTTAGGGAAGGTCCTCTGCGCCGCATGGCCATGCAGAGGCCACAGGAAGCCTCCTGGGTCTACAGTTCAAGCCATGCATCTGCAGGGTCCACGTAAACAGGAAGCAGCATGCTGGCTGCAGACAATGCCACAGCCTGCTGTACTGTCCCCCTTGTGTTCAAGAGTGGCCTTGGTGTCCCCGTGGCAGGGAGTGGCCAAGGAAACTCTTTCACACCTGCAGAAGTACGTCACCCATTGAGCACTCACACTGTGTGCCAGGCATGCTTCCGAGGCCTGAAACACAGGCTCTCGACCCTCCCCAGCCTGCCAGGCTAGGTTGCAGTGCCCCATTTTGCAGAGGGGGAAACTGAGGCTTAGTGAGAGGGAGTGACTGGCCAAGTGCCTGCAGTTGGTGGCAGAGCTGGGATTTCAACCCAGGGTTCTAACCCTCAACCAATGTCCTTTTCATCCAAAGTATAGCTTCTTTTTATTTATTTATTTATTTTTATTACAATAGTTTTGGGGAAGAGGTGGTGTTTGCTTAGCCGGATAAGTTCTTTAGTGGCGATTTATGAGATTTTGGTGCACTCATCATCCGAGCAGTGTACACTGTACCCAGTGTGTAATCTTTTATCCCTCACTCCCCTCCCATCCTTCCCCCTACCAAGTCCCCAAAGTTCATTATATCATTCTTATGCCTTTGCATCCTCACAGCTTAGCTCCCACTTTTTTTTTTTCTTTCTGAGATGAAGTCTCACTCTTGTTGCCCAGGCTGGAGTGCAGTGGCATGATTTCGGCTCACTGCAACCTCTGCCTCCCGGGTTCAAGCAATTCTCCTGCCTCAGCCTCCCCAGT